>NC_138302.1:83218771-83623771 GCF_965601325.2 Salmo salar | reverse complement strand
GGCTGGCTGCATTTAGAACTAATCTGTTAGGCTGTATGGTTATTCATTAAAATACAAGTTTGACAAATCATATTAGATAGATTACCTTTCACCTTCACACATCATGCTCTCAACAGGTAAAATAACGCATTCAAAGTTCTCCTTGAACAGGACACAAATATTTACTGTCACTCAAGAAAACAATTTACCGTAAATGTTTAAAGGATAATGTAATGGTATTGTGTGCTATATTGAGTATTGAGACACACTTCTATCAGTGTCTGTTCAACTGTCTGTCCTGCTGCCAGGAAGTAACACTTCTCAGGATGCCAACTGATCCTACTGTTACACCCCAGGGGATGTGGTGCAGGGCTTCTCCTTCCCCAAGGATTCCCTTCACCTGCTGCTGCTGCCTACTGGGACATCACACAGCTCCTCCAGACCTCTACACACAGAACAGACAGTGTATAGGACAGAGTATAGCTCTGGTAAAGCTTAGATGAATTGTTTACCACTGGCAGAAGCTGAATTATTTCACAGAACCAGGGAAGCAGTGTTGTTGTGATTTTGACAGAATAAAATAGGTTGTGTTAGGGTGCCCCCTGCTGGCTAGACCACTAACATGACAGGAGTCAATCTGTCAACCAGTTGTGTTAGGAACATCTCGTGGACAGATTGTGGGAAGTGACACATTTTCATGAGAATTTTGCATCTGGAATACCGAGATGATGTTGTTAATCATGATAGATAGATTACTGTAAGGGTGGCATTAGCTTTAGCAAAATTCCTGAAATCCTGGTTGGACGTTTTCAGGAATTGTGAGGGAATACATTTACATTTAAGTCATTTAGCAGACGCTCTTATCCAGAGCGACTACGCAGGGGAACCTGGAATCCTCCAACCAGGATTTCTAGAAAAACAGGGAATTTTTGGAAAGTTACCAGAATTTTGCAAACCTAATTACTGTAAAGTATTACATCAACCTCCAAAATAGTTAATATGTGCTATCTTTCCCAGAATTACATAAAGAGATGTTACTTAACCAGCCTCATCAGTGGGCTGAATTGCCGGGACACACTGATCATCATGGTGTAAAAACTTTCAACCCCTCTGCTTGAAACTGAAATTCACAGTTTGACAACTTTGTTTAAACTGCTGCCACAGGCACTGGTGTAAATGTACTGTACGAGTGTAAATACTCACATGCAATCTAATCAGGCAGTCACAATGCAACAATGGAATTGAGCATTTAAGTGACACTTGTAATTTCACGGGACTCCAAACCCACCGATTCGGTCTTTATGGATGTGTCTGTCTGCTCTTGAAGTAATTTGTCACTTTAACACATGTACCGCCTCAGACGGTCAGTTTGAGCAGTTGCTGTGGGAGACAGGTGCCATTGTCTTATGGGGCGTGTGTGTGTGTGTGTGTGTGTGTGTGTGTGTGTGTGTGTGTGTGTGTATGTTACCGTGCGTGTGTGGGTGAATATACAAGTATGTGGGAATATGTCAGGACTTGGAGAATGTGTAAACTGGGAAAGAGACCCTGTGCACCAGTCACACATCCCTGTTGGTTTATGGTTTGAAACTGGCCCACTGGCATACCTCTTATTGTCACCAGAGATTTCATATCTCACATCAAAACACCACAGTGGCCAAATCCCTGTCTCAGGTCTGTGTAGCCACCTGTACCCCATGGGCCTGTTTAAAGGATCCGCAGGGGCGCCTGCCTGCTTGTAAAATAGGTGAAGATGCGTCTACCCTGACAATGAGATGTCGTATGGTCACATACTGCAGCTCTCACAAGCAGCCAGACAAATAGCCTCCAAGTATATTGTAGGTCATAAAGAGCAACTGAAACCAAGGCCCACAGTATAGGACATATTTGTATATGGTAGGCTACTACTAAATCTCCAATATTATGGAAGATCATCTTTCGATACTTTCATATTTATGCCCAAAATACACAAGACAAGTTGACAATAACTCAATTGTCATGTAACATGCACAATACCAACAACAAGTGGACTACTCCTTGTTTTGGAACTTTTATAGTGTCCACTGATAACTTGAGTAATATTTGTCTGTACTGTAAGTGTTTGCTTTGCCTTGTTAATCCCTCTCCTCTTCTCTAGTCAGGCTCTGTGCTTAATGGGGAGGCTGGAACAGGCTTTCAGTGGGATCCTGTTGGATTGTCTGCAAGGCTGTGTTTAGATAAGGCAGCATGCCCATTGTCTCTGAAGGGCCGGCGAGGTTGAGGTATGCCTCCATGCTCTGGAAATAGAAAGACAGTTGAGGGCTTCCATACCCCGGGCCTGCCCGGGCAAGGCCGGGCGCACAGACAGAGACTTAACACAATGAAAGAGATACCATTGTTTGGAGACAGGGGGTAATGGCAGAGGTACTGTATCTCAACCAAACGAGTTGCTAAAAGACTGATCATGTTATTGTTGCCTGTGAGGGCAATAGCTGCTCAGTAGATGGGGGCATGGAGGGAGCTCTAACAGAGGAATGATTGAGGCTTTGGCCTGTGTGACCATCTTTGTGTCTCCTCTCTGATAAATTGATTGCTAAACTTGAGTTCTACAGTTGATGCCAGCTTTTGTAGACAATCACTGGGCGATTACAGAAAAATGATCATCCAATCAAATGTAGAGTAGAACATGTACGTCCACCACGGTGTCTATGCCGCTCGGTTTTGCTTATCTAGAATGGAAAAGTAAGCGAGTGGATGTTGTATTCTTCTCACTAACAGAAAAGGGGAAGAGAGGGGAAAGGGGTAAGAGTTTGATCAACAGGTCTTACTTTTGTTATTGTGTATGTAACCGATGTGAAATGGCTAGTTAGTTAGCGGTGGTGCGCGCTAATAGCGTTTCAATCGGTGACGTCACTCGCTCGGAGACTTGAAGTAGGGTTGCCCCTTGCGTTGCAAGGGCCGCGGCTTTTGTGGCGCGATGGGTAACGATGCTTCGTGGGTGTCAGTTGTTGATGTGTGCAAGGGTCCCTGGTTCGAGCCCGGGTTGGGGCGAAGAGAGGGACGGAACCTACACTGTTACATGTAATTGTGTGCATGTGTGAGGTGGAGAGAGAGTAAGAGCATGTGTGGTGTTTAACACTGCTGAATGTAGTGCACTCGTAAATCTCAATCTCTTTGGATCCCTCTGTCTTAACCTCATGGCATTCTGTGAACAAAGATCTAAAACAACTGTGGCCCTTCAGAACATCCCAGGTCTGATTCCTGGGATTCAGGTCTTGTCATGATGTCCCAGGTGACTACACTGGCTCTCCACATTGAGATCACCTTACTGTTGGGCCAGTAAACACACAAGCATACAGTCTATAATCAAAATATGGGCATTTTGGTAGAGTATTTTCAGGATGTAAGGAGAGCTGTTGTTTTCAGGACTCAGCTGTTGCATTGGGATGCAGTGTGGGCGGCACTACAGAGGCATGCTGGGAAGGTCCATGCTACAGTACAGAACATTACATACAGTGTTCTAAAGCAACATCGGTGGACTTTGGGGATTCATCCCTCTCATTTGTTATCATCATGCCAGCTTTTTTTTTTACTCACACAGTACACAACACAGCCACCACTACTCTAAAGTGTACAGCAGGTTGGTGGCACCTTAATTGGGGAGAATGGGCTCGTGGTAATGACTGGAGTGGAGTTCGTGGAATGGTAACAAATACAAACACATTGTTTCATTTGATTCATGTCATTCCATTTGCGCCGTTCGGCCATTATTATGAGCCGTTCACCCCTCAGCAGCCTCATGTGCTAAAATGTCCTGAAATAGCTCTGGCCTGCTATATCTAACAGATGCCCAAGAAAGTTTAAGCCATCAACGCAACACCTCTCACCCTCCCATGGCAAGAGATAGTGCTATCTTAATCCTAGATTTCCATGTAATACTTTGTTTTCTCCTATCGTCACAATGGAGCCCTGCACTCTCACACATGAGAAGATTTTAACCCTATAATTTGTGTACTCTCTCTGTTTGTACTATGTCTTAAGCTGAGGAAATAAAAAATGTATCCCAATCACATTTTGGACACTTCTTCAGTACTGCTGTGGCTACAGCACTGGAACATGAAAGTGTGCTACTGTGCCTGTTTAACAATTTGATATTTCTAACAGTGAATCTTTCATTCAGAAATGCTGGACTCTGGCTTTGTCTATTCTGGGACACTTTGAAATGTGTCTTCCACATTTAACCCAACCCCTCTGAATCAGAGAGGTGCGGGGGGCTGCCTTAATCGACATCCACGTCTTCGGCGCCCGGGGAACAGTGGGTTAACTGCCTTGCTCAGGGGCATTGGGCACAACATAATCCGAAAAACAATGAAAACAAACTGCAAACGCATCCAACAAGTTTGTAAGAGTCACAAGCTTGATGCAGTCATTGTGTGCTAAGAATATGGGACCAAATACTTTTGACTAAATTTAATACACTATAAGTGAATTTATCCAAATACTTATGACACCTTCAAATGGGGGGACAAGATACATAAAGTGCTTTCATTTCTAAAGGGTAAAACAGATAAGTATGAAAATACCATCAAATAAAACATTTGATCTCAAATCCAAAATGCTGGATTATAGAGCCAGATTGAAGGTTTTAGCTTCACTGTCCAAATAAATATGCAGGGGAGTGTATATAATAGTGATGTGTATTCTGTATAATATAGGCCTACCTGACAATTGCTTTCACATGTAATAATAACTGTAAATAATTGTTAATAAACTATTTAACTGTAAATGACTATGAGTTAACCACTGTGTAATAAGACAATTATTTAGAATAGATTTCAGGATGACACTTATATAGACCTATCTGCTCAATTGCATTTTCACTTTTTAAACCCCTTGGGTTTACAAATTCGCAGGGACCTTAAGCAGATGATAAATAAAAATGTATTGTTTCAGTCTAGCTAATAGCAATTACGCATTTTCATCCTGCATCAAGTAGATTGTGGTTCCACAGCTAACAATGACTCAATATGTACCCTACATAAAATAACACGGCTATAAAAATAGCCCTCGAGTTAACTCGAAGATAAAAACGTTGCTTTCCTTTTGTGTCAATTGAGACACGAGGTCACCACCAATAGGCGATGGAGGAGGTGGCATATGCTAATTAGGGACGGATCTACTCTGACAGTGACCTTGAGAAAGACAATAAATCGCGCACAAACCTCTCATAATAGTAATCCTGTTGTGTGCACCCTGAGGTCAGTTTACAACTTCCAACTTGTCTGTTTTTTGTTGTTTTTGTCACTACGCACCGGTACCATATCCATGTGTAGTTGTTTCTCATGTTTAATTTTTCATACAATGTATTTATTCTTGCTAAAAAAATTATCTTGATATTTCTGTTCTGCTAAAACAACTTTTCCGTATATTGTCAAGAATGGATATACTCGTTATATTACGCGCGAATTGTAAATGTTGATGTCTTCACTATACATTTACAATGTATAAAATAGTACAAATAAAGAAAAACCCTTGAATGAGCAAAAAATGTAACAAAATAATACAAAGAGTTTAAGAAATCTCTCCTGTCAGTGCGTCGGGAGCGTCTGCGTGTGGAGTTGCCAGTTCCATCATGTCCTGCTTTGATGCGAGTAAGTTTGTAGAGCCTGGTCCTTTTCTACGAAAAACTGATCTGGAGTTGATGGCTGCGCAAATCATTTCGTTTGATGGTGAAACGGGTTCCAGACGAAAAGGAGGCTTACATTGAGGATGAGATCAAGCAGCTCGACGGAGACAATGTTATCGTTGAGACCAAAGATAGAAGAAGGGTGAGTGCTGCGCTCAGGGATTTGACACTACAGTTGACACACAATCAGAAAATATTACCATGCATCAACCCTTCATTTCTTTGCAAGTGTTTATAGATGGAATAAAATACTAATAATAAATATAATATAATCATTTATTTTGATACATCATTATGAATTGTTTTAAAGAATAAAATGCTATATCGTTTGCAGTGGCTGAATATGATATGAAAACATAACCAGAATATATATGACAACAGAAGCAGACCTCCCCAGTTCACCCGTGCCCATTGCCCCAGTCTCACTGCATTGCCTCTTCCTCCTTCCTCTCCCCAACTCTACAGTCTCTTACAGTGAAAGAGGAGGACATCCAGCAAATTAATCCTCCTAAGTTTGACATGATAAAGGACATGGCCATGCTGACATACCTAAACAAGGCCTCTGTGCTCTGTCAATTATCTACAGTACACACCTGCTCATTCAAGGGATTTTCTTAATTTTTTTACTATTTTCTACATTGTAGAATAATAGTAAAGACATCAAAACTATGAATAACACATATGGAATCATGTAGAAAAAAAAGAAGTCTTAAACAAGCCACCCTTTGCCTTGATGGCAGCTTTGCACACTTGGCATTCTCTCAACCAGCTTCATGAGGTAGTCACCTGGAATGCATTTCAATTAACAGGTGTGCCTTGTTAAAAGTTAATTTGTGGAATTTCTTTCCTTCTTAATGCATTTGAGCCAATCAGTTGTGTTGTGACAAGGTAAGGGTGGTATTATGGCAAGTACAGCTCAAATAAGCAGAAGAGAAACAGTCTCTTCAAGTGCAGTCACAAAAACCATCAAGCGCTATATGAAACTGGCTCTCACGAGGACCACCACAGGAAAGGAAGACCCAGAGTTAACTCTGCTGCAGAGGATACGTTCATTAGAGTTACCAGCCTCAGAAATTGCAGCCCAAATAAATGCTTCAGAGTTCAAGTAACAGACACATCTCAACTTCAACTGTTCAGAGGACACTGTGTGAATCAGGCCTTCATGGTCGAATTTCTGCAAAGAACACGACTAAAGGACATAAATAAGAAGAGAATTGCTTGGGCCAGGAAACACAAGCAATGGAAATATGTCCTTTGGTCTGATGAGTCCAAATTTGAGATTTCTGGTTCCAACCGCTGCATCTTTGTGAGACGCAGAGTAGGTGAACAGATGATCTCCTCATGTGTGGTTCCCACTGTGAAGCATGGAGGAGGAATTGTGATGGTGTGGGGGTGCTTTGCTGGTGACAATGTCAGTGATTTATTTAGAATTCAAGGCACACTTAACCAGCATGGCTACCACAACATTCTGCAGCGATACGCCGTCCAACCTGGTTTGCACTTAGTGGGACTATCATTTGTTTTTCAACAAGACAATGACCCAACACACCTCCAGGCTGTGTAAGGGTTATTTGACCAAGAAGGAGAGTAATGCACTAACAAACTCCAGACAGTAATGGAATATGACTTGACTCAAGTAAAGCTTTACCAAATTACATGGTGACGTAGCACTACACGTAGCACGTACACAAGCCTTTCGTAACAGCTTACTCTGTATCATATCTAAACAGATCATGAGAATCATTCCATGCTCATTTAACCTTTACTTAACTAAGAACAAATTCTTATTTACAATGACAGCCTACCAGGGAAGAGTGGGTTAACTGCCATGTTCAGGGGCAGAACAACAGATTTTTACCTTGTCAGCTCAGGGATTTGAATCAGCAGCCTTTCAGTTATTGGCTCAATGCTCTTAAGATTAGGCTACCTGCCTCCCCATCAATCACATAATTAAATCCATGTCAGAAAGTTTTGCTGTAATTACTGTTACAGTATACCCTGTATAGTTTGCTGATATTTCACATACTACTTCTAAAGCAGAAGTTAGTTAAGTTGTGACGTTCACCTTGTCACTGTATGAGAAATCTTACAGTATTCAGCATCCAAACACAGCCACTGTTATAGCATTTTTCTACAAAACAATATATACAGTTGAAGTGGGAAGTTTACATACACTTAGGTTGACGTCATTAAACTCGTTTTTCAAGCACTGCACAAATTTCTTGTTAACAAACTATAGTTTTGGCAAGTCGGTTAGGACATCTACTATGTGCATGACACAAGTACATTTTCAGATGATTTCATTTATAACTCACTGTATCACAATTCCAGTGGGTCAGAAGTGTACGTACGTTAAGTTGAGTGTGCCCTTAAACAGCTAGGAAAATTCCAGAAAATAATGTCATGGCTTTAGAAGCTTCTGATAGGCTAATTGACATTATTTGAGTCAATTGGAGGTGTACCTGTGGATGTATTTCAAGGCCTACCTTCAAACATCAGTGCCTCTTTGCTTGACATCATGGGAAAATCAAAACAAAATCAGCGAAGACCTCAGAAAAATAATTGCCGACCTCCACAAGTCTGGTTCATCCTTGGGAGCAATTTCCAAATGCCTGAAGGTACCACGTTCATCTGTACAAACAATAGTACGCAAATATAACCACCATGGGACTAAGCAGCCGTCATACCGCTCAGGAAGGAGACGCGTTCTGTCTCCTGGAGATGAACGTACTTTGGTGCGAAAAATGCAAATCAATCCCAGAACAACAGCAAAGGACCTTGTAAAGATGCTGGAGGAAACAGGTACAAAAGTATCTATAATCGACATAATCTGAAAGGCCGCTCAGCAAGGAAGAAGCCACTGCTCCAAAACCACCATAAAAAAGCTAGACTACGGTTTGCAACTGCACATGGGGACAAAGTTCGTACTTTTTGGAGAAATATTCTCTGGTCTGATGAAACAAAAACAGAATTGATTGGCCATAATGACCATCGTTGTGTTTGGAGGAAAAAGGGGGACGCTTGCAAGCCGAAGAACACCATCCCAACCGTGAAGCACGGGGGTGGCAGCATCATGTTGTGGGGATGCTTTGCTGCAGGAGGGACTGGTGCATTTCACAAAATATATGTCATCATGAGGGAGGAAAATTATGTGGATATTTTGAAGCAACATCTCAAGACATCAGTCAGGAAGTTGAAACTTGGTCGCAAATGGGTCTTCCAAATGGACAATGACCCCAAGCATACTTCCAAAGTTGTGGCAAAATGGCTTAAGGACAACAACATCAAGGTATTGGAGTGACCATCACAAAACCCTGACCTCAATCCTATAGAAAATTTGTGGGCAGAACTGAAAAGGCAGGTGCGAGCAAGGAGGCCTACAAACCCGACTCAGTTACACCAGCTCTGTCAGGAGGAATGGGCCAAAATTCAGCCAACTTATTCTGCGAAGCTTGTGGAAGGCTACCTGAAAAGTTTGACCCAAGTTAAGCAATTTAAAGGCAATGCTAGCAAATACTAATTGAATGTATGTCAACTTCTGACCCACAGGGAATGTGATGAAAGAGATAAAAGCTGAAATAAATCATTCTCTACTATTATTCTGACATTTCACATTCTTAAAACAAAGTGGTGATCCTAACTGACCTAAGACCATTTTTACTAAGATCAAATGTCAGGAACTGTGAAAACTGAGTTTAAATGTATTTGGCTAAGGTGTATGTAAACTTCTGACTTAAACTGTATATATATATATATATATATATATATTGTGGCAGACCAGGGGGGTTGGTCAAGGCGTTTACACAGATCAGACAGAGTATGATTAGCTCGGTTTCAAGGGTTTTTATTAAATAATAAATCAAAAGAAAAGGATAGGTCTCCCCATGAGACCCTCTCTGGGATACCGTCTTCTGGGCTCCGGGTCTCGCTGTATCCTGTTTGTTTGGCTGGCACTCACTCACTCACTCACCGCCTCCAACTGCATAGAAGTTAACTTACTTCCCCCAGTCCTCCCCTGTGTCTGTGTCTGTGTCTGTGTGTGTGTGTCCCTTCTGGCAGCTTTATGGGCCTTGCACAGCTGGTGAGCAATCCACCCTTGATTACTCACCAGCTCCCAATCAGCCCCAATTAGTCCTGTCTGGAGAGCCCGTCGAGACCTGGCACGTCCAGCAGATGGAGCCACCGCCTCGTGATGTATACTCCATCTGTTAACAAGCCTCGACGAGTCTCCCCCTGGTGGCTGACCAGCTGTACGTACGTACGTGCGCGCACACACACTCACACTCACACATACATATATATACTGCTCAAAAAATTAAAGGGAACACTAAAATAACACATCCTAGATCTGAATGAATTAAATAATCTTATTAAATACTTTTTTCTTTACATAGTTGAATGTGCTGACAACAAAATCACAAAAATAAATCAATGGAAATCCAATTTATCAACCCATGGAGGTCTGGATTTGGAGTCACACTCAAAATTAAAGTGGAAAACCACACTACAGGCTGATCCTGGCAAATTGGCAAATTTGCCACCGGCGCCCTGTGCTCTTCACAGATGAAAGCAGGTTCACACTGAGCACGTGACAGACGTGACAGAGTCTGGAGATGCCGTGGAGAACGTTCTGCTGCCTGCAACATCCTCCAGCATGACCGGTTTGGCGGTGGGTCAGTCATGGTGTGGGGTGGCATTTCTTTGGGGGGCCGCACAGCCCTCCATGTGCTCGCCAGAGGTAGCCTGACTGCCATTAGGTACCGAGATGAGATCCTCAGACCCCTTGTGAGACCATATGCTGGTGCGGTTGGCCCTGGGTTCCTCCTAATGCAAGACAATGCTAGACCTCATGTGGCTGGAGTGTGTCAGCAGTTCCTGCAAGTGGAAGGCATTGATGCTATGGACTGGCCCGCCCATTCCCCAGACCTGAATCCAATTGAGTGTAACAGATGTATAGCGTACTCTCCTTGCGTTGTGTTTTTTTCCTAATAAATCACGTCAGCCAGTGGTCCCAGTTGAGCATCATTTATTCCTGTTGTTAAATGAGAAACAGCACGGTAGTTGTGCAGGGCTTAATGATACTGATGGCTGTCGATGACAAAAGACATGTATAAATCCGTAACGTACAGCAAACTTGAACACATTGTAAAATATAAAATATAAAACAGTATTCAGAACGTGACCTACCCCTTGCATCACATTTTCATACTGGGAAGACCTGACGTTCGTGATCTCCCCCTATCTGCAAGCGGGGCCAATCACAACACACCTTATTGTCATCAGTTGAACCAACCAATACGAATGCTTGAACATTAAGTACACATTTCTTTAGAGGCAAGTGGAAACATAACCAACCCTGTTACATGAGCACATCTGGGACATCATGTCTCGCTCCATCCACCAACGTGGCGTTGCACCACAGACTGTCCAGGAGTTGGCGGATGCTTTAGTCCAGGTCTGGGAGGAGATCCCTCAGGAGACCATCCGCCACCTCATCAGGAGCATGCCCAGGCGTTGTACGGAGGTCATACAGGCACGTGGAGGCCACACACACACACTACTGAGCCTCATTTTGACTTGTTTTAAGGACATTACATCAAAGTTGGATCAGCCTGTAGTGTGGTTTTCCACTTTAATTTTGAGTGTGACTCCAAATCCAGACCTCCATGGGTTGATAAATTGGATTTCCATTGATTATTTTTGTGTGATTTTGTTGTCAGCACATTCAACTATGTAAAGAAAAAAGTATTTAATAAGATTATTTCTTTCATTCAGATCTAGGATGTGTTGTTTAAGTGTTCCCTTTATTTTTTTGAGCAATATATATATATATGCAAAACTGCCAACCCAAAATGTGTCATTCAGTATTTTGCCATTGTAGCAGCTCTTGGGGAAGCAGCTGCTAAAAAAGGAGTAAGGTCAATATGGCATTCCGAATTTTTGTTTCCCTCCCCCTTTCAAAAATGTTTTGGTGTTTTTTTGTCATAAGAACTCACTCAATGTTTTCCCTCTTCCTTTATGGGATCTTGGTCTTACTCCATCATTGAGCATCTAAACAGTGAATGTACATTTTCATTCTTACTGCCCTTTGTGGCTAAAAGTCTGCTCTTATTTGTCATGTGTACAGCCCTCTTTCGTTACTGCTTGTTATCTTTACATTTTATAAATTATTTTTTATTTAGATTTTCCTCTTTAAACTTTTTATAAAAATTGATAAAAAGTTTAAAGAGGAAAATCTAAATAAAAAATAAAAGTAGGGAGTGAGAAGAAAATGTAAATGGTGGGGCTGTAACGATGTTAATAACAACAGACTGTTTCAAAAAGAAAAGTCCAGAGTGATATTTCAATAACCTGGGGAGAGGAGCTACCATATCTACTATCAGATCATGTCTCAGAAGAAACCAGAACTTATTGGTAAATTAGGATCAAATCCAATACTACTCAGAAAGTGCTGCAGTGTTTGTTGACCCAATCACATGAGTTTTGATTGACAAAGATAGTCTCCTCCACAGGCTGAAGGCACTGAAAGTAAGGGGGACTACCAATTTGAGACATTGCACAAAAGTGGACTGACTATTGTCTAATAATCAAGACATACATAGAGACCACATCAGGACCATATACATTGTAGCCTCCAACCAGATTGTTATGCTTGTGTGTGTCTCATCATGAACATGTTCTGTATGTTTGTCCAGGTGCTGACAAAGGCTCCTCCCTAATGGAAGTCAGTTCAGCTGACCTCATCAAGGGGCTCCTGCACCCCAGCGTGAAGGTGGAGAACGAGTACGTGAAAAGGTACAGAGCATCGAACACCACCACATAGTCAAAGGACATTACTCAACTGCATCTGTACGGTGAATTTAGGTTCATTTGTGTTCATTTAGCTCTGTGATTAGCATTCCAGCAGGGATAGGTTCTTAATCTTCAATCAAATACTCAACACATCACAGACCATAGAATTGCTATCCAAGCAACAGGGAGTACCCATGCGAATGACAGCTGTGTACCCTGTGTGTACCCTGTGTGTGCCGTGTGTATACATACAGTTGAAGTCGGAAGTTTACATACACCTTAGCCAAATACATTTAAACTCAGTGTTTCACAATTCCTGACATTTAATACGAGTAAAAATTCCCTGTCTTGGGTCAGTTAGGATCACCACTTTGTTTTAAGAATGTGAAATTTCAGAATAATTGAAGAGAGAATGATTTATTTCAGCTTTTATTTCTTTCATCACATTCCCTGTGGGTCAGAAGTTTACATACACTCAATTAGTATTTGGTAGCATTGCCTTTAAATTGTTTAACTTGGGTCAAAGGTTTTAGGTAGCCTTCCACAAGCTTCCCACAATAAGTTGGCTGAATTTTGGCCCATTCTTCCTGACAGAGCTGGTGTAACTGAGTTGGGTTTGTAGGCCTCCTTGCTTGCACATGCTTTTTCAGTTCTGCCCACAAATTTTCTATAGGATTGAGGTCAGGGCTTTGTGACGGCCACTCCAATACCTTAATTTAGTTGTCCTTAAGCCATTTTGCCACAACTTCGGAAGTATGCTTGGGGTCATTGTCCATTTGGAAGACCCATTTGCGACCAAGTTTTAACTTCCTGACTGATGTCTTGAGATGTTGCTTCAAAATATCCACATAATTTTACTTCATGATGCCATCTAGTTTGTGAAATGCACCAGTCCCTCCTGCAGCAAAGCAACACCACAACATGAGGCTGCTGTAACAGTTTAGCTTCCCTCCCTCTCCTCGCCCCAACCTGGGCTTGAACCAGGGACCCTCTGCACACATCAACAACAGTCACCCACGAAGCATCGTTACCCATCGCGCCACAAAAGCCACAGCCCTTGCAGTGCAAGGGGAACAACTACTTCAGGTCTCAGAGCAAGTGACATCACCCGATTGAAACACTATTAGCACGCACCACCGCTAACTAACTAGCCATTTCACATCGGTTACACTCACCCCCCTTTGACCTCCTCCTTTTCCCGCAGCAACCAGTGATCTGGGTCACAGCACCAATGGAACAGTTTAGCTTCCATCCCTCTCCTCACCCCAACCTGGGCTTGAACCAGGGACCCTCTGCACACATCAACAACAGTCACCCATGAAGTATCGTTACCCATCGCGCCACAAAAGCCACGGCCCTTGCAGAGCAAGGGGAACAACTACTTCAGGTCTCAGAGCGAGTGACATCACCCGATTGAAACGCTATTAGCGCGCACCACCGCTAACTAACTAGCCATTTCACATCGGTTACACTGCCACATCCGTGCTTCATGGTTGGGATGGTGTTCTTCGGCTTGCAAGCCTCCCTCTTTTTCCTCCAAACATAATGATGGTCATTATGGCCAAACAGTTCAATTTTGTTTCATCAGACCAGAGGACATTTCTCCAAAAAGTACGAACTTTGTTACCATGTGCAGTTGCAAACCGTAGTCTAGCTTTTTTATGGTGGTTTTGGAGCAGTGGCTTCTTCCTTGCTGAGCAGCCTTTCAGGTTATGACGATATAGGACTCGTTTTACTGTGGATATAGATACTTTTGTACCTGTTTCCTCCAGCATCTTCACAAGGTCCTTTGCTGATGTTCTGGGATTGATTTGCACTTTTCGCACCAAAGTACGTTCATCTCCAGTACACAAAACGCGTCTCCTTCCTGAGCGGTATGACGGCTGTGTGGTCCCATGGTGTTTATACTTGCGTACTATTGTTTGTACAGATGAACGGGGTACCTTCAGGCGTTTGAAAATTGCTCCCAAGGATGAACCAGACTTGCGGAGGTCTACAATTGTTTTTCTGAGGTCTTGGCTGATTTCTTTTGATTTCCCCATGATGTTAAGCAAAGAGGCACTGAGTTTGAAGGTAGGCCTTGAAATACATCCACAGGTACACCTCCAATTGACTCAAATGATGTCAATTAGCTTATCAGAAGCTTCTAAAGCATCACATCATTTTCTGGAATTTTCCAAGCTGTTTAAAGGCACATTCAACTTAGTGTATGTAAACTTCTGACCCACTGGATTTGTGATACAGTGAATTATAAGTGAAATAATCTGTTAACAATTGTTGGAAAAATTACTTGTGTCATGCACAAAGTAGATGTCCTAACCGACTTGCCAAAACTATAGTTTGTTAACAAGAAATTTGTGGAGTGGTTGAAAAACAAGTTTTAATGACTCCAACCTAAGTGTATGTAAACTTCCGACTTCAACTGTATATGCTTGGGTGCTGTAGGTTAACTATTCCGTTGAAGCTTTGGCCAAAGCCACTTATGGGCCGCATGTTGACATGGCTGGTGGGACGCATTAACAAGACCCTGTACACATCCCTGCCTTGCCAGTTCTTCATAGGAGTGCTGGAAATAGCTGGCTTTGATCTTTGATGTAGGTCTATCCACGCCACAGTTTTCACAGGGTGATTTCTTTTGAGGCAATTCACAAACAAACATCTTTCTACCTGGATCTTTCACTGCTAGTTAGCAGAAAACAGATGGTTCGTCATTTGGGTGTGGTCTGTTAATTTTTCAGCTTCATATCACAAGGCTAAAATCTGAAGTGCTTTTTGCATTCTTAAAATCCAAGGATTTTATTCCACTCTATATGTAGGCCGTCATTGTACATAAGAATTTGTTCTTAGCTGACTTGCCTAGTTAAATAAAGGTTAAATAAAAAAAATATATTAAAAAAATATGCTTATTCTGAACCCATGTCCCTTTCATTTCAGCTCAACAGCTTTGAGCAGCTGTGCATCAACTTCCCCAATGGGAAACTGCAACAGTATTTCAACCTCCACATGTTCATCCTGGAGCAGAAGGAGTACAAACGCAGGGCATTGAGTGGACCTTCATGGACTTCGGGCTCAACCTACAAGCTGGCATTGACCTCATAGAGAAGTATGGGGAACAACCACTTCTCAAAGACATTGCACTGACATCCCACCTCAGATGAGGTATTGAACCTAAGGATGTGTTTGCTTGCTGATATGTTTTATGATAAGAACCTGTATCTGTTTGCAGGATTTGTTTTATGTATTGTACTGAATTTGAGTGCATGATGCATCTCAGATTCACTATCTGTACTGTATGTTAAGTTGAGCCTTGTTTCTCCAGCCCCTGTGGGATCATGTCCATCCTTGAAGATAAGTGCATGTCACAGGAAGGCCAAAAAGATCATCAAGGACAACAACCACCCGAGCCACTGCCTGTTCACCCCGTTACCATCCAGAAGGTGAGGTCAGTACAGGGGCATCAAAGCTGGGACCGAGAGACTGAAAAATACCTTCTATCTCAAGGCCATCAGACTGTTAAACAGCCATCACTAACAGTGAGGCTGCTGCCTACATACAAATCATTGGCTACTTTAATAAATGGATCACTAGTCACTTTAATAATTCCACTTGAATGTTTACATATCTTGCATTACTCATCTCATATGTATATGCTGTATTTTATACCATCTATTGCATCTTGCCTATGCTGCTCGGTCATTGCTCATCCATATATTTATATGTATATATTCTTATTCCATTCCTTTACTTAGATTTGTGTGTATTAGGTATTTGTTGTGCAATTGTTAGATCACTTGTTAGATATTGCTGCACTGTCGGAACTAGAAGCACAAGCGTTTCGCTACACTCGCAATAACATCTGCTAACCATGTGTATGTGACCAATAAAAATTGATTGGATTTGTTCCCCAAGGCGACAGACAACAGCTTTAAAGCCAAGTTTTACGACAACCATATTGCAAAGTCAGCTAACTTCCAGAAGCCACAACCTGATAAGAAGCGCAAGTACGAGGCCCACTATGAGCTGATGCACCACGCTGAAGTGGTAAGTATGTAACAATGGTATACTATTGTATTACTTTAGATAGTGTTATTTGATATAACTTCCATAATAACATGTCTTAGCGAAGTAATAATATTTTTTTAAATTGAAGTTTATTGTTTCTTAACAATACAATTGGCACAAAGCAATCAAATCAAATGTATTTATAAAGCCATTTTAACATCAGCAGATGTCAAAGTGCTTATACCGAATCCCAACCTAAAACCCCAAACAGCAAGCAAAGCAGACAAACAGTATACGTTTCATTTTTCACCCACAACTCTCAATATGACTCACAACTCTCAATATGACTCTTTTGGCAGTAGTTAGAGCAACTTTTAGCCACATGAGCTTCTCAATCCATCAATATCAGTGATATTCAGTAAAAGCAGAGAAGGATTTTGTGGTACCCCGAGTATCTCATTTCTATACCAGAAAACCATGTGTCCTCCTATTTTCAATTTAGGGTACATAGTAATTATCTTGTACTCCATATGAAAACAGAAACTATTAAGACGTTAATGGTTGACTTCATCCTGACACTCCAGGTACCGTACAACATCATTGGCTGCTTGGATAAAAACAATGACCTGTTTTATAAGACGGTGGTGTTGTGCTTCCAGAAGCCCTCCAACAAGCTGCTGGCCTGCCTCTATAAGAACTATGTTGGCTCTGACTCAGACCAAATGACTGGAGGCAAGGAGAAGAGGAAGAAGGCTGCCTCATCCCAGTGTGTCACAGCTACATAAGGTGAGAGGGACAACTTCATCTTTTTGCAAGTTGCTCGCAAAGTAGATCATATAGCTAATATAATGCAATCATGCTAGTTTATACTTTATCTAGTAGACAGTAAAATTATACAAGTATTACAGTTTAATAAATAAGCAGAAAGGACATAGCTAGTTAGGCAGTGAAGCTGATTCTACATTGAGAGAATCTATCCAGTGCTGAGAAGGAGATAGTTAAGACTTGTAGTGATGTTTAGGGAAATTATCACATGAACATCACTTTAAGTCTCTGCTGGCTCCACTCTCATATGCATCACATACTGTTTCCTCCCTGAAGTCAATGGAAGAGCTTCAGCTGTGCACAACAACTGAAAGAGTGAGGGAGAGCATATTTTCATTAACTGCAGCAAGAACTTAGATATTGACTAGTTCATTTTTGAAAACGGTATATCCACACATTTTTCACATTTGTGTTTATTCATCAGAAAGTATTGCTTATGGGTATCTTCATGTGTTTATAAAATATTCTTATTCTCAGACTTTTAATTAATAGATTTTAGATGTATGAAAATGTATTTCTTTCAAAACACTATATTTCCATTGTTTAGCTGAAATGGAATGTTTGTATCCTGTATATTTGACTGTGATATGTGGTTGTCTCACCTAGATTATCAGGAATCAAGGTAAGACCCAAGTGCAGGGGCAAGCAAACGACAGGTAGGGGTTGATAATCCAGAGTAGAGGCCAAGGTACAGGACGACAGGCAAGCTCAGGGTCAGGTCAGGCAGAGGTCGGTAATCCAGAGGTGGAGCAAAGGTACAGGACGGCAGGTAGGCTCAGGGTCAGAGAGGCAGTGGTCAGGCGGGCGAGTAAAGGGTCCGGACAGGCAAAGGTCAAAAACCAGGAGGACAAGGAAAAGAGAGACTAAGGAAAACAGGATCTGAGACAAAACGCTGGTAGGCTTGAACAAACAAGACAAGACCAACTCCCCAGGGGATAAGTGGGGAAGATGGGCGACACCTGGTGGGGGTGGAGACAAGCACAAAGACAGGTGAAACAGATCAGGGCGTGACATAGATAAATGGACTTACTTTATGTCGCTCTGAATAACAAGCTGATGACTAACCTCTGCTGCATTCACTTTGTCCTTAGCCTTATCCCCAACAAGACCAAAACTCCAGGTACAGCCTTCAACTGAGATCCAATGAAATCTGAGTGCCAAGGAAATTATAGGAACATATGTTATTTACTGTAAGTGCTCTTACAGTATCTTCTCTCTGATTGATAACCCCCTCTCCTCCGGTACTCTGCAGTGATCATGGATGCCTTCTTGAAGCTGCACCAGCTTTGCTGGAACGGTTTGCTGGAGGGTATCAGGATCTGCAGGAAGGGATTTCCAAACCACATAATCTACGCAGAGTTCAAACAGTGGTGAGTGTGATAACACACTTTCATTCCCACAACACACACATAAAAATACATTTGGAATCAATCATATACAATACAATGTTTTCTTTTTACTCACAGCTATCGCATCCTGAACCCACATGCCATCCCTGATGATGTGTTTGTGGACAGCATGAAAGCAACAGAGAAACTGCTCGGGTCCTTCGAGGTAAACCACAACCAGTACAAGTTTGGACACACCAAGGTAGAAGGCTGAGGCTTTACATGTGTGTTTGGTCAATTAATCACATACACACATTGGATCTATAGGCAAATGAAGTTGTACAGTGGCTTGCTAAAGTATTCCCCTTGGCATTTTTCCTATTTTGTTGCCTTACAACCTGGAATTAAAATATTTTTTTTTTGGGGGGGGGGTTGTATCATTGACTTACACAACATGACTACACCTTTGAAGATGCAAAATATTTTGGTGAAAAAAATAATAACACAAACAGAACTTGAGTATGCTTAACTATTCACCCCCTCAAAGTCAATACTTTGTGGAGCCACCTTTTGCAGCAATTACAGCTGCAAGTCTCTTGGGGTATGTCTTTATAAGCTTGGCACATCTACCCACTGGGATTTTTGCCCATTCTTCAAGCCAAAACTGCTTCAGCTCCTTGAAGTTGGCTGGGTTCTGCTGATGTACAGCAATCTTTAAGTCATACCACAGATTCTCAATTGGATTGAGGTCTGGGCTTTGACT
This sequence comes from Salmo salar, assembly GCF_965601325.2. NCBI lineage: Eukaryota > Metazoa > Chordata > Actinopteri > Salmoniformes > Salmonidae > Salmo > Salmo salar. Next base: position 83,604,420 of record NC_138302.1, on the reverse strand, counting down.
AGGCCATTCCAAGTCATTTAAATGTTTCCCCTTAAACTACTCAAGTGTTGCTTTAGCATTGTCCTCTTGGAAGGTGAACCTCCGTCCCAGTCTAAAATCTCTGGAAGACTCAATAGGTTTCCCTCAAGAATTTCCCTGTATTTAGCGCCATCCATCATTCCTTCAATTCTGACCAGTTTCCCTGTCCCTGATGATGAAAAACATCCCCACAGGGATGATGTTCTCGGGGTGATGAGAGGTGTTGGGTTTGCGCCAGACATAGCATTTTCCTTGATGGCCTAAAAGCTACATTTTAGTCTCATCTGACCAGAGTACCTTCTTCCATATGTTTGGGGAGTCTCCCACATGCCTTTTTGCAAACACCAGAAGTGTTTGCTTATTTTTTTCATTAAGCAATGGCTTTTTTCTGGCCACTCTTCCATAAAGCCCAGCTCTGTGGAGTGTACAGCTTAACGTGGTCCTATGGACAGATACTCTAATCTCCGCTGTGGAGCTTTGCAACGCCATCAGGGTTATCTTTGGTCTTTTTGTTTCCTCTCTGATTAATGCCCTCCTTGCCTGATCTGTGAGTTTTGGTGGCTGGCCCTCTCTTGGCAGGTTTGTTGTGGTGCCATATTCGTTCCATCTTTTAATAATGGATTTAATGGTGCTCTGTGGGATGTTCAAAGTTTTTGATATTTTTTTATAACCCAACCCTGATCTGTACTTCTCCACAACTTTGTCCCTGACCTGTTTGGAGAGCTCCTTGGTCTTCATGGTGCCACTTGCTTGGTGGTGCCACTTGCTTAGTGGTGTTGCAGACTGGGAATCTTTCAGAACAGGTGTATATATACTGAGACCGTGTGACACTTAAATAAAGTCCACCTGTGTACAATCTAACTAATTATGTGACTTCTGATGGTAATTGATTGCACCAGATCTTATTTAGGGACTTCATAGCAAAGGGGGTGAATAAATATGCACTCACCACTTTTCCATTATTTTCTTTTTGTAACAAGTAATTTTCTTAATTTCACTTCACCAATTTGGACAATTTTGTATATGTCCATTACATGAAATCCAAATAAAAATCAATTTAAATTACAGGTTGTAATGCAACAAAATAGAAAAATGCCAAGGGGGATGAATACTTTTGCAAGGCACAGTATGTGATCTTCCTGACTGGGTCTGGATGGGGTTCTCCTTCTCTAGGTGTTATTTAACACATTTAAGGTGGGTCTGCTGGGGCAGCTAGAGGAGATGAGGGATGAGTGTCTGGTCAAGGTCCTCACGCTGCTCCAGGCTGTCAGCTGAGGATAGATCTCCAGAATGTGATGGCCAGAAGGTAACAGATCATGGCTTAATTTGATTTGATAATGTCAAGTGCTCTAGTAAAGTACCTAAATGAAGTCAGTTGTCCTAGAGTATAGGGGAGGTACTGTATTATCTCTTTGGAGTGCAGGAGTATTGTCAGATCATAATGGAACAATTCCGGAACACTTCATAGGAATATAAAGACATCAGTAAAAACAAACCAACTTCTCCACCAGTTGCTTCCTCCAGCAGGTTCAATAGTAATGTGATCAGGTCCACCGTTTCAGTTTGTGATATATTATGCCTTTGTGCACACTCTCATGGTCTCGTATGTGTGGTATGCAAGGGCAATGTTAGCAGTGTGTGTGAGGCGTGTGCTTGTCCATGTATGGTTACCATGCAAGTGTGTGGCCCCCATGTTAATATTGACCCCATTCCCCCCTTGCTCACACACATTCCTCCCCACTCGTCCCAACCCCTCTCCCCTCTATGCTCTCCCTAAATTAAACAATGCTGATGGTGTCCTTAGAGCCAGGTGGCGACATGTGTCAAATAGCAGCTGCTCGGGCACACCCTAAAAATACCCGCGCCTGCCCCGTGGCCCCTGGCCTCTTTTGTTCAAGGCGCCTGCAGTTCTAAGTGAGCACATAGATGGGATATGTGGTGGGTGACAGAGGATTATAGCCTGCCGTCTAACAGAGGGCTTTAGTTTCTAAATAAACACAGAGACGCTCACGTTTGAAAGGCAATGAGCACAGAGTCACCTCTGAAATGCAATCATACTCATACCACAGCGACCACCCATTCACCCTGCTACCCCTGACACCCTGCCTGACCATGGCCCTGCACTCACTCAGGCACACATTCACAACTCTGACAGGAAGTGCCTGACCATGTTGCAAAAAGGTCATTTTTGTTTTGATACAATGCCACATCGTATTGTCTGTTATTAGATTTCTTAGTTTTACATTTTTTCCAGACACCTAAACTTTGACATTCCCCATAATCTTCCGTAAAACAGTAGGAAGGTTGTTTGGAGCAAGAGAAGAAGGTGCGCATGGACCTGGAATGGGTCAAGTGCAAGCTGGAGGGGGACCTGAAGTTATCCACGGAGTCTGTCATGGACCTGCAGAATGACAAGCAGCAACTTGAATAGAAGCTGACCAAGTGAGAACAATCTACGTACATGATTGAAGACTGATCAGTTCTCTGGTCAATGATCAATTAAAAAATATGAATGTGATCTACTCTTCTTTCGAATCAGGAAAGACTTTGAAATTAACCAGATCACCACCAAGATTGAAGATGAACAAGCCTTGACCATTCAGCTCCAGAAAAAGATCAAGGAATAACAGGTATGAATGTACAACCGGGTCTAGAAATACTAACAGCAATTTCTCATGAATATAATACTATTACATTTCTCAATAGATTACAAAGATCATAGACCACAAGCTGAAAATATCCATTGATCTCTTCGTCTATGCCCATGTCTTCTCCCAGGTTCGTATCGAGGAGCTGGAGTCTGACCGGGCGTCCTTTGCCAAGGTGGAGAAGCAGCTGGGTAATGCCAAGATGGAGGCGGACGATCTGGCATCCAACGTGGAACAGCTCTCCAAGAGCAAGGTAGAGAGATGAGCATACGTACACCTGTTCAGAAGTATGTCAAGTATATGTGGGCTGGTTCTGCAGCTGATCCCACTTGTATTTCCAGGCTAATGCTGAGAAGATGTGTCGTCTGTATGAGAACCAGATAAGCGAGTCCAAGGACAAGGTGGAGGAGCACCAGAAGTAGAACAATGACACCAACACCAGGAGAGCCCATGCTCAGGCCGACTGTGGTGAGGCCCTGTCCTAGAGTATTATAGAGACAGAATGTGTAAAACCCAAGGTTCCATTTTAAAATCCCCCTTCCCTGACTGACTGGTCTCCCACTCTCTCCCCACCCCTGTAGCCGAGTTTGTCAGAAAGCTGGAGGAGCGGGAAGCCGTGGTCACTCAGCTGCAGCGCACCAAGCATTCCTTCTGTCAGAATGCTGAGGAGCTTAAGAAGCAGCTGAAGGAAGAAAAGGCCAACATTCCATGTCAGCAGCCCTATTCTGTAGTGGAGTGCTTATTCAGAATTGGGAATGACATGGGAATTAATGGGATTGGGAATAATAGTATTCCTGGTTCCAGCATCAGTCTGGTGGCAAAATGAGAATGTATAAACATCTCAATATACATACACCACCTAGTTGTTGTGCTTAAAATACGACTGACCTTACCTCCATCCACCATCTTGGCGCTATCTCCACTATCATTGTCTTCAGGCATAGAGTGCCCTGGCCCATGCTTCCCAGTCCTCCTGCCATGACTGCGACCTGCTGAGGGAACAGTATGATGAGGAGCAGGAGGCCAAGGCTGAGCTGCAGCGAGCCCGGTCCAAGGCCAACGCTGAGGTGGCTCAGTGAACGTTACCGTCAATACTACTCACCAACGTGCAATCATTGGACAATAAACTAGATGAGGTACGATCACGAATATCCTACCAACGGGACATCAAAAACTGAAATATCCTATGTTTCACGGAATCGTGGCTGAATGAAGACATGGATATTCAGCTAGCGGGATATATGCTGCACCGGCAAGATAGAACAGCACACTCCGGTAAGACGACGGGAGGCGGTCTGTGCATATTTGTAAACAACAGCTGGTGCACGAAATCTAAGGAAGTCTCTAGATTTTGCTCGCCCAAAGTAGAGTATATTGTGATACATTGCAGGCCACACCACTTGCCTAGAGAGTTTTTAGCTATACTGTTTATTTACCACCACAGACAGATGCTGGCACTAAGACCGCACTCAGACAGCTGTATAAGGAAATAAGCAAACAGGAAACCACTCACCCAGAGGCGGCGCTCCTAGTGGCCGGAGACTTTAATGCAGGGAAACTTAAATCAGTTCTACCAAATTTCCATCAACATGTTAAATGTGCAACCAGAGGGAAAAAAATTCTAGATCACCTGTACTCCACACACAGAAATGTGTACAAAGCTCTCCCTCGCCCTCCATTTGGTAAATCCGACCACAACTCTATCCTCCTGATTCTTGCTTACAAGCGAAAATGAAAGCAGGAAGCATCAGTGACTCGGTCGATAAAAAAGGGGTCAGATGAAGCAGATGCTAAACTACAGGACTGTTCTGCTATCACAGACTGGAACATGTTCCGGGATTCTTCCGATGACATTGAGGAGTATACCACATCAGTCTTTATCAATAAGTGCATTGAGGACGTCGTCCCCACAGTGACTGTATGTACATACCCCAACCAGAAACCATGGATTACAGGCAACATTCGCACTGAGCTAAAGGGTAGAGCTGCCGCTTTCAAGGTGTGGGACTCTAACCCGGAAACTTACAAGAAATCCTGCTATGCCCTGCGACAAACCATCAAACAGGCAAAGCGTCAATACAGGGCTAAGATTGAATCATACTACACCGGCTTCGACACTCATCTTATGTGGCAGGGCTTGCAAACTATTACAGACTACAAAGGGAAGCACAGCCGCGAGCTGCCCCGTGACACGAGTCTACCAGATGAGCTAAATCACTTCTATGTTCGCTTCGAGGCAAGCAACCGTGAGGCATGCATGAGAATGACATGACGTTTTCCTGTTGGGGGAGGTTTATGACCCCCATAAAAACCTTTCCCCTTTTCTCTCTCTCTACTTTATAGAGTTGACTCTTGTAAAGCCTTTGTAACATCGAGAGTCTGGTAACATCAAAAGGTGGGAAACGGAACCATATTTTGGTAATCCAACCAGTTGAAAATATGCATTGGTACTTAATGAATATGATCTCAGATCAGTTGTTGTCTGAGACATTACTACTAATGACAGGATGACATAAACTGTATCTTGGAAAGTCGACACATTCTAGTTATTAGATTCACATGGAATTGTTGTGCAATTTAAATGTTTAAATATGAAACTATTTGTGAAAAGATGAAATGTAATTTTAGCTTCTTAAATGAGAGAATGGTTTGTCATAGAGAAACTCTTCTCACTCAGAGGCCCCGCCCAAGTGAACAGACTTTGGTTGTAAACTATGAAACACCTTCTTTCACCACTTTATAAACCCGTTGATGAAAATTCAACTTTCTGTTCCAAGGACATGAGGACTTGCGGTCCCCACGTTGAAAGGACAAAGATCACCTACAGAACTAAGCCAACCTCAGCGTGAGCTCTGGTTGAACGACAAGGACCTAACAAAATTAGCATTGCATTTCAACTTGAAGATGACGATCAACACGCCGAAAGGATGAATTTCGACTATACCAGCCAGAATATAGCATGAGCATGAAGTATGGCAACTTGGTATGAACTTTGAACTCTTATTCACTAAAGAAGTGATGCTTCCTAGTCGTTGCATTAGCAACAGCAGCTGTGAACGTGGGCTAGGAGAGGACGGACAGATTATCCATTCTACCACGCTCCAGTTCACCACGAGACATTCTTCAGAGGACAAGAAATCCATGCTGGACAACCCGGCCTTCTATCTACGACCAATCTACCGAAGCGCAGCTCAGAGTAAATATTTATTGCATTTTCCTTTTTCAAATGGGCGGTTATTTAGAATGCATAAGATACTGTATTTACGATAGCATAGCTGCCTACAGCCCGATAGAGACACAAAATCTTTTTGTTCCTCAGTCTTCCCGCTCTTTCATTCAAAACCCAACCCTCTTTCTTTGTGTAACCAGCCGTCATATCTGTTCCGTCCGCTAGGGACGTTATCCTTTATGACATAATTTGTAATCAATGTATGATCCATTCTGTGTATATGTAATTATGTGTGATTTATTTAGGTATTTAGTAAATAATTAAACCAAATTTTGAATTGCTGATTCAACTTGTTAGCCAGGGTTTGTGAAGATAACCAAGAATTTACAACTTTCAGATGAGACTGAATAAGGTGAGGATTCAATATTGACTGCTATTGAGGTAAAAGGTTACCAGGTCTTTAAGAGTTTATTCGGAAGATAACAGCTCTATAAACATTCTTTCGTGGTGCCCCGACTTTCTAGTTAATTACGTTTACACGATTAGCTTAATCAGGTAATATTAATTACAGAGAAATTATTTTATAGAATAGCATGTCATATCACTTAATCCGGCATAACTAAAGACACGACAAGAGCATCAGCTGTTCCGGATGACTGTGTGATCACTCTCTCCATAGCCGACGTGAGTAAGACCTTTAAACAGGTCAACATACACAAGGCTGCGGGGCCAGACGGATTACCAGGACGTGTGCTCCGGGCATGTGCTGACCAACTGGCAGGTGTCTTCACTGACATTTTCACCATGCCCCTGATTGAGTCTGTAATACCAACATGTTTCAAGCAGACCACCATAGTCCCTGTGCCCAAGAACACAAAGGCAACCTGCCTAAATGACTACAGACCCGTTGCACACGTCCATAGCCATTAAGTGCTTTGAAAGGTTGGTAATGGCTCATATCAACACCATTATCCCAGAAACACTAGACCCACTCCAATTTGCATACCGCCTGAACAGATCCACAGATGATGCAATCTCTATTGCACTCCACACTGCCCTTTCCCACCTGAACAAAAGGAACACTTATGTGAGAATGCTATTCATTGACTACAGCTCAGCGTTCAACACCATAGTACCTTCAAAGCTCATCACTAAGCTAAGGATCCTGGGACTAAACACCTCCCTCTGTAACTGGATCCTGGACTTCCTGACGGGCCGCCCCCAGGTGGTGAGGGTAGATAGCAACACATCTGCCACGCTGATCCTCAACACTGGAGCTCCCCAGGGGTGCGTGCTCAGTCCCTCCTGTACTCCCTGTTCACCCACGACTGCATGGCCAGGCACGCCTCCAACACCATCATTAAGTTTGCAGACAACACAACAGTGGTAGGCCTGATCACCGACAACGACGAGACAGGCTATAGGGAGGAGGTCAGAGACCTGGCCGGGTGGTGCCAGAATAACAACCTATCCCTCAACGTAACCAAGACTAAGGAGATGATTGTGGACTACAGGAAAAGGAGGACCGAGTACACCCCCATTCTCATCGATGGGGCTGTAGTGGAGCAGGTTGAGAGCTTCAAGTTCCTTGGTGTCTACATCAACAACAAACTAGAATGGTCCAAACACACCAAGACAGTCGTGAAGAGGGCTCGACAAAGCCTATTTCCCCTTAGGAGACTGAAAAGATTCGGCATAGGTCCCCAGATCCTCAAAAGGTTCAACAGCTGCACCATTGAGAGCATCCTGACCGGTTGCATCACTGCCTGGTATTGCAACTACTCTGCATCTTAACCTAAGGCGCTACAGAGGGTAGTGCATACGGCCCAATACATCACTGGGGCCAAGTTTCCTGCCATCCAGGACCTATATAATAGGCGGTGTCAGAGGAAAGCCCATAAAATTGTCAGAGACTCCAGTCACCCAAGTCACAGACTGTTTTCTCTGCTATCGCATGGCAAGGGGTGCCGGAACGCCAAGTCTAGGACCAAAAGGCTCCTTAACAGCTTCTACCCCCAAGCCGTAAGACTGCTGAACAATTAATCAAATGGCCATCGGACTATTACATTGACCCCCACCCCCTCCATTTGTTTTATACACTGCTGCTACTCGCTGTTTGTTATCTATGCATAGTCACTTCACCCCTACCTACATGTACAAATTACCTCTAACCTGTACCCCCTGCACACTGACTCGGTACTGGTATCCCCTGTATATAGCCTCGTTATTGTGTTACTTTTAATAATTTTTATTTTATTTTGGACTTACGTTTATTTGGTAAATATTTTCTTAACTATTCTTGAACTGCACTGTTGGTTAAGGGCTTATAAGTTAGCATTTCACGGTAAGGTCTACACTTGTATTTGGCGCATGTGACAAAAAGTTTGATTTGATTTTGATGGTTTTTGCTACTTTACTTGAATAAACTTAGAAAGTTCTTGAGATTTTCCGTATTGACTGACCGTCATGTGTTAAAGTAATGATGGACTGTTGTTTCTCTTGCTTATTTGAGCTGCTCTTGCCATAATCAAATCAAATGTATTTATATAGCCCTTCCTACATCAGCTGATATCTCAAAGTGCTGTACATAAACCCAGCCTAAAACCCCAAACAGCAAGCAATGCAGGTGTAGAAGCACGGTGGCTAGGAAAAACTCCCTAGAAAGGCCAAAACCTAGGAAGAAACCTAAAGAGGAACCAGGCTATGAGGGGTGGCCAGTCCTCTTCTGGCTGTGCCGGGTGGAGATTATAATAGAACATGGCCAAGATGTTCAAATGTTCATAAATGACCAGCATGGTCAAATAATAATAATCACAGTAGTTGTCGAGGGTGCAACAAGTCAGCACCTCAAGAGTAACTGTCAGTTGGCTTTTCATAGCCGATCATTGAGAGTATCTCTACCGCTCCTGCTGTCTCTAGAGAGTTGAAAACAGCAGGTCTGGGACAGGTAGCACGTCCAGTGAACAGGTCAGGGTTCCATAGCCGCAGGCAGAACAGTTGAAACTGGAGCAGCAGCACGGCCAGGTGGACTGGGGACAGCAAGGAGTCATCATGTCAGGTAGTCCTGAGGCATGGTCCTAGGGCTCAGGTCCTCCGAGAGAGAGAGAGAAAGAAAGAAAGAAAGAAAGAGAGAATTAGAGAGAGCATACTTAAATTCACACAGGACACCGGATAAGACAGGAGAAATACTCCAGATATAACAGACTAACCCTAGCCCCCCGACACATAAACTACTGCAGCATAAATACTGGAGGCTGAGACAGGAGGGGTCAGGAGACACTGTGGCCCCATCCGATGATACCCCCGGACAGGGACAAATAGGAAGGATATAACCCCACCCACTTTGCCAAAGCACAGCCCCCCACCACTAGAGGGATAACTTCAAACACCAACTTACCATCCTGAGACAAGGCCGAGTATAGCTCATAATATGGACTTGGTCTTTTACCAAATAGGGCCATCTTCCGTATTCCAACTCTACCTTGTCACAACACAACTGATTGGCTCAAATGCATTAAGAAGGAAAGAAATTCCAGAAATGAGCTTTTAACAAGGCACACCTGTTAATTGAAATGCATTCCAGGTGACTACCTCATGAAGCTGGTTGAGAGAATGTCAAGCGTGTGCAAAGCTGTCAAGGCAAAGGTTGGCTACTTTGAAGAATCTGAAGAATTTGTTTAACACTTTTTTGCTTACTACATGATTCCATATGTGTTATTTCATAGATGTGTTGTCTTCACTATTATTCTACAATGTAGGGAATAGTAACAATAAAGAAAAACCTTGAATGAGTAGGTGTGTCCAAACTTTTGACTGGTACTGTAAGTATTCACACCCGAGTCAATCCATGTTACAATCCCCTTTGGCAGCGATTACAGCTGTGAGTCTTTCTCAGTAAGTCTCTAAGAGCTTTGCACACTTGGAGTTGTACTCAGTGATGTGTTGTGTTGAATTTGCCCCAAATATAACACTTTGTATTCAGGACATGAAGTTAATTCGTTGGAAAACCTCCCAGGTCTTTGTGGTTGAATCTGTGTTTGAAATTCACTGTTCAACTGAGGAACCTTACAGATAATTGTATGTGTGGGGTACAGAGATGAGGTAGTCATTCACACTATTATTGCACACAGAGTGAGTCCATGCAACTTATTACAAGATTTGTTAAGCAAATATTTACTCCTGAACTTATTTAGGCTTGCCATAACAAAGGGTTTAAATACTAATTGACTGAAGACAAAAACAGAATTCCACTTTGACATTATGGGGTATTGTGTGTAGGCCAGTGACAAAATCCTAATTTAACCCATTTTCAATTCAGGCTGTAACACAACAAAATTAGGAAAAAGTTAGGGGGGATACTTTCTGAAGGCACAGTACATCTCAGATCAATCAGTTGTCACTTTTTCGTGGATTTAGTTACTACTATACCAGGTTTGAAAGTAAAGAGCTGTTATTCAAATGTCATTGTATGTAAACCTCAGAAGTCTCACTCACTTTGCCTCCTCCAGCTCGTCTGTCCTCTGGATGGCGTCTGTCTCATACTTCAAATCAAATCAAAGTTTATTTGTCACGTGCGCCGAATACAACAGGTATTACAGTGAAATGCTTACATACATGCTCTAACCAATAGTGGAAAAAAGGTATTAGGTGAACAATAGGTAGGTAAAGAAATAAAAACAACAGTAAAAAGACAGGCTATATACAGTAGCGAGGCTATAAAAGTAGCGAGGCTACATACAGACACCGGTTAGTCAGGCTGATTGAGGTAGTATGTACATGTAGATATGGTTAAAGTGACTATGCATATATGATGAACAGAGAGTAGCAGTAGTGTAAAAGAGGGGCTGGCAGGTGGTGGGTGGGACACAATGCAGATAGCCCGGTTAGCCAATGTGCGGGAGCAGTGGTTGGTCGGCCCAATTGAGGTAGTATGTACATGAGTGTATAGTGACTATGCATATATGATAAACAGAGAGTAGCAGCAATGTAAAAAGAGGGGTTGCGGGGGGGGGGGGGGGGGGGCTCACAATGCAAATAGTCTGGGTAGCCATTTGATTACTTGTTCAGGAGTCTTATGGCTTGGGGGTAAAAACTGTTGAGAAGCCTTTTTGTCCTAGACTTGGCACTCCGGTACCGCTTGCCATGCGGTAGTAGAGAGAACAATCTATGACTGGGGTGGCTGGGGTCTTTGACAATTTTTAGGGCCTTCCTCTGACACCGCCTGGTGTAGAGGTCCTGGATGGCATGCAGCTTAACCCCAGTGATGTACTGGGCCGTACGCACTACCCTTTGTAGTGCCTTGTGGTCAGAGGCCGAGCAATTGCCGTACCAGGCAGTGATGCAACCAGTCAGGATGCTCTCGATGTTGCAGCTGTAGAACCTTTTGAGGATCTCAGGACCCATGACAAATCTTTTTAGTTTCCTGAGGGGGAAAAGGTTTTGTCGTGCCCTCTTCACAACTGTCTTGATGTGTTTGGACCATGATAGTTCATTGGTGATGTGGACACCAAGGAACTTGAAGCTCTCGACCCGCTCCACTACAGCCAGATTGATGTTAATGGGGACCTGTTCGGCCGCCTTTTCTTGTAGTCAACGATCAGCTCCTTTGTCTTGCTCACATTGACAAAGAGGTTGTTGTCCTGGCACCACACTGCCAGTTTTCTGACCTCCTCCCTATAGGCTGTCTCATCGTTCTCGGTGATCAGGCCTACCTACCACTGTTGTCGGCAGCAAACTTAATGATAGTGTTGGAGTCATGTTTGGCCACACAGACGTGGGTGAACAGGGAGTATAGGAGGGGACTAAGTACACACACCCCTGAGGGGCCCCAGTGTTGAGGATCAGCGTGGCAGACGTGTTGTTGCCTACCCTTACCACCTGGGGGCGGCCCGTCGAAGTTCAAGATCCAGTTGCAGAGGGAGGTGTTCAGTTCCAGGGTCCTTAGCTTAGTGATGAGCTTTGTGGGCACTATGGTGTTGAACGCTGAGCTGTAGTCAATGAACAGCATGATAATATAGGTGTTCATTTTGTCCAGGTGGAAAGCGCAGTGTGGAATGCAATTGAGATTGCATCATCTGTGGATCTGTTGGGGTGGTATGCGAATTGGAGTGGGTCTAGGGTATCCGGGAGGATACTGTTGATGTGTGCCATGACCAGCCTTTCAAAGCACTTAATGGCTACCGACGTGAGTGCTACGGTGTGGTAATCATTTAGGCAGGTTACCTTCGCTTCCTTGGGCACAGGGACTATGGTGGTCTGCTTGAAACATGTAGGTATTTCAGACTCAGTCAGGGAGAGGTTGAAAATGTCAGTGAAGACATTTGCCAGTTGGTCTGAGCATGCTTTGAGTACACGTCACGGTAATCCATCTGGCCCCGCGGCTTAGTGAATGTTGTCCTGTTTAAAGAGCGTTATCACACAGTCATCCAGAACAGCTGGTACTCTCGCGCATGCTTCAGTGTTGCTTGCCTCGAAGCGAGCATAAAAGACATTTAACTCGTCTGGTAGGCTTGCGTCACTGGGTAGCTCACGTCTGGGTTTCCCTTTGTAGTCCTTAATAGATTTCAAGCCTTGCCACATCCGACAAGTGTCAGAGCCGGTGTAGTAGGATTCAATCGTAATCCTGTATTGACGCTTTACTTGTTTGATGGTTCGTCTGAGGGCATTATGGGATTTCTTATAAGCGTCCGGATTAGTGTCCCGCTCCTTGAAAGCGGCAGCTCTAGCCTTTAGCTCGATGCGGATGTTGCCTGTAATCCATGGCTTCTGGTTGGGATATGTACGTACGGTCACTGTGGGGACGACGTCGTCGATGCACTTATTGATGAAGCCGATGACTGAGATGGTATACTCCTCAATGCCATTGGATGAATCCCGGAACATATTCCAGTCTGTGCTAGCAAAACAGTCCTGTAGCGTAGCATCTGCTTCATCTGACCACTTCTGTATTGAGCGAGTCCCTGGTACTTCCTGCTTGAGTTTCTACTTGTAAGCAGGAATCAGGAGGATAGAATTTTGGTCAGATTTGCCAAATGGAGGGCGGGGAGAGCTTTGTATGCATCTGTGTGTGGAGTGAAGGTGGTCTAGAGCTTTTTTCCTCTGGTTGCACATGTGACATGCTGGTAAAAATGTTGTAAAACTGATTTAAGTTTGCCTGCATTAAAGTCCCCGGCCACTAGAAGCACCGCTTCTGGATGAGCATTTTCTTGTTTGCTTATGGCCTTATAGAGTTGGTTGAGGGAGGTCTTAGTGCCAGCATCGGTCTGTGGTGGTAAATAGACGGCTACGAATAATATAGATAGTGTGGTCTACAGCTTATCATAAGGTACTCTACCTCGAGCAATCAAGCGCTATGATGAAACTGGCTCTCATGATGACCGCCACAGGAAAGGAAGACCCAGAGTTACCTCTGCTGCAGAGGATAAGTTCATTAGAGTTACCAGCCTCAGAAATTGCAGCCCAAATAAATGCTTCACAGAGTTTAGGTAACAGACACATCTAATCAACTGTTCAGAGGAGACTGCATGAATCAGGCCTTCATGGTTGAATTGCTGTAAAGAAACCACTACTAAAGGACACCAATAAGAAGAAGAGACTTGCTTGGGCCAAGAAACACGCGCAATGGACATTAGACCAGTGGAAATCTGTCCTTTTGTGTCCAAAATCTGTCCTTTTGTGTCCAAATTTGAGATTTTTGGTTCCAACCAAAAATCTTGGTGAGACACAGAGTAGGTGAACGGATTATCTCTGCATGTGTGGTTCCCACCGTGAAGCAAGGAGGAGGTGTTGGGGTGCTTTGCTGGTGACACTGTTGGTGATTTGTTTAGAATTCAAGGCACAGTTAACCAGCATGGCTACAACAGCATTCTGCAGCGATATGCCATCCAATCTGGTTTGCGCTTAGTAGGACTATCATTTATTTTTCAACAGAACAATGACACAACACACCTCCAGGCTGTTATTTGACCAAGAAGGAGAGTGATGGAGTGCTGCATAAGATGACCTGGCCTCCACCTTCACCTGACCTCAACCCAATTGAGATGGTTTGGGATGAGTTGGACTGCAGAGTGAAGGAAAAGCAGCCAACACGTGCTCAGCATATGTGGCAAAGGGTGGTTACTTAGAAGAATCTAAAATGTAAAATATATTTAGATTTGTTTTACGCTTTTTTTGGTTACTACATGATTCCAAATGTGTTATTTCATAGTTTTAATGTCTTCACTATTATTCTACAATGTAGAAAATAGTAAAAATAAAGAAAAATCCTTGAATGAGTACGTATGTCTGAACTTTTGACTGGTACTGTATTTAAATAAGATATTTCTGTATTTCATTTTCAATAAATCAATTCAACCTATTTTGAATTCAGACTGTAACCAGTGGTGTAAAGTATTGAAGTAAAAATTCTTTAAAGTACTACTTAAATAGTTTAGAAAATATCTGTACTTTACTATTTATTTTTTTGACAACGTATACTTTTACTTCAGTATATTCCTAAAGAAAATAATATACTTTTTACTCCATATTGTTTCTCTGACACCCAAAAGTACTTGTTACATTTTGAATGCTGAGCAGGACAGGAAAATAGTCAAATTCACGCACTTATCAATAGAACATCACTGGTCATCCCTACTGCCTCTGATCTGGCGGACTCACTAAATACACCCACTTCACCCAATCACTAGAGGTGAACTATTGATTTCAGGTGCTGGCTGTGTGGAGGCAGAAGTATGAGGAGTGCCAGTGTGAGCTGGAGAGCTCTCAGGAGTCCCGCAGCCTGAGCACTGAGCTGTTCAAGCTGAAGAACTCCTATGACGAAGCTCTGGACCACCTGCAGACCACCGAGAGAGAACAAGAACCTTCAGGGTACGACCACCTCACACACATCTGATTACCTCAGACTATAGTCATTGGTCCATGCCACATAAATTTAGCCATTTAATTACATTGTAGCCAAATTAGTACTTTCTCCCCTCAAACCCCCCATACTGTATTTCAGTATAAAATAATATTCAAATGAATGTTTATTAGTTGAGAATTTCACACCAATCTTACATGGCATGGAAACGCAAACTGAAAGGCCTTTTTGTTCCACTAACCCCAATGTCCTCTTCTTCCCCACCTACAGAGGAGATTGCTGACCTGTCTGATCAGATCAGCCAGGGAGGGAAGACCATCCATGAGCTGGAGCAGATCAAGAAGGATCTGAACATGGAGAAGAGTGAGATTCAGGCTGCCTTACAGGAGATTAAGGTAAGTCTCTGTTCCGCTTTTTCTCTCTGCCTTTTTAACTGTACTGTACTGAAACTATTGTGTGTATTTTGTTTGTATAATATTCTGCTCTCTCTCTTTCTCTCAGGGCACTCTGGAACACGAGGAGAGAAAGACTCTGTATCCAGCTGGAGCTCAACCAGATCAAGGCTGACATCTACAGGAAGCTGGTGGAGAAGGACGGGAAATCAACAACCTCCAGTGAGTTCAATGACCATACGATTAGATAACATGTCAGGGGTTGTACAGGCTCTGGTAGCTATCTCTCCTTTTAGTATCAGAGGCTCATGTCAAGGAATGTCCCTCCCTTTCTAACTCTCCACATTTTTGCTCTCTTTCACCCTCCCTCTCCCCATTCCTCGCCCCCAAGCCGTAACCACCAAGGAGCCCTGGAATCCATGCAGGCCACCCTGGACTCAGAGTGCAAGTCCCGGAATGAGGCGATGCATCTGAAGAAGATGGAGGGGGACAGGAACGAGATGGAAGTGCAGGTCAAGATTAAGGCAAGTCCTTCAGCAGCCAGTCTGACAACTCCACACTCACTTATGGCCTCTGTGATAATGTCCAGACAATGTTCCTGTGATTTTGTTTTTACAGTGCTTTGTATACACTGTAATAAACTGTTCAGACTAATTAATAAATTCAAGTTAGCTACTTGACTCATCCACACTTCAGATTGTTTGCCTGCTGTGTTATGTCAATAGCATTCTGTACTGAACACTGTCTATGTCCTCTGTAACCCCAGGAGCCGGATGACACACTGCAGCAGAACGAGGAGCTGAAGGAGCAGGCGGCGGTGACGGAGCGCAGGACACGCAAACTGGCCGAGCACGAGCTGCTGCACTCCCAGAACACAGGGTCAACCTGCTGCACTCCCAGAACACAGGGCTCATCAACCAGAAGAAGAAGCTGGAGAGTGACCTGTCTATGCTGTCCACTGATTTGGACAAGGCTTCTCATGAATGCCGCAACGCAGACGAGAAGGCCAAGAAGGCCATCACTGATGTAAGGGAGAGACGCAGAAATTAATTTGATTACAAAGATCCTACATTGGAAAACTGGATCCACACCACAAATCAAACTCTTCTCTCTGTCATTGTCCAGGCGGCCATGATGGCTGAGGACTTATTAAAGAAGGAGCAGGACACCAGTTCTCACCTGGAGAGGATAAAGAAGAACATGGAGCAGACCATTAAGGACCTGCAGATGCGCCTGGACGAGGCCGGGCAGATCGCCCTCAAGGGTGGCAAGAAGCAGATCCAGAAACTGGAGGGCAGGGTAAGAGTCCAGAGAGCAATCCATCTGTTCCTCAGGAGAATACAAAGTAACACCATGTATTCAATTCCCATCACTAGATTGTTGACATAATAGGAATGCTCAGGGTATTCCTATAGTGATTTAGCCCTTATGGTTAAACCATGTTTACTTTTATTTATTTATTTAAATGAAGGTATAAATGTTCACAAGGACAATGGTATACTTAATGATACATGACTACACCTACAGTGGCATGCGGAAGTATTCACCCCCTTGGCATTTTTCCTATTTTGTTGCCTTACAACCTGGAATTAAAATTGATTTTGGGGAGGGTTATATAATTTGATTTCAACAACATGCCTACCACTTTGAAGATGGAAAATATTTTTTGTGAAACAAACAAGAAATCGCACAAAAAAACTGAACTTGAGCGTGCATAACTATTCACCCCCTCAAAGTCAATACTTTGTGGAGCCACCTTTTGCAGCAATATCAGCTGCAAGTCTCTTGGGGTATGTCTCTATAAGCTTGGCACATCTAGCCACTGGGATTTTTGCCCATTCTTCAAGTCAAAACTGCTTCAGCTCCTTCAAGTTGGGTGGGTTCGCTGGTGTACAGCAATCTTTAAGTCATACCACAGATTCTCAATTGGATTGAGGTCTGGGCTTTGACTAGGTCATTCCAATACATTAAAATGTTTCCCCTTAAACCACTTGAGCGTTGCTTTAGCAGTATGCTTAGGGTCATTGTCCTGTTGGAAGGTGAACCTCCAGCCCAGTCTCAAATCTCTGGAAGACTCAAACAGGTTTCCCTCAAGAATTTCCCTGTATTTAGCGCCATCCATCATTCCTTCAATTCTGACCAGTTTCCCAGTCCCTGATGAAAAACATCCCCACAGCATGATGCTGCCACCCTGTGGGGATGGTGTTCTCGGGGTGATGAGAGGTGTTGGGTTTGCGCCATTTTCCTTGATGGCCAAAAAGAACAATTTTAGTCTCATCTGACCAGAGTACCTTCTTCCATATGTTTGGGGAGTCTCCCACATGCCTTTTTGCAAACACCAAACATGTTTGCTTGTTTTTCTTCTGGCCACTCTTCCATAAAGATCAGCTCTGTGGAGTGTAAGGCTTAAAGTGGTCCCATGGACAGATACCCAAATCTCTGCTATGGAGCTTTGCAGCTCCTTCAGGGTTATCTTTGGTCTCTTTGTTGCCTCTCTGATTAATGCCATCCTTGCCTGGTCCGTGAGTTTTTGTGGGCGGCCCTCTCTTGGCAGGTTTGTTGTGGTGCCATATTCTTTGCATTTTTTAATAATGGATTTAGTGGTGCTCTGTGGGATGTTCAACGTTTCAGATATTTTTTTTCAACCCAACCCTGATCTGTTCTTCTCTACAACTTTATCCCTGACCTGTTTGGAAAGCTCCTTGGTCTTCATAGTGCCACTTGCTTGGTGGTGCCCCTTGCTTGGTGGTGTTGTAGACTCTGGGGCCTTTCAGAACAGGTGTGTGTGTGTGTATATATATACTGAGATCATGTGACACTTAGATTGCACCCAGGTGGATTTTATTTAACTAATTATGTGACTTCTGAAGGTAATTGGTTGCACCAGATCTTATTTAGGGGCTTCATAGCAAAGGGGGTGAATACATGTGCACGCACCACTTTTCCGTTTTTTTTTTTGTTTGAATTTTTGAAACAAGTAATTTTCTTAATTACACTTCACCAATTTGGACTATTTTGTGTATGTCCATTACATGAAATCCCCCCCCAAAATCTATTTAAACTCCATGTTGTAATGCAACAAAATAGAGAAAATGCCAAGGGGGTGAATACTTTTGCAAGACTCTGTACGAACCGAAGAGGACACAGCAATTCACTTGGTTAGAGATATTCACTTCTTTACCATTACTGAACAGTAAGTGTAGATCAGTGGTGTGACAGTGTACTATTGACAGGGCTGGAGAATGAGCTAGAGTCTGAGCAGAAGAAGAGCCAGGAGTTCCAGAAGTGTGTCTGCAAGTACGAGAGGAAGATCAAAGAACTCACCTACCAGGTACTGAAACACAGCACCTTCTTCATTAGCCATGGGGAAAATGTAGGAAGAGATCTGTGTCATGCACTTCCCCAATGTTATGATTTTGCCCGGCACTTCATTAGGTTCAAGTGATCATCTTAATGATGGATCATATTGCTGATTTATATTATTTTTCTATGATGTAATGGTGTAGTGCTTCATGCTGCCCCCTGCTGTTTGTTTGTCCCTGCAGACAGAGGACAGGAAGAACCTTGCTAGTCTGCAGCAGCTCATAGACAAGCTGCAAGCCAAGGTGAAGAGCTACAAGAGGCAGGCTGAGGAAGCGGTAAGTCCCCATACCACTTCCAGTTTACTGTTGTGTTACTGTATGGAATGTGGGTCTGTTTCCAAATGACCTACAGTGGTATGATCTGGTTACCTGCTCTCTCTGATCTCTCACTCTGTCCTCTCCCCTCAGGAGGAACAAGCTAACTCCAACCTGACCAAGTTCAGGAAGATCCAGCATGAGCTGGATGATGCAGGAGAGGGCTGAAATGGCCGAGACCCCGGTCAATAAACTCAGTTTGCACTCGGGACCAAGGGCCTAAGGTCAGTACTACACTTTATGGAAGATACCAGTAAGGTGTGATTTATCACATAACATGAGGCTAACAATTGAGGGAAAATATTATTGGATTTGGATTTGTAACAAAAAATTCACTAGACTCAACCAGTCAGCTGAAGTTGGTCTGCTCTGGAATATTTAGGGCATATAATTGAAGCATATTTAACTTGTGTATTTCAGCTTGCAGAGTAATCCAGAGGATTAATCCCCAACCAAAGATATCACAGCCAGCCAGCTGCAACAGTTGTGGTGTGACTGCAATATAGACCAATAAAGACTTCTAAAAGCATTTATAGTACAATCTGTCTCATTACTGTCTGCAGTCAGTGTTGTGTGGAGAGATGCGTTGAGTAAAGGACGGAACACACCATAAGGAATGTCGGCCGTGTGCAGGAGTTTATCTGCTGGGTGTTGACAATAGCGATTCAACTTGTGGAATCTATAGGAAATATCATTGTTTTTACAGCCTGACATTCTGAGGCAAGATGACATTTGTTATTGTGTCCCATCAATAAGACCACTGAACAAAATACACCACACACATTCGAGAGAAAGTTGTGAGAATTTAATATGCTTTTCCTTATATTATTTTCACAAAGACTGTTAAATAAATAAATGAAGTTCAACATTAGATGAACAAAAAGGGTGGAAATGGAATCCTAGGGGAAGATGGACTTCACGTCAGGATTGAGTCGTATGTATAAGTTAAGTCCAATGCACACTAAACACTTCCTAGGTACAGATGGCTCCAGTGTGATATTGATGAATTACAAACAAGTGTTCATATGATCACCACCCCAATGTCAAAGCAAAAGCTACACATACAAAAATGATTTGATCATGTTTCAGAAACATGTTGAAGTCTAAATGAAGGTTTGCTGAACAAATTTCTCTAGGTACACACACAATCATGCTTTTTAACGCAGTCACTCAGTTATACCACACAGTCAAAGGAAACCAACTTGGCATATATGCCAAAAGACAAAGATTTACATAAAATGTACCTAATGTAAAGGAAGTACAATGAAATTGAAATAATTAAGCACCAATTAGCTATTTAATCAAAAAAGACCAACTGTTTCTCAACATGTATTGGATGTAGAGTATGAAGCCTGCTTTCTTAGCGTGAAGCAAATCTGCACAAAAGTGACTATGTACAATGTTTCAACAATACATCTGTGTGGCTGTTAAGCAGGGATAGTATTACAAATACAGTACTGTGCATTTGATTTTCAAAGTTATATCTAGCAATTCATTAAGACCATATTTTTAAAGTAGGTAATCTACTCTGAACCAGATGCCATATAAGAAAACTGACAATATGGGCTTCCACAGGCAATCATGTCTCTTGGCAGAGCGTGGAACATGCATGGTGTTCTCACGGTAAGAGTTCTATTCCAAACACTAGAAGCAGAGAGAACTGGACACACAGGATGTAAATGGTGCTGAACCAATATAACTTTTATGAACATTACAGGCTCCATCCATGATTTACATCAACACAAGTCAATCCACATGAAGTAGTGGTGAAGTATAGGAAGGTAAAGAAGTCAAACGCTGTGAAAACACAAGTCATAGTAAACCACTTTGTCATGTATCACTACCAACTGTTTATCAGGGCAAACCACATTATGAACGGATTGCTTTTATACATTCAAGTGAACATACAAAAAGGTTTAAGAAAAACATTTGAACAGGATTAGTTCCACTTCGACACACACACTGAGTGACAAAGTGGTTCCATCCATATGGTGCTGGGTTGAAAAATGCCGTAGCTCAATCATTAGTCATTTTCTTGGATTCTCGTTCTTTTGTTGGAGATGAAAAATGCTTACTCAGCTCAGAATCCATTTCCACGACATCAGCACATTCTAGCCATAGCAACATGACCACACCCATTCCCCCATAGCCAATCACAGAGGTGAAACCAAGCACAGAACCATCACACAAAGACGAATGTAGATTGTCAGTCTAGGCTCGTGGTGAGAGAAGAGAAGTCAAGAGTTAAGTGGTCAACTGGGGGATGAACATTCAAGTGATGCAGCACAGAGTGGCTGTTTGGTTGAAGGCCATTCATGCTAAGAGGGTTTAAGAAACCTTAGGGCGGCAGGTTGCATAGCGGTTAATATCGTTGGGCCAGTAACCGAACGGTCGCTGGTTCGAGCCAACCAGGTGAAATATCTGTAGATGTGTCCTTGAGCAAGGCACTTAACCCTAATTGTTCCTGTAAGTCTCTCTGGATAAGAGCGTCTGATAAATTACTAAAATGTCAAATGAAACCGTTGTGAGAAGTGTCTGGGACAGAGAGTGGGTTTGAACACGAGAACCTGCATAGTTTATTATTCTATAAAACCACCCTTCACTTGATGGATACAAAGTAAAGTACAAAATGAAAATGTATTTTATCAAAATATGTGTTAAAATACAATGCACACAATTCCAACAGTAAATGTTTTATCTACAATTTATTTAGAACTGAAAGAAATTCTCTTAAGACGCAAACAAAAATAATGTCTGAAAAACAAAAAGGAAAACGTTCTCTCTTCACTGGGTGAAGTCATGAATGGGTTGGTGGCATCTTTGGAGTGGTACTTCTGTCCAAAGCCCCATCTCACCCATCACATGGCCCCACAGATTATGAACCATCAACAGATCCACAAGCTACCTGGACGGGCTGAGTAAAGCCACAAGCACTGGTCAACTAGAATCATCCTAAAAGAGACAGACCAACATCCATACAGATCAGTGAAGATGCTGTTAATTCAAAGACCACTGGACAAGACTGATGCCACCTCTGCATCCAATCATGATGAGCAGCCTTCTGTAGCATTGTGTTGTGTGACAAAACTCCACATTTAAGTGGCCTTTTATTGTCCCCAGCACAAGGTGCACCTGTGAAATGATTATGCTGTTTAAATCAGCTTCTTGATATGCCACACCTGTCAGGTGGATGGATTATCTTGGCAAAGGAGAAATGCTCACTAACAGGGATGTAAACAAATTTGTGCATAAAATTGGAGAAATAAGCTTTTTGTGCATATGGAAAATTGCTGGGATCTTTTATTTCAGCTCATGAAACCAACACTATACACACACACAAACTATTGACTGGTACTGTGTGTATGAGTAGGTGTGTCCAAGGGTTTTTATTTTTAATATTTTCTACACTGTTGAATAATAGTGAAGAAAGACATCAAAACTATGAAAAACACACATGGAATCATGTAGTATCCAAAAAAAAGAGTTATCAAAATACTTTATATGTGAGATTCTTCAAAGTAGCCACCCTTTGCCTTGATGACAGCTTTGCACATTCTTGCCATTTTCTCAACCAGCTTCATGAGGGAGTCACCTGGAATGCATTTCAATTAACAAATGCTGACATTGACCTTAGAACGGTAGAAATCTGTCCTTTGGTCTGAGTCCAAATTTGACATTTTTGGTTCCAACCGCGTGCCTTTGTGAGACGCAGAGTAGGTGAACGGATGATCTCCGCATGTGTGGTTCCCACTGTGAAGCATGGAGGAGGTGGTGTGATGGTGCTTTGCTGGTGACACGGCCAGTTATTTATTTAGAATTCAAGGCACACTTAACCAGCATGGATACCATAGCATTCTGCAGCGATACGCCACCCCATCTGGTTTGCGCTTAGTGGGACTATCATTTGTTTTTCAACCGAACAATGAACGAACACCTCCAGGCGGTGTAAGGGCTATTTGACCAAGAAAGAGAGTGATGGAGTACTGCATCAGATGACCTGACCTTCACAATCACCCAACTTAAAACCAATTTTGATGGTTTGGGATGAGTTGGACTGCAGAGTGAAGGAAAAGCAGCCAACAAGTGCTCAGCATATGTGGGAACTCCTTCAATACTGTTGGAAAAGCATTCCAGGTGAAGCTGATTGAGAGAATGCCAATAGTGTGCAAAGCTGTCATCAAGGCAAAAGGTGGCTACTTTGAAGAATCTAAAATATATTTTGATTTGTTTAACACTTTTTTGGTTACTACATGATTCCATATGTGTTATTTCATAGTTTTGATGTCTTCACTATTATTCTACAATGTAGAAAATAGTAGAAATAAAGAAAAACCCTTGAATGAGTAGGTGTGTCCAAACTTCTGACTGGTACTGTATATATCTATTTTGTTGCATCGTACAAATAGATTTTTCCATATATTTATATAATATATAAAAGGTTTCATTTGATTTCACCTAAAGCAAACCACCAACAAAGGAGTATTTCAAGGTCCAATAAATGTATATTTCTTTACTGTGGGGTCTGGGACAGACAGACAGGTGCAGTCTCTCTTTTTCTCCTACAAAGAGAAAAGGAGCGAGGAGTGAAGATGCCCAGCATCGTAGAATCATCCCTCTCGTCTTCAGTAATGGCCCCCTGGCCAAGTTACAGACAGCATAGCAGCAAGTTGGTGTCCTGCCGCAGTCACATAGCACTTCCAGGTCGCTAGGTGACCCTTGATCTGACTATGCTCTTTGGCGGGGTCATCAACCATGATAGGTGTCCATACCCCAGCAACCCCCCACAAGCCCAGCCCAAACTCTCCTAGGGTTAACACTCTAGCAGGTCCCTGTCCAGGTCCATGAAGGGCTCATCTATGTAGCTGGCTATGGCACACAGAGATGTCCTGTCTGAGCCCAGCAGCACTGACACAGTCTCATTCCAGTAGCTGAAGGGGATGCAGGAGCTCTGAGGGAGAGAATAAAACAGAGGGTTAGACTGGTGAAAGACAATTTCCCCAAGGAGGAGAAGGGAATATAGATTCATGGAAGAAAAAAATTTCAATCCTGACGTGAAACTTCTCTGCCCGCAAACATCTAGAACACCTATTAAGAAGACCCCCAGTCTCCGGGCAAAGACAGATCAGATCAACTCACATCCCCACATTTATCACCTTTCAATGCTGTCAGCTAGCTACATGCTCCTCTAACCCTTACACTCGTGGAAATTGTCCTATATGGCTAGAGCCAACTTTAAATGTTTCAAACAAAATAACTATAAAAAGCATATGCATGACCATGGTAGCAATTGAAAGAGAACACTTTGGAAAAATTATCAGACCAAAAGGTGAGGACAACAGTTCACTTGACTCCAAACATTACACTGTTGATTTTATGTGCCTTTTACATTTACTGTACTTTTCTCAGCATTTGTCAATAACGAGATCTGAAAATACTATAGATACATTCAGTAACATACGAACATTTATTGACATTTTGGAGTAGGTGCAAGATAAGAAAAAACAATGACAAGGGTACAGTTCCTAAGCAATTTCAATGCACTTTTATGACTCAAAGAGCATTCAACTTTTTGGTGCTTTTTTTGAGCTCTCCTAGCTTTGCAATTGAGGAACTGAAGCAAGCACACTTGTAGATGTTTGTTTGGAACACAGCTCCTGTGTCCCCACCATCACACAATTGTTGTTGTTTGTTCAATCTAAAACCGTTCCATTATAAATTGCGATCTGGGTCAGCTGGTAATCATTTGAAAGCTTATTCTATTGCCAACATGGATAGTGAAGTTATAAAATACGATCTTACAGTGTTAGGCTTTCACAAGGCACTTCAGACAAACCGATTGTAATTTTGGTGCGCATAGAATGGAGTCATGAGTGTATTCAAGTGTGTGTTCCGTGGCTAATTTTCTTCACAATACGACAAACATATGCTCATTCTGCTCAGTACAACCCAGGGCATGAAGCCATGTCATCCTTACAACTGTGGATCAAACATAGCGACCATAAACATTGATACTGTAAATTACATGTTTTGAAACATGGAAATATGAAGTGCACATTTGGACTCATGGGTGTGGCTTGCTTGTATGACATTGACATCAAAGCGGTGTTTATTATAATCCTCAACGTCTCATCTTTCAGAACACATCAACTCCATTCGATTTACAGCATTTCCCTTATTCAGACAACAACAAATGTACAAAAGTAGCCTAATTAGCGGAAGGAATAGGGGCATCTTCTTGTCGTGCACGGTGCTCAAATGTATAATGGCTGTCAGTCAAAACCCATACAGCACTGTGAAGCACAGAGCCTGAGCACTGACGTCATGTATACTATGTTACTGTACAGCCACTGCATTCCAATTTAGGCACGTAGCAATGAAAACATCTGCCATTTTCGGGATGACGGTGTGTGACAGGAAAGGGCAACTTTGGAGCATTAAAAGATGTCAAGTTGAACATTGTTTGCACAACACCAGAAATGGTTTCTCATTAGAAAACGTATTTGTTTTTAATAAACAAAAAGGTGGTGGACTGCCTAATGAAAACATAGTATACATTTATGGGGCTAGTTAATGACAGACCGGCCAGTCTACAGGCTGCAAATAGATAGTATAGCAGAGAAAGCAGGCTTGATCAGCTGGGCTAATAACATTTGTAGGAAAAATATTTTGAATGTAAAATATACTATTGGTGAGTTTGGGACGGATCAGGCCAAGAAGAGGACACTCACGTTCTCCAGACAGGTGCTGTCCTTGTCCCTGTTGAGGTAGTGGCGCTGCCAGAAGCGCAGCAGGTTGTGGAAGTTGTTGAGCAGGCAGCCGGGGTACTTCTCTGCATGCTCCTTCTCTCTCAGGGCCTTGAGATAGAAGGGCAGCTTGCCCCTCCTCCTGGCCAGCATCAGGACCACTAGGCTGGTGTTCAGACAGCTCACATTCTCCTGGGCCAGGGGATGGGCAGGGCAGAGGAGGACAGGTGAGCACCACATGTGGGAGAACAACAGCCTCAAACCCTCAGAAACTGAGGCTACATTAATCTTAAAAGAGCAGTACAAGGTGGTCTTGCTCTTGAAAACTCTACCTTCTCCCTACAGTTTTCTGCCATTAGCTTTGCTCACGACTACCTCATGTGAACTACAATCCCAACACTGCGTTTAACTTTTAGAAACGTCAATAATAATCATCGCTTACAATATGGCTTTTGAAACATATGGTCCTCATCTTTCAGAGAGAAAGAATACTTCAAATACAGATCCATACAGCTACGGAGCCTCCATCCTACTAAACTACACTCACTGTAGCAGTTACAGATCCATACAGCTATGGAGCCTCCATCCTACTAAACTACACTCACTGTAGCAGTTACAGAACCATACAGCCACGAGTGTCTCCATCTGACCAAACTACACTTCTGCTACACTTCCTGAGTTGCGCCGAAACACCAGTGTTTAAGTGTATGCTAGATACAGTTGAAGTCGGAAGTTTACATACACCTTAGCCAAATACATTTAAACCGTTTTTCACAATTCCTGACATTTAATACTAATAAAAACTCCCTGTCTTAGGTCAGTTAGGATCACCACTTTATTTTAAGAATGTGAAATGTCAGAATAATAGTAGCGAGAATGATTTATTTCAGCTTTTATCTCTTTCATCACATTCCCAGTGGGTCAGAAGTTTACATACACTCAATTAGTATTTGGTAGCATTGCCTTTAAATTGTTTAACTTGGGTCAAAGGTTTTAGGTAGCCTTCCACATGCTTCCCACAATAAGTTGGCTGAATTTTGGCCCATTCCTCCTGACAGAGCTGGTGTAACTGAGTTGGGTTTGTAGGCCTCCTTGCTTGCACATGCTTTTTCAGTTCTGCCCACAAATTTTCTATAGGATTGAGGTCAGGGCTTTGTGATGGCCACTCCAATACCTTGACGTTGTTGCCCGTAAGCCATTTTGCCACAACTTTAGAAGTATCCTTGGGGTCATTGTCCATTTGGAAGACCCATTTGCGACCAAGCTTTAACTTCCTGACTGATGTCTTGAGAGTTGCTTCAATATCTCCACATAATTTTCCTCCCTCATGATGCCATCTATTTTGTGAAGTGCACCAGTCCCTCCTGCAGCAAAGCACCCCCACAACATGATGCTGCCACCCCCGTGCTTCACGGTTGGGATGGTGTTCTGCGGCTTGCAAGCCCCCCTTTTTTCTCCCAACATAATGATTGTCATTATGGCCAAACAGTTCTATTTTTGTTTCATCAGACCAGAGGACATTTCTCCAAAAAGTACGATCTTTGTCCCCATGTGCAGTTGCAAACCGTAGTCTAGCTTTTTTATGGCGGTTTTGAAGCAGTGGCTTCTTCCTTGCTGAACGGCCTTTCAGGTTATGTTGATATAGGACTCGTTTTACTGCGGATATAGATACTTTGTACCTGTTTCCTTCAGCATCTTCACAAGGTCCTTTGCGGTTGTTCTGGGATTGATTTGCACTTTTCGCACCAAAGTACATTCATCTATAGGAGACAGAACGCGTCTCCTTTCTAAGCGGTATGACGGCTGCGTGGTCCCAAGGTGTTAATACTTGCGTACTATTGTTTGTACAGATGAACGTGGTACCTTCAGGCGTTTGGAAATTGCTCCCAGGGATGAACCAGACTTGTGGAGGTCTAAATTCTGAGGTCTTGTCTGATTTCTTTTGATTGTCCCATGATGTCAAGCAAAGAGGCACTGAGTTTGAAGGTAGGCCTTGAAATACATCCACAGGTACACCTCCAATTGACTGAAATTATGTCAATTAGCCTATCAGAAGTTTCTGAAGCCATGACATCATTTTCTGGAATTTTCCAAGCTGTTTAAAGGCACATTCAACTTAGTGTATGTAAACTTCTGACCCACTGGATTTGTGATACAGTGAATTATAAGTGAAATAATCTGTTAACAATTGTTGGAAAAATTACTTGTGTCATGCACAAAGTAGATGTCCTAACCGACTTGCCAAAACTATAGTTTGTTAACAAGAAATTTGTGGAGTTCTTGAAAAACGAGTTTTAATGACTCCAACCTAAGTGAATGTAAACTTCCGACTTCAACTGTAGCTAATGAGCATAGGTGGTCGCGTCTTGTCTTCCGTCTGTTTTCCGTAAACAAGCAATGTAACATGGAGGTATGGCCGTGTGGGAACACTAACCCTAAAAGTGTGCATCAATTTAACCGTTTGTTCAAAATAATAATCATCTCACTGATATGAAAGATAAGGTCCTTAAACTTCCAAAACTGTACCGTGACATGTGTTAATGTTCAGATTCAGCAACAGGGGTTTTAACGCAACTCCCCCGTACAGAAGACGCCTTTGTCCAATGACTTATGTAATGGAACAGAGTCATGATCAAGGGCTCAAGGTTGTCTAATCCTAGCAAACATACTGGGAAACGTTCTTCTTCTTTCTCGTGGGCTGATATGTGTGTGTGTGTGTGTGTGTGTGTGTGTGTGTGTGTGTGGTGTTTCGGTGTTAGAGAGAAAGAGGCAGCAAAGACCTGTGTGAGAGTCTGCACGTTGATGATGTTGACCAGCCTGAAGAGGAAAGATAGTCTGTTCTCCACCCGGGCCAAGTAGGACAGCAGACAGCATTCAGACAGCACCTCCACCACTGCAGGACCACAGTCAGCAACAATTACATCATAAACAACACCTTTATAATGCAATCAAGGCTTGATTTTATTCCAACATTGGCAGCTTGAGATCATACATCTGACCCGCTCTCATTGGTCTATTCACTCGCTATGGGAATGAGTGGGTGTTTACCTTTGCTGTCCTCTGTCTGGGTCTCGAAGCGGTCCAGGGAGAGAATGATGCAGCGCACCAGCATGTTGGAGTCTACCAGGGAACTGTTGATCTGGGTCATGAAGGTCTGGAACTGCAGCCGAGCCGAACAGAGGGATGGGACACCCAGTATTATAGAACACACACAACTCTGGGTACAATGAGATTACTTTTAAAAGGTTGACTTTAAGAATTTATGTTGCATTATTTCATGCAATATCATTCTGGGACAATGAGGACTGACAGGGTCCTCTCACATTGTGGGGGGGGGGGGGGGGGGGTTGCTATTTACTAAGTGTCTCACCTTCACCTTGTTATCTGTGCTGACGTACATGTTGAACCTCTTGAAGGCGTCGATGTTGAACTTCATGAGTTCCCCCAGGAGGTCAAAGTAGCTCTGCAGGACATCTTTGGACTTACAGCCACTGTCTATGATGCAGAACAGCATGTTTTCTAGCAGCCCCCTCTTCAGCAGAAACATCTGGTCTGCATAGGAGGTGACTCCACGGAGGAAACTCTCCACTGCCCTGGCCTGCCAGAACCTGAAGGAGGAGTCTGGAGGCTCCTTCTTCATGACAGTGAGGAGACGAGTGAGGAGACCTTTCTTCCCATCACACACTAGACTCCTGCAGGAGCACAAGGAGACAGGGAGAGGGCATTTGGGTGACACACAATATAGTATTTAATTTGAGTTTTCAGAGAACATAATGCCTCTTTTGCACTGTAGTGTGAAGTATTGAGGGTGGAGTTAATGATGGGAACAGATGATGGAACCAGATGATGCATACCTGTCTGTATTGACTAAGGCCTCCACCTCCGGTATGTTGGCCTTCAGAGAGATGGCACTCAGCTCGTTCAGCTCCTGACTGTTTAGAAGCAGATACTTGTTCCTGAAATAAATTAAATGTGTGTTAAATTCAAGTGAAGCTAGCAGGGAACTTTCAGTCAAGAGTGTTTGAAAGTTACTCACTCATGGTGGTCGCTGAAGCTCTGGATAAGCCTCAGAAACTGGATCTTGAAGGATATTTCCTAAGGGAAGGACAGAATCAGAGTGATTAACATTAATGTTTATAACATTGCAATGGTAATATGAACCCAGAGCAAGAATCCCCAAAAAATTTACAGTGATAGTGGCGTTTGAGAGGAGTGCACTGCTTACCGGACTGCAATCACAGTTCTCATTCTGGCCATGCACCACATGATTGGATGAGGTGTACTTCCTCCAGATTAGCTTGTCAAACAAGTTGTTGAGACCTGGGATCAGACGGAACTCTGCTAGCATCTTGTGTACCTGAGGAAGAGACATAGTGGTCAAATAAATGCAAACAGACAGGAGTGGCTACTCCTACGGGAGCCCTGCATTGGGTGAGTTATCTGTTTTGGCCCCCAGTCCCTCACCTGGTTCCTATGACTACCCATTAGCAGCACACAGAGCACGTACAGCACCTCCACCTTGTACATGATCTCGTGGACAATCTTCATGGACTGGGGCAAACGGTGCCTGAGAGTACTGGTGGCCAACGAACTCTCGTTTGATGACTCTGTGGAGGAGGCATAATAGGATGAAAAAGATGTAATGAGATGTTCATAGATCGACAGAGGTACATGGGTAGGTGACAGAAAGGTCTTCACGAAATGGATCTGGGGCTTTCCCCACTCACACCCGATATGCATAAATATATTTTTTAATATAGAGACCCATTCCAAACGGAACAGAGGACAACTAGACCTGTTCCATATAGACCT
The DNA here is from genome assembly GCF_965601325.2 of Salmo salar. Classification (NCBI taxonomy): domain Eukaryota; kingdom Metazoa; phylum Chordata; class Actinopteri; order Salmoniformes; family Salmonidae; genus Salmo; species Salmo salar. Next base: position 83,574,104 of record NC_138302.1, on the reverse strand, counting down.
GGTCGGATCCAGACCCGTTCCGAACAGAGTGTGGTAAGCAGCAGAAAGGTCATTTTTAAAGCTACTTTATTACCTGGAGATGATAAAGCGTGAGGAGTGAGAGAGAGATGCCAATCTGCCAGGCAGGGAGAGGCCATACCATGGGGAGCACGGGGAGCAGGGAGGGAGAGACAGCAACCAAGCTGATTCACGCTATAGTAGATAGTTGCCATAGCTAGGTTACTTATCATCCAATATGATTATGTAGTACCGGTCTTGACTGCATCAAACCGGGAGAAGCTAGTTAAGCTAGCTAAAGGCTAATTGAGGATGCTAACTGAGGAAAGCATGCGCTTTCTGATCTGACAGTTACAAATCACAACAACTCCATTTAGAATATTAAGTAGCAGCCTACCTGTTGGCTCTTGGTCGTTGTAGCCTATCCTGACTAGATATCTCCTATCTTTTGCCCCACACAGAGGCTCTATGACTGTAGCCTATTGCCACTTTGATTACTTATGATTGGCCAACAACAAGCTACACACGCACCACACTCCACTCTCTGTATAGTACTATAAATAAGCATTTCATAAGGAGAATGGTTAGACCTTTTCAGTGATAACTGATGTTTAAGGCAGTGGTACAGAGCAGGAGAGAGGCTGCTGACCTGTGCTGGTGTGCTCAGCCTCCTCCGTGGCCATCTGCATGAGGGCGTCCAGCACCAAGGCATTGTCCAGCCACGTGTACCAGTCCTCCAGCTCCTGCAGGAAGTTAGACGCCCCCGTGGCCTCAGACACCTTTCTAGTGGCCAGCTTACACAGGCGCTCGATGAAGCCCGGGATGTTTAGGAGGGTCACTGGGAACAAGGAGGCAGCAGAGTGGGCTCATTCATTGATCATGTACTCTAATTCAGCTTTAGGTTAAGGGCTGAGAAAACTTTTGGACAGATTAAGGGCATCAAATCAAATAAGTACTACAAATCAACAGATGAATTAAACAAATCCTTTAACAAGACCCAAAGATAAGGTAATTGAGCAAAAGAATAAGAAACGGGTAATTTCTCCACTGTGTTTCTGTATCCCTGTCCTACCTTGGTTGACCTCTGCACGCGAGAGGCTAGAGTCTTGTTTCTGCTGGGCGTTCTTGGCCAGCAGGGTGTGTTTGTCATCATTCCCCACGTCGGGTTCTGAGACTGTGACAGAGAGGATGCGGCAGAAGTTAGCCAGCTGCTGCTGGTCAAAGCTCTGGACCAGACCAGACAGGTTAGCAACCCCTTCCAACTGGATCATCGCCTGTGGCAGAAAGAGGACCAACATATGGGTCACCATTGGCATAAGATGACCATGGATATAAAATCTCCACCCAGCGCAAACCCACAAACCCTCTCGAGGTGAGCAATATTGTAAAAGATTTTGTTGTAAAGTTCCTCTGACCTTCTTGACTCCGAGAATATCCTCGATTAAAGTGGCAGTCTGTAGAAAAGTCTTCTTGTTCGTCATCAAGGTAAAGAGAAACAGGACAAAGTCGTCTCTGGCTGCAAGGCTCTTTGTTACCCCTTCCGTCTGAGAAAATTAAGGGAGAGATTTGATGATTAATGAATGTTTATATTAAAAGGCAGACATTATTCCTTTATTTAATGAAGTGATGTTCTGCGGCAAGTGTACTTACACATATGCAGCAGTTGTAAAGAACACTAAGGCAGTCATTGACCAAGTCATCATTCACTGCAGGGACAAAACACAATGAATGTACTTTATTCTCCCGGGATAGTCACCAGTTGAGGTATCCTGGGGTAAGGAATGTTTTGGGGATTTTCAAGTCCCTCAGTTGAGCACCTGATCCCCCTTTTATCATTTAAGCTGAAGAGCATTTGGGTATACCTTTTTGTTTTACACACTCATGAATATCAATGTTCCCCTATGTGAAAAGTGCAGCCTTTGAGGTTATATCAGACCTAAACATATCACACCTGACTTTTTCTACTTACTTTTAGGTTTCTTCTTTTGCATAGTGAGTGTAGGCCTCATCAAGATCTCTACAAGCAGCTTTTATTGGAGGAAAAAGAAGCAGCAATGAACAAACTTCATATCCCACCTGATAATATCTCAGAAGGCACTGATACACAAAGACACTGCAGTATGAGGTAACATGGCTGATTCAAGACATAGAAACAGGTAACTGATATGTTTCCACCACAACACAGAACATAGGAGTAACAAGCGCATAATAAACAGTATGTTAACTTACATCGACTCCACCAAAGAGGTCAAAGGTGTATGTGATGGGAAAGGTTGATTCCTGAGCACTCTTCCTGTCTTCTGTGACAAAAGACATCGCCTCCATGGAAAGTAGGGATGATAGTTCCTGTTATAAAGAACTGATAATTAGGCCTAGTCTTAATCTTAGAGTAAATGGCCCAAACTCAGCAAGGTTAAAGCCTAGGAGCTTTACTGATGTAGTGGTGTGTATACTATGTGGGTACCTTTAGTACACTGTGTGTGTGGGAGAGGTCACTGTTGGGATGGCTGCTTTCATGGAGCTTCTGCAGCAGCTCGGGGATACTGTGCCATTTGGCCTGCTTATCCCTATCCTGGAGAAGAGCCTCTGGGAGCTGGAACAATGAATTAATGGTCAATATAGGAAATATACATGGACAACACTGAGAGTTGATCATTTTACCCACCCTCGGCACACCCACACAACCTCAAATCAGATTAAATAAAAGTCTAGGTCTTTGATGTTGGTGCCAAATAAACACATCCTCTCCTAATTCCAGTTGCAGATGCTGTCTCTTGGCACTAGTTAAGTCTGAAGTTATTTCAAATCATGCCCAACTGAAATCCATCACAAATGGAACACAATACATAACGTTCAGTTCTCATAGCTCAATTATTATGAATGAGGCTCAAACTTCCATTTCAGACTTTTTATTGGAATCAGTGAAGCAACACAAAGGCCTTTGGGGCAAGTTGGCAGTGAGTTGAATAGGTCACATTTCACCACAATGGAATTCGATGGGCTGGGTGTCTGAAAGGGTCATTCTAGAGCTAAGTGCTTTTCATGTCAAATATACAATTCAAGGAGATTTAAAAATCACCACCACAGAATTCGGCAAATCAGATCATGACTCTGTACTCCTGCTTCCTGTATAAAAACTGAAGCTCAAACAGGAAGTAACCGTGACTCGCACCGTTGAGAAATGGTCATCAGAATCAGATATTATGCTACAGGACTGCTTTGCTAGCGCTGATTGGAATATGTGCAGAGACTCAGCCAATCAAGTCAACGAGCTAACCACCTCCGTCACTGGCTTCATTAGGCAATGCATCGGCGACGTTGCCCCCACAGTGAAGGTTGCTGCTTCCCCAATCAAAAACCCTGGATTAACACAGAGGTTGGCGCTAAGAGAAAGGACAGGGCTACCGCACAGTTATATCACAGACAACTCAGAGGCTAGGGCTGAGGACAGGAACAAGATGTCATGCTACGACATCAGCAGATTCATCAAACGAGCAAAAGGACAATATAGGAATAAGGTGGAATCATATTACACCTGCTCCAATGCCCACAGCATGTGGCAGGGATTACAAATGAAGACCCAGCCGTGATCTGGCCAAAAATGCCTCTACCAGATGAACTCAATGCATTTCATGTACACGTTGACAATAAGACCGTGCCGTGTGTGAGGGCCCCCACTGAGGACTGGGAGATCTCGCTCTCCGAGGCCAACCTGAGTCATCACTCAAGTCAACACTCACAAGGCAGCAGGGCCGGATGGTAGTCTAGGGTGTGTCCTCAGAGCATGCGCAGAACAGCTGGCAGGCATTTTCAACCTCTCCCTGTCCAATCTGTAATCTTAAACTGACCCAAGAACTCTAAGGCTTCATGCAACAATGACTACCGCCCTGTAGCACTCACATCTGTAATCATGAAGTGCTTTGAAAGGCTGGTTAGGGCAGATATCAAGTCCATCACACCCTAGACCCACTAAAATTTGCATACTGCCCCAACACATCCATAGACGACACAATCTCAATTGCACTCCACACTGCCCTCGCCCACCTAGATAAGAGGAATACATACACTATATATACACAAAAGTATGTGGACACCCCTTCAAATGTCAAATTAGTAGATTTGGCTATTTCAGCCACACCAATTACTAAAATCAGGCACACAGCCATGCAATCTCCATAAACTTTGGCAGTAGAATGGCCTTACTGAAAAGCTCAGTGACTTTCAACGTGTCACCATCATAGGATGCCACCTTTCCAACAAATCAATTCGTCAAATTTCTGCCCTGTTAGAGCTGCCCCGGTAAACTGTAAGGGCTGTTATACGTGTCCAGTCACAGTCCACAAATGGGCGGCACCCATTTATGGAAACTAAAGTGGGGCGTGGCTGGCCAGTTTTGTTTGGCGGCTGGTATCGTTACGTAATCACCCGTGTTGTTCATCCAGTATAAACCCAAATTATTGTTAGCCCTAGTTAGATAGATGGCAGAAACAGCTTGTCAGAATACAATGTAATGGTTTACTCACAATCTGCTGATGAAACCCATAACCAAGCTTGCTAACTAACTGTTTCGTTAACCAAACTAAAGGCGTTAGCTAGTAGTGCACACTTTTAGTTGAGCAAACCCATGTTAACGTTAGCCAGCTAATATAACATTGAGTAATAGTTAGCTAGAGATGCCAATTGCATGTATAAATGAGAGAAACAAACAAACAAAAGACGTTAGCAAAATAGCTAATCGTTAGCTAAAACGGGCATCCTGGATCAACAAAAGAGTTAGCTAGCTAGTGCAGGCTACATGGAGGTTCTCAACTGGCACTTTGTAACTAGTTCACGGTGTATATTCCAACTTTGTCATGTAAATGAACACATTATTTTGGAACACAGCCAGTTAATGTTAACCACCTAACCAGCTAGACAGGCAAACAGCTACTTCATCCTGGCATCCTGTGTGTGCCTGTACTGTAGCTAGCTAGTTACTGTACTACTAGCTCTCTGCAGGGTTACAAATGCAGGTCCCAGGCTTGAGTATTGCTCCCCCTTTTCAGATAATTTCATTGTCAAGACATCATACTAGTTGTGTCTTACCTGTGTCCCTCGGCTGAAACCCCGGCCAACGATCTGACTATGTCTGATCTTTGCAATAATATTTCCATTACGAACACTTCGTTTTCCGCCAGTCCAAGGGGACTCAGACCCCAGAAGCGTCGCCATTATTTGTTATCCCTGAACTGTTCCAAGCAGGAAGATTTAGCTACCTAGATCTCATCAGATTCCACAGTCACAAGGTCAACATTGGCTCCAATTTGTTTTGTGTTAATTCAAGGTTAGGGCTAGGCATAAGGTTAGCGGTTAGGTTTTAAGAAGATCAATTGTAGAAATGGGGCGGTGTTTGTGACTTTGTGGCTAAATAAGCTTGTGACGACCGCTCGGTCTTGATACACATATTCAAAAGTAGCGGCATCTAGTGGTAGGATTTGAAAATAGTTTTGACATGAGACGCTTTCTCCGTGTGGCCCAGATAACTATAGCATCTGGTGTCTTGTTTTGATGCTCTTTTTTTTTGGTATGAAAAGATTGGCAATGACAAGAAACAAAACTGTCATATACAACTTCATTCATTTATTCCTAATTCTCACAACTAGAGCGTGCTGAACCATGCTGCCACCAGCCAAATGCTGCTAAAAAGCCAGTTAGTTTCAAGTTAGTTCAGACATGGCATTTCATTCATATACAAACGGATTGCAGAGTAACAGATTGCATATGAAACGAACAATCAGTTCAACATTTAGACCAATTAAAACGTTATTGTCGTTCAGTGATCTTCCTTCTTTGGTAAAAAAAAAAAGAAATAGACCAATGCATGGGCGTTTCTGTGTGGACAAGCAGATTGGAACCTTCCTTGAGCTGAAAGGAAGTGCTCCTCACATCATAATACCAAAGGCAGTACAGATAATACCTTTCGGTTCTAGCCTCTGAAATGTGCTCTTGAGCACAAGCACAGCTACAGCATTAGAAGACTTGAGAAGTGCCACGTAACACGGCTTCCCTGTGGCTACCTGAACCCTAACACATTCTACCATCAAAACATTGATTGTACTTGTAGTTTTCATTTATTTCATTGTGGTTGTAAATGGTAGGCTTACTTCTATCAACTTCCACTATGCTTTTATGTAGATCATCCTTTCTGACCTAGTACCATTAGACCTGCGCAACAGCAGACCAGACAGCATGTCTGTCTATTTTACTCTCATAGTCCTCCCTTTCCTCATGTATCCCAGTGTTTGCCACAGTTCTGGCAGCTGGCCTCTGTCATATAGAGGTATGAGCTGATGGCCTCCCTCAGACCTTCGCTCACTAGAGAGTCCTCTGATTCCACTCTGGCCTTATTGAAGATCATTGAACTAGAAAGACAGAGGCAAATGGAATGTGATTTACTTCTAACTACCACCAGAATGCATCATCTTACAATGTGTATACAGTGCAATTGATTGCATAGATATAGCATAACATTTCATATTGACAGTGAACAGTGAAATAAATAGTGTGTAGGTCACTTTGGACACAAAATATGATAGCTGGAATATTTAGGAATGTGCCCCACCTGTCTACTTCATTCCAGTTGAGTGTGGGCCTCCTGATAGCTTTGGGATACGGTCTGGTGGTCAGGGTAGTATTGTTTGAGCCTTGGATGATGCAAGGCTCCCTCAGTAAACAGCACAACCCATCTGCTGACTCTGTGGATAGACATGTTTCCAAATGTTTAAAACATTCTCTAGCCAAACAAAATCATCTTCATGTATTATTTTATATACTGTATGTTACATGTGATGAGGCCGCAGAGAGCCAGAGATAATTAAGACACCTGTGATAATCTGAAGTACCCCAAAAGGACACTAGATGTCATCTGATAAAAACAATGTACTTGAAAGTTAGCAAAATGCTAGTAGTGTACTGTTAATCTTTGAAAGTTTCCAGTAATATAACCTCCCCTTGCAACCCTAGTGAACAGACAGCAATAGATTGCTACAGTAGTACCATACAGTCCGCCCTATTAGCATACTAGAGTATGAACTGTGCTACATATTTAATAATAATGCATTTGAGCCTGTTGATGGGCTTGCACCCACCAGAGTGGTGTTCCACCAATTGGCCCAGGGAGTAGAAGGTGAGGCTTGGGGAGATGTAGAACCAGCCGTTTTGGAGGCGACAGATGCGGTAGTGTTTCACTGTGGCCAGATATGAGTCCATCTTCACAAGGACTGAGAGGGAGTAGGTTTCTGTGAGTAAAAATAACACCGGACTCTTGTCACGCTACAGTCAAGAAAAAGTGCACACAATAGTTGTTGTGCTTATATCAACTTTTTTTTGATAACTCATGGGAACATTTTTAAAAACTTGACATAACATTCACTAAAATGAATTTAATGAAATGAGCGTAAAGCCATGAACAACATCACCTAACCTGTGTTTGTCTGACTCTCTCGGATCAGGAAAGCCCCTGTGTGATTGTGTGGCAGCAGCAGCAGCTCCTCTGCCTTCAACCTGCTGATGCCATTATACTGCCACCTGATTAGAGCGGGATGAGAAAGTTAAAATATTGACTATCAGAAGAAGAAGAATATACAATGAAACTCCCACCACTAGGAAACTACAGTAATTGCATAATTTCCTACGGTTGTAGGCCTACACACTAAGAAATGAGGGTTCTTGGGAAGGGTGATGGTGCTATGTGGAACCATAATGAACCCTTTGAGCCATTCAATGGTTCTTTGTGGTTCACAAGTCATTTTTTTCTCTTTTAGCGATAAATTTAATGAAGGGGCGGCAGCTCATTAGAATAAGTGGTTTGCTCACAGCTCTCTTTCACTAGTGGTTCTGGGGGGGGGGGAGGGGGGGGGGGCAGTGCCCCTGTGACAACAATTTTGGACCCCCTTGTGGCCCCCCTAAATGTGGAGTATGAAATAATTTTGACATAACAAATTTTTGCTATCGTTCTTTTTTTACATCCGTTATTAGTCTGGCAACGCGGAAACATGGTCTTTTGCCTGCTAATGCCTGCAATGCAGTGAAGAAAACGATATGACAACAATAATGTCTAATGTAACTGGCCCCTCTAACAGTACAACTGGCCCCAGCTTGGCCCCCCAGTTGAAATGGTTTAGAACCGCCACTGCTCTCTTTGTACAACCGTGGGTTTGTCATTCCAGTTGATCTAATCTGTTGTGTTATGCCATTACATGTTATACATGACTATGGCCAGTGACGGTGTCTTCTGAAAGACTTACATATGGCCTTGTGTGAATTGAGAACGGTAGACTACAATTCATCAAATGGCCACCGTACTATTTACATTGAGGCCCCCTCCCCATTTGTTTTGTACACTGCTGCTACTTGCTGTTTATTATCTATTCATAGTCACTTCACCCCTACCCCCATGTACAAATGACCTCGACTAACCTGTACCTACGCACATTGACTCGGTACTGGTACCCCCTGTACATAACCTTGTTATTGTTATTATATTGTGTTACTTTTTATTATTTTTTACTTTAGTTTATTTGGTAAACATTTTCTTAGCTCTTTCTTGAACTGCACTGTTGGTTAAGGGCTTGTAAGTAAGCATTTCACAGTAAGGTCTACACTTGTATTCGGCCCATGTGACAAAAAACGTTTGATTTGATTTGATCAGTGGTTCTCAATTCTCATCTCATGGACCCCCAGCTGTTCCACACCTAGCACACTTGATTCAACTTACAATTATCATAATAATAACACCTATGGTAATTTGGCTATACAGAATAAAAAACCCTGTATGGTCCTTCAAAATGATCTACAAAGAACCTTTGAGATTGAGAAAGGTTCTTTATAGAACCATTCTCCATAAAGGTTCTAAAAATAACCATTAGAAAGGGTTCTATATAGCCCCAAAAGGGGTTGTAACCATAGTGGAAACCTTATTTTGGTGCTATATAGAACCATAGAAAATTGTCATTTATAGCACCAAATAGGTCCCACTTAGAACATTATGATCATGGTTCTTTATATAAACACAAAAAATGTTATATATGTAGCGGCAAAAAGGGATCCGCTGTGGTTACAAGCCAAATAACCCTTATTTGGCACAATATAGAACCATTTGTTTTTAGTGTATACATATCATTTTCACACTTCTCCGCACTGTTAGGAAACTCAACTGAAACTACAGCTGCAATCATACCCCAATGAGGGGGGATGATGATGTCATTCAGAGCGAGAGAACAAAATAACTCTGCCTACAGACACTAGAGAGTCACAGTTCACCTACGCTCTTAGAAAAAAAGCTTACTTGGCTGTCCCCACCCTTTGAAGAACCTTTTTGGTTCTAGGACCAGGAATAACTATTTTGGTTCCCGGTAGAACCCTTTTCGATTCCATGTAGAACCCTTTCCACAGTGTCTTCTACATGAAACCCCAAACAGTTCTACATGGAACCAAAAAGTGTTCTGCTGCACTGTAAAAAAAAATAATCTAGTTGTTTCAACTAAATATTATTACCTGAATTTAACATTTTTAGTTGTCCCAAACTTAGCTCCAACATGAGAAAACGTAGGAAAAAATTCAGTCAACTTAAAATGATGTGTTTGCTCAATTTGTCTCATGTTCAATCAACTCAAAATTATTGTTTTGGCATTTTACAAAGGAAAAGGCTGTGAAACTAGTCACACACACACAGTACATGATTACATTGTGTATGTTCATTTATACTGTAATTGGCATTCAACATGACCTCATCTGGGATTTGAACTCACAACTTCTTGGTTCACAGCATTCCAATCTTCCTGCTATGCACCTGGATTGCTCCACTTTGCACTTCAAAGTAAATCTGAGCTCTGTTAAAAATACATTCAAGAAAAACTATTTATCATAGCGATTAAGGAGTAACATAAAAATAGAGAAATATGACCTACCAACATTAGATAACTACTCAAATAAAATAAGTTAATGATGAGAGAATAGTCAGATGAACTGATAATTGACACAGACATGGTGGCGTAGCAGGAAGATCGAAATGCCATGATCCACATAATTGAATAGTAATTACTGTATAAATGAACATGCACAATGTAATCATGTATGTCAAGGTGTGTCAAATACAGAAGTTGAAAACATTGTGTGTTTGACTAATTACAGTCTTTTTAAGGTAAGATGCCCAAAATAATAATTTCTAGTTGAATGAACATAGGACACAAATTGTGCAAACACGTCATATTAAGTTAACAGCATTTTTGCCTACATTTTCTCATGTTGGAGGCTTGGAGCTAAGTTTGGGCCAACTAAAAATGTTAAGTTCAGGTAACACTTTGACCGAAAAGTTGAGTAAACAAAAAAAAAGGCAGTGGAACCAGTTACTTAATAATAATTAGTTGAAACAACTAGATTAGTGTTTATTTTATAAACATTAATCTTTTATTTATATATATAATAATATATAATATATATAATAATATATAATAATATATATATATTTGTTTTATTGAAATGTTTATAATTTATATATATATATATAATCTTTTTTTTCAATGATAAACATTTCAATAAAACAAATATACTTAATATACTTAAATGGTTATTTTTAAATGGTTATTTTTTTATATTTTTGATATATTTTTTATTAAGCAGTGTATGGGGAAAGCCTAGGAACCCTTTTGGAATAGTTTTTTCTGAGTGTACACAGAAGCTCCCACCTTTAGTGGTTAGAGCATTGGGTCAGTAACCAAAAGGTTGCTGGATCGAATCCCTGAGCTGACAAGGTAATAATCTGTTGTTCTGCCCCTGATCAAGGCAGTAAACCCACTGTTCCCCTGGCGCCGAAGACGTGCATGTCGATTAAGGCAGCCCCCCGCACCTCTCTGATTCAGAGGGGTTGGGTTAAATGTGGAAGACACATTTCAGTTGAAGGCATTCAGTTGTACAACTGACTAGGTATCCCCCTTTAGTGTACACACAATCTCCCACCCTTAAGTGGAGTCCCCACCTCTCTCTCTTTCCTATTGATGAATTCCAATACCCACTCTCTCATGACATCCACTCATCGTAAACAGCTGTGACAGTCAGAAATAAAAAGTGAGACCAAGTAGTAGTTATTTTACCTGTTAATTACTTTGGCAGTGTAGTTGCTGGGGATGTAACTCTCATTGCCTGTCGTTGTGGATCGCACCATCCAAAAATCCCCATCGCTGCAAATCAAGAGATCAGTGTTTTCAACCAAACTACCACATACACTACATGTACAGCTCCATGCAGATATGACACTTACTCTAATAACACCGTGAGGCTCTCCCCTATATGAATGCTGGATTCCAAGGGACCTTGGGAGGGGAAGTCATAGAGGGATACCACCATGGGCCTGCTATTGTCTAAAAAAGAAGAATGTTTTTTAATAGTTGCAATCAGCATTCAGGCTGGCTGGAGGATTCTTTCAGATTGAGTTAACAAATCAAGAATTCAAAAGACCTATGGAAGAAGAAGCTGGTGTTTAGTCTTACCTGACATTGCAGGTTCAGTTGGATTCTTCAGAGTTGGCATATTGGACCATACTTTGATCGGGCAATTCCCCATGACCAGCTGCTTCTCTAGCTGTATGTCTGGATGGCTCTGTAGGCTGAGAGGGAGAGGAGTGTACTGTCATCTATCTTCTTTTGTCATTCGGGTTACACAAACAAGATGACACAGGGACAGAATTAACCACAACAAGAAACCATAATTTCCTCAATAACCTGACAAGTTTCCATTCAGAAATTGTTATGACGAGCCTTGTACATAGTCCTTATGATCTAAACACTGACTCGGACAAAATAAAGGATTCAGGTACACTTTACAATACACAGGCCTTATAAAGGTATAACTACCAGTGGAATAACTTTTCATTAGTGTAAATGCAATAAAACGTGCTTCCATGGTACTGTATGTTAATGAGTTCTAAAGTAAAACTGAAACTTACTCACCTTATTGAATTGGTGTTTAATTGTTGGGTGATGATGATGGGTCGCCACACACAGCTGTCTATATCCTCCTCTGTGTAGCTGATATACACTCAGCAAAGACCAGTGCTGCAACTAAGATCATGAGTGTTATGTGTCCTGTCTTCAGTGTCTGCCTGAACGCTGTACATTCAAATGTATGTGTACGTGTATATGTGCGTGAGAGTGTGGGATCAACACCCTGTCCTATCACAATCCGTGAGAAAGAGAAGGTGTCTCCCTCTGCTCCGTTTCTTGGGAGAGTACTCTATCTACACAACTGTGGCTGAGGGGGTAGATAGATGAGGACTCTAGACAGAGGCCCACTCGATGAGGAAAGGTTTTTATGTCTCTAGTAGCTTTTTGTGGTGCCAATGTTCCTGACATCCTGACACAAAACAGTGTGTCAGGATGCATTTCTGCATTTCTGCAGAAGTGTATAGTATGCACAAAAACATGAGATAAAAATTCTGCTTAAATGACATACTACTTTTCTAGGCTAATTCTATCAGCAATCAGCATCAGAGCTTTGAGTCATGAACACACCACAAGAACACATACGCCTACCAAAAATACCATAACCAGCTGGGAGGACTGAGTGTGGCAGATTTACAGTAATATGTATACACTTCTCTGAAAACAAGTTGCAGATTCAAATGAAGTAGAGGAATGTTATATCCTGTAATGTTATGATGCATTTGATCAGTGTTTTTTCCACAACACTGTAAATATATTGTTATTCTATACTGTAATGGGTAGGATATGTACAGTGGGGCCCGAAATTAGTGACACTCTTAATAAAGATTAGCAATAATTACTATATAAAATATATAATTATAATACTGAGCTATATCGTATGCTCAACATTTTTCGGAAATGATATTATTTTAATCTAATGCAATTGCTCAGAGAAAGAGATTTTGCTGAACAAGTCATATTGATTTAGTAATGATTGGCACCCCTAAAGATTCCTAAAAAGTCAATTAGTCAAAAGTTTAGTATTTGATCCCAGTTTTCATAGCACGGAATGACTACATCAAGTGTGTGATTCTACAAACTTGTTGGATGCATTTGTCCTTCGTTTTGGTTGTGTTTCAGATTATTTTGTGCCCAATAGAAATGAGTAGTAAATAATGCGTTATGTCATTTGGGAGTCACTTTATTGTAAATAAGAATATAATATGTTTCTGAACACTTCTACTTTAATTCGGATGCTACCATGATTATGGATAATCCTGAATGAATCGTGAATAATGATGAGTGAGAAAGTTACGGAGGGTCAAAGATCATACCCCCAAGACATGCAAACCTCCCCTGTTATTGTTAATGGTGCAGTGAGGCTCCTCAGAGGAGGAAGGGGAGGACCATCCTCCGCAGTGAAATTTCATAAAAATTAAAATAGTGAAACATTAAACTATACTAAATATATTAATGTCACCAAATAATTAATTAAAACACACTGTTTTGCAATAAAGGTCTACAGTAACTTCAACAGCACTGTCTGGGGTAGCACCATGCTGTAGCTGGAGGACAGCTAGCTTCCGTTCTCCTCTGGCTACATTGACTTCAATACAAAACCTAGGAAACTCATAGACCTCACCCCCTTCCATAGACATACTGTCACGACTTCTGCCGAAGTCGATGCCCCTCTTCGTTCGGGTGGTGCTCGACGTCACCGGTCTTCTAGCCATCACTGATCCATTTTTCATGTTCCATTGGTTTTGTCTTGTTTTCCTACACTCCTGGTTCCAATCCCATTCATTAGATGTTGTATATTTAACCCTCTGTTTTCCCTCATGTCCTTGTCCGAGATTGTTTGTTGTTATTGTGTTTCGTGGATTATGTATAGGTGTGCGACGGGTTATGTTACCCATGTTATTTTTTGTACGTTTGTTTTTATCTCATTTAAACTACTCCAATTACATCAAGTTGGTTTCTGCTGCGCCTGACTTCCATGCCACCTACACCCACGCCAATGACACATACATGGTAATTATGACCACTTCTGGAGGACGTCCTCCAACCAATCAAAGTTGTTTCAGTATGAACTGACATATTGTCCATCCAATCATAGGATTAGGATCAGAGAATTAACCTAGTGTGTTGTATTGGGGTTGTGCCACAGAGCATTATGGGGGTTCTATGTGTTGAGAGGCTTGGTGGCATTGTTGAATAGAGATTGAGAGAGAGTCGCAAACGCCATTATACCAAAGAAGAAGAGAGTAAAGAGTGATAGTAGAGAATTTTGGGGATATTATTCAACTAAAATAAAAAAAAATCTAATTACAGGAGACGGGGAGGTATATTATGAATTGGTTTCTTGGTTTCAGAACTTAATTTCTGTGTTCAGTTAGCAGTGGTGTAAAGTACTTCAGTAAAAATACTTTAATGTACTACTTAAGTCATTTTTTGGGTATCTGTACTTTACTTAACTATTTATATTTCTTACAACTTTTACTTTACTACATTTCTATAGAAAATAATCTACTTTTTACTCCATACGTTTTCCCTGACACCCAAAAGACTCGTAACATTTGGACTGCTTAGCAGGACAGGAAAATGGTCCAATTCACGCACTTATCAAGAGAACATCCCTGGTCATCCCTACTGCCTCTGATCTGGCGGACTCACTAAACACAAATGCTTCATTTGTAAATGATGTTTGAGTGTTGGAGTGTGCCCCTGGTTATCCGTAAATTAAAAAAACAAGAACATGGTGCTGTCTGGTTTGCCTAATATAAGGAATTTGAAATCATTAGTACTTTTACTTTTGACACTGAAGTATAGTTTAGCAATTACATTTACTTTTGATACTTAAGTATATTTAAAACCAAATACTTTTACTCAAGTAGTATTTTACTGGTTGACTTTCCCTTTTACTTGAGTCATTTTCTATTAAGGTATCTTTACTTTTACTCGAGTATGACAATCGATCATGTAATGGAGGAAGATCTGCGTATTCAAACTACACAACACAACGAGAAAGTAAGAAGAGACAGTGATGTTCTCAAGCGGTTTATCGACACTACATTTTTCGGTATGCAAGAATGAACTTTTAGAGGACAACAAAGAGAGGGAAAGTTCCGACTCAGGATGTAAGGCACACCTACTGTACAAGGCACGGTTTGCCTTAATTTATGATAACATCAAGTCTCGGATAGCACGGAGGTACAAAAGCCTGGACAGCATGTGATTCCTGGAGTTGTTAGATGGTAGTTAATTTGATTAATTCAAGACAAAACAGAAGTATGTCACCTGTTTTAATCTGAAATGCAGATTATTTTTCTTAACCCTTTGCTAGTATTAGATTGAGTGTTATCGTGGAAACACAAGGTATAAACAAAGCAAAGGAACTATTTTTCATCTTCTAGCTTTATTTAGTAGTACACTAGTATAAATGAGTTGAATCAGCAGACAGTGGGAAGCACCACTGACCTCAGTGAAGACTGAACACACATTTCCACATCATAACAGGCTGAAGTTGTTATTCGTTGTGTATGTCTACTCAAGAGATGAGTCAACAGACTAAAAAAACTACAAAAGTGTAAAACAGAAAAAGGAAAAAGATGACATCAATTACAAAAGAAAAAGCATTTTTAAAACACACAGATGAAAGGAGAATTTAATCTACACAATCACATTGGCCCACAGTTCTTTCCTATTGCCTTTCTTTATGCTTTTCCATATTCCTCCTAAAAAGCAAGTATAATGTCCTAGTCCAACCAAAATACAGTGAATTCATTCTGTCATTTGGGCCACTATATATTTGTTAATGTGTTTTTTTGTCACATACACCTGGGAAAAGAACACAATGCAGAGAAATGTATTGAAAATCATGAATATTATGTTTTGTACCCAGCTTGAGTGATCATTCTACAGTGTGAATGGAGTGACTCGGCAGAACAGAGCAGTGCAGCAAGGTACAGTACAGTAAATCACACATCTACACTTTGCCACACAATCAAAGGAGGCGTGTGTTCACAGTTCACAACGTAAAAAATATCAATTAAAAAAGTGGTCTAAATATGTGCAATGAATGTAGGTATTTAGTGTAAATGTGTTCTAGATAAGAGGAATAGAGAAGGACTGAGGAGGGAGTGTGTGTTTGGGCTACAGTGGATGTGAGAGATGGGACTCTTCAACCACTCCTGTGACGCGGGAACCAATCCTCTACACACAGACACATGGGTAACCAAATAAATAAAATAGGTGAAAGGCAATAATGGGAAAAACAAAATAAGAGGAGGGACATATAGTAATTGAATCTGGAAGAGCAAGTCTCCAGATTCACTTTGCACAAGGAGACATGCACACATATCAAATGATGGGTGGGGGATCGTACCATCTCTAGACCCTTTGAGTATACAGTATATGTATATCTGACTCATTCTTTATTTTGTCCCCTCTGCTTGTGACTAGAAGTTTGACGTGTATACAGTATAATATTTAATATGCATTTGTATATATATTCTCATATTAATCACACAATTCATCACAGAACCCCCTGGCATTGAGTAGCTTAGGAGCAGGGTTGGAGAGAGAGACAGGGAGACATAAGTTACTGGAGGAGGATAGGGGCACCACTGAGGGCTGCTACCCGGTGTGGAGTGAGGAAGAGATGGGGAGGTTTAGCAGGAGACCTCCATGGTCTGGGGCCCAGGCTGGTTGTCCAGGCCTCCGGTGGTGTTGGCTCCCTCCAGCAGGTTGTTGAGGTTGCGGCTGCGGCTGCTGTCCATGGAGGTGATGCTGGTAGAGGAGGTGGTGCGGGATCGGGCCAGACGAGTCATTCCAGCCGTGGGCACTACAACACAACACAGTGTTAACATTCCAGTCACAATGTAGAGCACTTCATGCAATGCAGGAAGCATTATGACGTGTTCCCTCTGTTTGGGAATTACATTAATAAATCATACAAATACGGAAGATATTCACCATGCAGACAAATCTGAGGAAATAAAGGCACCGATAAAATAAAGAAAAAGCTTAAATACAGTATGCAAGCCAAAGACGCTGACAAGAATGCCTTGCAATTAAGGCAATACAATAAGAGCATAAAGCACAGAAAAAACATATAAATGAAGACAAAATTAAGCAAAACTAGCACCTTGTGTAACAATAGGAAAAACATATCAAACTTAGGGCAGTCAGAAGCAGATCGATGCTTACAGGAGCAACATAACCACCTAACAAAATGTCAAAGTATGCAGACAGTTCTCCACTTAATTGAACAATACAGATGACTGAAAATACCAATATGTCATGACTTTCTGAGCATACCTTGACATTCATCTAATGTGTGTTAGGCTGAATGGAGACTGGTACGAGGCCAACTGGTCTACAACTGCTACTGCTTTAAAACCTGGTACCTGATTCGTTGCTCAGGTGACTGAGAAGAATGTAGGGAACTGTTAGCATTGATGGAGGGAGGAAAGGATTGAAAGAAGAAGAAAGGAGAACATATTGAAAGGGAGTAAGGTTCATGAAAGAGCAGGTAATGAATATAAGTAATTTTTAAGGGAAAGACAACTGTTGTATACCACAGAGACAAAGGAAAGAAAATATGTGTTCTTCCTGGGTCTGATTCTATCTGGGGTAGGTAGAGGAGAGACAGAGATAGCCCAAAGGGACAAAGCAGAATTACTCATACTAAGATGATGATGAAAGATAAACAGCATCTTGTCTCATTCATACTGCTATGTAAAAATGTCGTCTTGATATCTATTGTGCTACACGACTGTGAGAAACTGTAACCACAGAAAGGTGTTTGATGTCATGCTGAGTTATTATTTCTATTCAGAACCCTTCTCTGCATGAGAAGAGGCTTTAATCAACTCTACTCTGGCTGTGACATTTCCTCTGTAGGGAGTGATTCTGTGCTCCCACTGAGGAAGGCTGGGGGAGGAAACAGAAGAGCCTAGTACCATAGAAATACTGTGCTGGGGCCTCATTTATAAAACAGACTTACGATCAATTTTGATCTTAAGTATGACTTACGCAGAAAACCACGTATAAGTAGTTATTTATAAAACCTTACTTTGACGTGGAAATTATCTTATCTCTACGCAAAGTAGAGATAAGCTGCTGATGTCTTACCTGTTGTTGTCTTAGCTAGCTCTCCCAATCAACACGTGATTGCTTTATACCTCGCTTTATGTCTCTCTCTGTCAATATGCCTTGTATACTGTTGTTTAGGATAGTTATCATTGTTTTAGTTCACTGCGGAGCCCCTAGTCCAGTGCAACATGCCTCAGATACCTCTTTTGTCCCACCTCCCACACATGCGGTGACCTCACCCAGCATAACTAGTGCGTCCAGAGATGCAACCTCTCTTATCGTCACTCAATGCCGAGGTTTACCTTCACTGTACCCATACCCTACCATACTGTACATTATGGCCTGAAACTATCCTACCACGCCCAGAAATCTGCTCCTTTTATTCTCTGTCCCCAACGCACTAGACGACCAGTTTTGATAGCCTTTAGCCGTACCCTCATCCTACTCCTCCTCTGTTCCTCGGGTGATATGGAGGTTAACCCAGGCCCTGCGTGTCCCCAGGCCCTCTCATTTGTTGACTTCTGTAAGCGTAAAAGCCTTGGTTTCATGCATGTTAACATCAGAAGCCTCCTCATAACGTTGTTTTACTAACTGCTTTAGCACACTCCGTCAACGCTGATGTCCTTGCCGTGTCTGAATCCTGGCTTAGGAAGGCCACCAATAATTCTGAGATTTCCATCCCCAACTACAACATTTTCAGTCAAGATAGAACTGCCAAAGGGGGAGGAGTTGCAATCTACTGCAAAGATAGCTTGCAAAGTTCTGTCTTACTTTCCAGGTCTATGCCCAAACAGTTCGAGCTTCTAATTTTAAAAATGAATCTCTCCAGAAACAAGTCTCTCACTGTTGCCTCCTGTTATAGACTGCCCTCAGCTCCCAGCTGTGCCCTGGACACCATATGTGAATTGATTGCCCCCCATATATCTTCAGAGTTTGCTCTGCTAGGTGACCTAAACTGGGATATGCTTAACACCCCGGCAGTCCTACAATCTAAGCTAGATGCCCTGAATCTCACACAAATGATCAAGGAACCCACCAGGTACAACCCTAAATCCGTAAACATGGGCACCCTCATAGATATTATCCTGACCAACTTGCCCTCCAAATACACCTCTGCTGTTTTCAATCAGGATATCAGCGATCACTGCCTCATTGCCTGCACCCGCTATGGGTCCGCGGTCAAACAACCACCCCTCATCACTGTCAAATGCTCCCTAAAACACTTCAGCGAGCAGGCCTTTCTAATTGACCTGGCCCGGGTATCCTGGAAGGATATTGACCTCATTCCGTCAGTAGAGGATGCCTGGTTGCTCTTTAAAAGTGCTTTCCTCAACATCTTAAATAAGCATGCCCATTCAAAAATGTAGAACTAAGAACAGATATAGCCCTTGGTTCACCCCAGAGTTGACTGCCCTTGATCAGCACAAAAACATCCTGTGGCATTCTGCATTAGCATTAAATATCCCCCGTGATATGCAACTTTTCAGTGATGTCAGGAACCAATATACACAGTCAGTTAGGAAAGCTAAGGCTAGCTTTGCATTCTGTAGCACTAATTCCAAAAAGTTCTGGGACACTGTAAAGTCCATGGAAAATAACAGCACCTCCTCCCAGCTGCCCACTGCACTGAGGCTAGGAAACACTGTCACCACCGGTAAATCCACGATAATCGAGAATTTCAATAAGAATTTCTCTACGGCTGGCCATGCTTTCCTCCTGGCTACCCCAACCCCGACTAACAGCTCCGCACCCCCCGCAGCTACTTGCCCAAGCCTCCCCAGCTTCTCCTTCGCCCATATCCAGATAGCAGATGTTCTGAAAGAGCTGCAAAACCTGGACCTGTACAAATCAGTTGGGCTAGACAATCTGGGCCCTCTCTTTCTAAAATGATCTGTCGCCATTTTTGCAACCCCTATTACCAGTCTGTTCAACCTCTCTTTCATATCGTCCGAGATCCCTAAAGATTGGAAAGCTGCCACGGTCATCCCCCTCTTCAAAGGGGGTGACACTCTAGACCCAAACTGTTACAGACCTATATCCATCCTGCCCTGCCTTTCTAAAGTCTTCGAAAGCCAAGTTAACAAACAGATCACGAATCCCACGTACCTTCTCCGCTGTGCAATCCGGTTTTCGAGCTGGTCACAGGTATACCTCAGCCACACTCAAGGTACTAAACGATATCATAACCGCTATCGCAGCCGTCTTCATCGACCTGGCCAAGGCCTTCGACTCTGTCAATCACCGTATTCTTATCGGCAGACTCAACAGCCTTGGTTTCTCAAATGACTGCCTGGCCTGGTTCACCAACTGCTTCTCAGATAAAGTTTAGTGTGTCAAATCGGAGGGCCTGTTGTCCGGACCTATGGCAGTCTCTATGGGGGTACCACAGGGTTCAATTCTCGGGCAGACTCTTTTCTCTGTATATGTCAATGATGTCGCTTTTGCTGAGGGTGATTCCCTGATCCACCACTACGCAGACGACACCATTCTGTATACATGTCACGTCCTGGCCAGTATAAGGATTAATTGTTATTGTAGTTTGGTCAGGACGTGGCAGAGGGTATTTGGTTTATGTGGTTCGGGGTGGTGGTTTTTCTAAAAAGGGCATTTGATTTATGTATTCCGGGGTTTTTGGGCACTGTTCCTTGTTTATGTAATTCTGTTTAGTCTAGGTAATCTATTTCTATGTTGAGTTAATTGGGGTGGACTTCCAATTGAAGGCAGCTGTGTGGTGTTGCCTTTGATTGGAAGTCCTATATTAGTTGGGTGTGTTTGTCTGTGTATTTGTGGGAGATTGTTTCTTGTTTTGCCGAGTGAGCCTTTCAAGACTGTTTCGTTGTTTTGGTGTGTTCATTCTGAGTTAATAAATGTCAAGATGAGCGTACACATGCCTGCTGCGTTTTGGTCCTCCATTACCCACGACAACCGTGACAATACATCTGGCCCTTCTTTGGACACTGTGTTAACAAACCTCCAAACAAGCTTTAATGCCATACAACACTCCTTCAGTGGCCTCCAACTTCTCTTAGACACTAGTAAAACTAAATGCATGCTTTTCTACCAATCGCTGCCCACACCTGCCCGCCCGACTAGCATCACTACTCTGGACGGTTCTGACTTAGCATATGTGGACAACTACAAATCTGGCTAGACTGTAATCTCTCCTTCCAGACTCATATTAAACATCTCCAATCCAAAATTAAATCTAGAATCGGCTTCCTATTTCGCAAAAAAGCCTCTTTCACTCACACTGCCAAACATACCCTCGTAAAACTGACTATCCTACCGATCCTCAATTTCGGCGATGTCATTTACAAAATAGCCTCCAACACTCTACTCAGAAAACTGGATGCAGTCTATCACAGTGCCCTCCGTTTTGTCACCAAAGCCCCATATACCACCCACCACTGCGACCTGTATGCTCTCGTTGGCTGGCCCTCGTTACATATTCGTCGCCAGACCCACTGGCTCCAGGTCATCTATAAGTCTTTGCTAGGTAAAGGTCCACCTTATCTCAGCTCACTGGTCACCATAACAACACCCACCCGTAGCACGCGCTCCAGCAGGTATATCTCACTGGTCAACCCCAAAGCCAACACCTACTTTGGCCGCCTTTCCTTCCAGTTCTCTGCTGCCAATGACTGGAGCAAATTGCAAAAATCGCTGAAGTTGGAGACATATCTCCCTCACTAACTTTAAGCATCAGCTATATGAGCAACTTACCAATCGCTGCAGCTGTATGTAACCGATGTGAAATGGCTAGCTAGTTAGTGGTGGTGCGAGCTAATAGCGCTCTGAGACCTTGAAGTAGTTGTTTCCCTTGTTCTGCAAGGGTTGCGGCTTTTGTGGCGCGATGGATAACGATGCTTTGTGGGTGTCAGTTGTTGATGTGTGCAGAGGGTCCCTGGTTTGAGTCCAGGTAGGGGCGAGGAGAGGGACGGAAGCTATACTGTTACATGTACACAGCCCATCTGTAAATAGCCCATCCAATCAACCTACCTCATCCCCATATTGTTTTTATTAACTTTTTTGCTCTTTTGCACACCAGTATTTCTACTTGCACATCATCATCTGCACATCTATCACTTCAGTGTTAATTTGATAAATTGTAATTTCTTTGCTACTTTGGCCTATTTATTGCCTTACCTCCTCACACATTTGCACACACTGTATATAGACTTTTTCTATTTTATTTCTCTGTGTTGTTGTTTTTGTTGCACTGCTTTGCTTTATCTCGGCCATGTCGCAGTTGTAAATGGGAACTTGTTCTCAGCTGGCCTACCTCGTTAAATAAAGGTGAAATAACATTTAAAAAAATAAAAAAGTCTAGACTTGACCTAAGTGATTTTCCTGCTGGTTATGTATGGATATTCTTTTCTTCCCTTGCAGTTTAAGGTCAGAGCATTTCTTTTTCACATCAGCCACAGCTCTGTCTTGCTGCCCCACCTCGTTCACTGCAGCGGCGACACACTCCCAAGCTACCTGTTTCGCTTTGTTTGTCAACCCACTATTTAGTCCACCGAATAATACGTGTTGCCTGTCTTCAATCTCCTCTACCATCGACGTGATCTCACCTTTCAAAAAGTTAGCTTTTCTCTTTTGGTCCATGGCTATTCCTGACTAAACCATAATTTGTGCTAGCATTCTAGAAGGGGAAATCGCTGATTGTAAGGCACGTTTAGGTGCCGTCAATTTTAAGTTAATTTGAGATTTATAGAGTACATAGAGCCTGTTTAAGTCTGCGCTTTGCTTTGTGTCACAGGAGGAGATGCATCTTAAACAGTTTGGGTAGAAAAGAAAAGTACACAAGGCAAGTCGAGAGAGTCTCTCCCACGCAGAGTTGAACAGGAAGTCAATTGCTGTTCAGCACATCTTTGGTGCTAGTCATTCATGCTACAATCACAATTTCTCACCTACTGACAACTGAGGCTATGCAACACTGCAAAGATGAAAGAGGAATTGGCAGCTGTGAGGCGTGAGGGGCGGCCTCCTCTCCGTGACCAGTGTGACAAACAAAGGGTCTTTTCAGAAACCATTGGCTACACTCCAAACCCAGGAGGGGGTCTGGCAAAGGCTCATGGGAAACCGTGATAAAAACAATACTTAATTGAGCAATAGTTGTTATTTTTCTCACGTCAACAGGAAATACATAGAGAACACAGATCTTAACCACAAATACGTACAACAGCTTGTTAGTGGATAATCAATAAGAGTAAAGTTCCAGAGAGTAAAGTGGCCAGAGTCAATATATATATATTTTTTTTTGTATGCTAGAAAGGAGTGGTTATCGAGATCACACATTTAGAATGAAAAGTAAGAGAGTTATGTACTTACTATAACCCATACCCTGAACAAAGTACTTGAAGGCCTCTGCCAGTTTCCCTGGCTGTGGAGGAGATTACAGTAAGTTAGTTATCAAAAATATATATTTTTATGATAATGATTTAAAAAGCTATATAAGCATATAATAACTTTCAGATCATCAAACCTCACCTGCACAACCTGAGGTAAGCCTCCACAATCAGCCATCTACAGAGAGAAGGGGGAGAAAGAGAGAACTTCTGAGTCGCTACACGTGATGCAATAGCTTAGCATATAATATTGATTATTCAGGAGGAAAATGCATAACACACACAGGATATAACATGCTTCGCCTCACCTTAAACAGTGTAGTCTTGGTTGGATTTAACCTGGAATTGCACTCCACCTGAAACAAGTTTAAAGAGAGTAAATTAACAAAATTCATTACATAAAGGAAGTGATATTCAACATTTAGTTCCATCATCCTACTATATATACACAGGCATGTAGAAGTGCATGATCTATAATCACAAGCCAAACAACAACCACCCTAACTAACTCACCACTGCCTCCACTGCAGGAGATGTGTCTCCAACCACCAACAGAGAAGGGCACCTGGAGGGGAAGAGGAGGTTCTGCTTGAGCATAGAAATGCATACTGCCAGTAGTGCCATTCACCCCAAACATCGGAGGCTGCTAGGTGGCTAGTAGTATTTATTTATTGTATTATTATAATAATTATTTTAAACAGGACAAATCTGAGGGGGCACGCGCCCATGTGGCCCCTATCGGCATGATGTCTCTGTATACTGCCGAAAACACAGTAAAACCAGTTGAAACTCACGTCAGTGTGTTCACTGTGTCCTCATTAAGACCAATGACTGGCCTCTCAATTTCCAGATCCCGACGACTGTTATTGTAAAAGGAGAAAAAAAGACAAGGTTAAAGCCACATTCATCCAGCCAGTAGTAGAGCCAACGACTATGGTGGGCAGGAGTGAATTCCTGCCCCCTCTCCACTCCTGCCCAGCGTACCCGTTGTAAGAGGCACAGAATAGGGCCAGGTTGTCCTGGTTGATGTCCTGGGCGATGTGAAGGCGGTAGGTCTGGACCAGCTCCTGGTTGTCTGTCAGCTCATCCTGGAGGAACACACAAGGCGTCAGAATGTGTGTGGATGGTATCATGATGTCGTCTTATATCACTTTTAAAACTATACAAATGTTCACTTTCAAACCAGGTTACCAAAGGTGAATGGAACTCCTAGTCAAAGGTGGGCAGATGCCAACCCATCATACTTACAGTGCTGAAGTGATGAGCCATCACCGTGTCCACAATGTTACTGGTCCACCCAGAGAGCTGTTGAGAAACAAAGAGGACACGGTCTATAAATAACGCATAGCTAAAGTGACAGTCTTCTGGGAGATCACAAGGATCTATGGCTTTGCATTCAGAGATGGGTGATTGGTTAGAGGACTACTGACCTTGGAGGCAGCCCAGTCGATCCATCCCTCGGCACACGGATCCACGTTGATCAGAACCAGGCCCTCTACCAGAGTAGGGTTGTTCAGCTGCAGGCAAGAGGAACAACATGTCAGTCCCCAACATGAGGTGAAGCAGTATAGGAGCATACCAGTCTTCATAAATGGTATAGTAAGGAAGGAATGATGATGATGATGAACATCTTAGGGAGATGTAGTGATTGGCATTAAAACTGCATTCAGAATGCTACAAGCTTTTGTCATTTTCAAGAAAGGCCAGATGTATCAACAGAGGCTGCTGAGATGCTAGTTACCTGAAACTACCTTTATGGAATTTGAAAATTGAATTAATTCAGAATGAGAGCAGACCTCCAGAAGAACATCCAACTATGTGACCCTTATAAATGGACTCCTAGGCCCTTGAGGTCTAGAACATTTTAAAAAGATATCTTGTTTTTCAATCTACACAAAGAGCCTCTGGGTCTGTGTTGGGGCTCTGGAGTGGGTGGGATGTGGACAGAGATGTATGGATCATATTCTAATAATAGCTTACTACATCATTAATCAGATATGAGAAAGACAATAAATGCCAAACAAATTGAAAATCCAATCATGTGTGAGTACTTATGATTGAGTATGTACAGACTACAGAGCTTCCTGTCTCCTTTCCAGAGCCCTCTCAGATGGGACAAGGAGGAGCTGAGAGTTAGCACTGGGCAGAGGATCAGCTGGTTCCCTTGGAGATTTTAAAATGCACTGCTCCCGAGGTATGACTGTGCAAAAATCTAGAATCATCAACTTCTCTGAAAGCTTGTCCTGTTTTTAAATCAAATGCAGCAACAGTTGTTACCAATCTAACTTGTTTCCATTTCATTCCAACTGATGGAATTTGAAAATCTAATTTTCCTCATTCATTCTGAATGAGAGCAGACCCCCAGAGGAACATCCAACTCTGTGATTCCTAAATCCTCCAGACTAATTCCACCCCCACGCCCCCTCCTCCATCTTTCAGTGCTCTCTCTACTCCTTCTCTACGTGCTCTTTCTGCTCTCTTGTAGAGAGAGAATTCAGCAGAGCTAAAATAAAAAAATAAAAAACAGGCATTGAGTGCAGAAAGAGGAAGAACACGAGAGGGACAGTGAGAGATCGAGAGTAAAACAAGGTGATTTCCCCCCCCCCCCTCAGAATGGCACGGTTTATAATAGACAAGAGGACTGGTGAAATGCTGCTGCATGGGTTGGATGTGAAGCACTGATGTACAGACTGACATACAACCTCTGTAATAGACCAGACTGAGAGAGACAGGAGATTTAGAAAATTCAAATGGACAGATGAGAGAGCTGCTGTCATGTAGACTTACTGCAAACCGGGATAGGATGTAGGCTCCTGCTCCCACGCCAATCCCAATCACACTGTTCACCCTGTGGACATCAGGAAATAGATCACACCATCAGCAACACCAACTTACTGGCATTCCAGTCTATCCATCACAACCTAATGAGTCAACTGGTCAATGTCCATGTCACTCACTTGAGCTGAGTCATAACCGAGGGCAGCATCTCAGACAGTTCGTCCATAGTAGGGTACTGGTACCCTGTGGGGAAGGGTGGTGCCGCCTCCTGCTGTCCAGGGGCGTCCACATGGACCACAGCAAAGTGCTGCGTGATCTCCAGCATGTCCTCAAAGTTAAACAGCGTGTTGAAGCATGACTTATCTGTACAGAGAGAGGAACAAAAAGATAGCAATGCAAACCCATTCATAAGAGATAAAGAATAAAATGCATCTAGAAACAAGATACACAAGAATGGCACAAATCTGTACATATCATACATCAAACACAGATCCATGGCATAAACCTACAAGTATTACTCATAGAAGTTATGTTACATGTTTAGAACCACACTGCATCTTAGATAATGTCTTAGATAATGTCTTAGATAATGCTACACGGGTTAATCTGCACACTCACGGTTGAGGCCGATGTCATGGTAGGTGAGGATGACTGGCCGGTTGCCCTTGGGAACGCCCCTCATGGTCACATGGAGCACGCCATGGGTAGTCTCGATATCATGCTCCTGCAGCCAATCAGAGAGAACAGATAGGTCAGGGTGATGGTAGACAGATGTAAACAGTATGGAAGTAGGGAGGGAGACATCCTGGTGGCCAGACAGATCCAATAGGCCCTTGAGGTCTAGGATATTTTAAACATTGTTTTTCCATACCCAATCTTTTTCAATCTACACAAAGAGCCTCTGGGTCTGTGTTGGGGCTCTGGAGTGGGTGGGATGTGGACAGAGATGTATGGATCATATTCTAATAATAGCTTACTACATCATTAATCAGATATGAGAAAGACAATAAATGCCAAACAAATTGAAAATCCAATCATGTGTGAGTACTTATGATTGAGTATGTACAGACTACAGAGCTTCCTGTCTCCTTTCCAGAGCCCTCTCAGATGGGACAAGGAGGAGCTGAGAGTTAGCACTGGGCAGAGGATCAGCTGGTTCCCTTGGAGATTTTAAAATGCACTGCTCCCGAGGTATGACTGTGCAAAAATCTAGAATCATCGCCTTCTCTGAAAGCTGCCACTGCAGGGAGGAGTAACCCTCCGCTATTAAAATTCAGACACTGTAACTGCCTTCATTTCTCTCTATGCCTCTCTCTGTGCGGAAATATCTTTATAAGAGACTACAGAGACTACAGCCATCCATAACATTATGATCCCAAGTCGGTGCATTAAGTTGTCAGTGTAAATGAGTCTTGGTGAGTAGGGCAAATTAGGCCCAAAAAGATGAGACAGCAATAAATTACCATCTTACTGAGCTTCATCGATATCATGACTTGAAACAGGAAGGGATGTAACACACCAAGAAAATAACAGCATCATTCCCAGGCATGCCTCCAAACGTTCTACAGACCTATCCTGGACCTTTCTAGACTCGTGACAGCAGAATCTGCTGACGTCACACACCCCAACACGGCGCAAGGTCGGCATGACTTGGGACTGCGTATCTGAGTGTGAGTGTGTGTTTAACAGCATGAGGGAGTGCTGGGCCTAGTCTCAGGGCCCAGTGGTCATCAATAATAAAGAAAGAAAGAGAGAAAGAGAGAGAGAGAGAGAGAGAGAGAGAGAGAGAGAGAGAGAGAGAGAGAGAGAGAGAGAGAGAGAGAGAGAGAGAGAGAGAAAGAGAGAGAGAGAGAGGGGAGACTCCTCTGCTCAGAATCAGGGCTGGGAATACTGCAGCAGGCACCATTTTAGAAATGAGAATGGTGGCTATCAAAGTTCCTCTGGAGATGGTGAAGGTTAAACCTTCCTGTCAAGGACAAGGCAGCAGTATCTCTGTCTGAGATCTCAATCAGACATACCAGCCATTTTCTATGCTTTAAAATGCACTAATATGAGGTTATTGTCAGATTAAGACTTCAATGAAATGACAGAGACAAGTACATGCAGTAATAATCAACCAGACACTCACAGAGTGGAGACACAAACAGCAGAACA
This sequence comes from Salmo salar, assembly GCF_965601325.2. Classification (NCBI taxonomy): domain Eukaryota; kingdom Metazoa; phylum Chordata; class Actinopteri; order Salmoniformes; family Salmonidae; genus Salmo; species Salmo salar. Next base: position 83,545,771 of record NC_138302.1, on the reverse strand, counting down.
GAAACATGAAGACACATGCAACAGGTTAATGCCTTTACTATTATCTGTTGTACATATGAACGTAGTATAAAAAATAAGAATAACTTTAAAAATTGAAACAGTCCCTTCTGTGTTGCTGCAGAAGGAGAGTTTTTAGGGTTTAAGAAGAGGATAGCAACAAGGACACAATGAGTGGGGAAACAACAATTATTCAAATAAATGGGATGAATACACACACACACACACCCAGACGCAGACTTGAACTCACACACAACACCAACACACAGACACACACACACACACAACACCAATACACACACACACACACACACACCACACACACACACACACACACACACACACACACACACACACACACACACACACACACACACACACACACACACACACACACACACACACACACACACACCCCCCCCGTCTTGGAAAACTAACCTTGTTGGGACATACAATTCAGTCCCATTCAAAATGAATTTTCCCTAACCCTAAACCTAAACCTAACTCTAACCCTTACCCTAACCTTAACCCCAAAAGCTAACCTTAACACTAACCCTGAACCTAACTCTAAACCTAATTCTAACCCTAACACTAATTCCAACTAGTAATAGCATTTGACCTTGTGGGTACTAACAAAATGTGCCCAGTTGGTAACATTTTTGTTAGTTTACTATTCTTGTGGGGACTTCTGGTCCCCAGAAGTTAAGTTAAACACATCATCTGCCTCAGATCCAGTCATCTGCCTCAGATCCAGTCATCTGCCTCAGATCCAGTCATCTACCTCAGATCCAGTCATCTGCCTCAGATCCAGTCATCTGCCTCAGATCCAGTCATCTGCCTCAGATCCAGTCATCTGCCTCAGATCCAGTCATCTACCTCAGATCCAGTCATCTACTTCAGATCCAGTCATCTACAGTATATATTAAAAAGTATGTGGACACCCCTTCAAATGAGTGGATTTGGCTATTTCTGCCACACCCGTTGCTGACATGTGTATAAAATCGAGCACACCGCCATGCAATCTCCATAGACAAACATTGGCAGTAGAATGGCCTTACTGCTCCATCATAGGATGCCACTTTTTCAACAAGTCAGTTCGTCACATTTCTGCCCTGCTAGAGCTGCCCCGGTAAACTGTAAGTGCTGTTATTGTGAAGTGAAAACGTCTAGGAGTAACAATGGCTCAGCTGCGAAGTAGTAGACCACAGAAGCTCACAGAATGGGACCGCCGAGTGCTGAAACGCATAAAAATATTCTGTCCTCGCTTACAACACTCACTACCGAGTTCCAAACTGCCTCTGGAAACAACGTCAGCACAAGAACTGTTCGTCGGGAGCTTCATGAAATGGGTTGAGCAGCCGCACACCATGTGCAATGCCAAGCGTAGGCTGGAGTGGTTTAAAGCTCGCCACCATTGGACTCTGGAGTAGTGGAAACGCGTTCTCTGGAGTGATGAATCACGCTTCACCACCTGGCAGTCCGACGGACAAATGTTGGGTTTGGCGAACGCCAGGAGAACACGACCTGCCCCAATGCATAGTGCCAACTGTAACATTTGGTGGAGGAGGAATAATGGTCTGGGGCTGTTTTTCATGGTTCGGGCCCTTAGTTCCAGTGAAGGGAGATCTTAACGCTTCAGCATTCAATTACATTCTGGACGATTCTGCACTTCCAACTTTGTGGCAACAGTTTGGGGAAGGCCCTTTCCTGTTTCAGCATGACAATGCCCTCGTGCACAAAGCGAGGTCCAAACAGAAGTGGTTTTCGAGATTGGTGTGGAAGAACTTGACTGGCCTGCACAGAGCCCTGACCTCAACCCCATCGAACACCTTTGGGATGAATTGGAACGCCAACTGCGAGCCAGGCCTAATCGCCCAACATCAGTGTCTAACCTCACTAATGCTCTTGTGGCTGAATGGAAGCAAGTCCCTGCAGCAATTTTCCAACATCTAGTGGAAAGCCTTCCCAGAAGAGTGGATGTTATAGCAGCAAAGGGGGGACCAACTCCATATTAATGCTCATGATTTTGGAATGAGATATTTGACAAGCATATGTCCACATACCTTTGGTCATGTAGTGTACCTCAGATCCTTGTCTTTGGGTAGTATTGATCTATCTAGGAGTAAGACATGCTCACACTCTGTTTTTCTTCTTCCCTTCACCTCTATCCCTTTACACACACACGCACACACACACCGCAGTTGAGCCTCAGATGCAAACAGACCTGGGGTGGGGCTGCTGGCCTGGACAGGGAGGGGGAAGAGTAGTGAGCACTGCAATGGCTGCTGCGACCCTTTTACCCTTAATTAACAACAGTGGAACTAGGCTTCTGCAATGGGGGTTTAGACAAACTTCATAGAATATGGAGGAAAATGTTAATGTGTGGTTTAGGTTTGTGTATTGTCAGAGATGGCTGATAACGATCTATAACAGATGGAGGGCTAAGCTGAGAGGTGTCTGCAGTGACATCCAGAGGAATTTGCCAAAGACGGAAACACAGTCACACAGAGAAGGAAAAGAGGGAAATAATGAGGAGAGGGAGACGGAGGAGGAGGTGAGAGGAGAGAGAGGGTGAGGATAGAGAGGGAGAGGATAGAGAGGGTGAGGAGAGAAAGGGTGAGAAGAGAGAGGGTGAGGAGAGAGAGAAGGAAAAGGTGAGGGAAAGTGAAAAGGCAGAGTAATGTGTCATGCCTCACCTTTTCCTGCCAAGGGTGTGTGTCTGTCTGTCTCAGTCACCAGATCTCAACTCAATTGAACACTTATGGGAGATTCTGGAGCGGCGCCTGAGACAGCGTTTTCCACCACCATCAACAAAGCACCAAATGATGGCATTTCTCATGGAAGAATGGTGTCGCATCCCTCCAATAGAGTCCCAGACACTTCTATGCCAAGGCGCATTGAAGCTGTTCTGGCTCATGGTGGCCCAACACCCTATTAAGACACTTTATGTTGGTGTTTCCTTTATTTTGGCAATTCAAGACCAGAGAGAGCCTGTCTATGTCATGGGGTTGAAAACAGCATTTAGCCTGGAAAGGCACTTGTGGGATATCTTTCAGACTACACATCTGTTGTTGCTATGTGGGTGAAAGATCAGTTCCTTTTCACTGTCAGACTGTTGCAGTTCATATGGATACATACACAGGGATCGCAAGGCCTGTTTAGCTGGTGTCTGTCACCACTGATCTGTACAGAGAAAATAGCTATTTTCTCTTCACGATTTGGCAAACGCAGACACAAAAAATGCAGTATGTACAGAGACGAGCACACACAGACAGACACATACCCATATTCTCCTGTATGCTCAGACTCCTGAACGCTTACGCACATTCATATTTCATGCCATTATATTGACATGCACCTACAACGCACAATAACATCTATGTTGACAACACACACATGCACAAATATACGCACTCAATCACACACAAACATGTACTCCCCAGCACACAAATTACGAACAGTCTCGACAGTAAGTGCACTCAAACACACAAATACAGTGTCCACCCGCACAAACGCCTCTCTGCACTCTGAAACGGTTCAGCTGCTTAGCTGGCTGTCAGAAGAGGCAGTTAGGCAGGCAGGTATTCTGCCAACCAGCCAGGGAGACCAGCCCCTCCCATAGAGCCAGGGTCTCTCTACCCAGACCCTGACCCAGCCCCGTGAAACTAAACCCAGCGAGGTGTGTCAGTCAGACGCACTCACCACTGCATTCCCAGAGCATGCGATCTGGTCCAGGTCCAGAATGGCTGACATGTTTCCCAGGCAGGAGAGGACTGTGTGCTGCTGGGAGCTTTAAAGATCTCCACAATGAGGGCGGGAGAGAGGGAGGGAGGCAGCGCAGGAGGGAGAGTGAGAGAGCAAGAGAGAGAGAGGGAGAGAGAGAAAGAGAGAGAGAGCGAGAGAGAGAGTGAGCGCAAGACTGTAATGGGGAGTTAGAGAGACTAACTGCACCAGCTAGACCAGCAAGAGGGAAAGGGGATAGTGACAGAAAGGGTGAATATTTTTTATAAGAGTGGGAGGGATGGAAAAGATGCAGAGCGAGAGGACGGAAGATAGAAGGAGAGACAGAGTGAGTGAGACTGCAGTTTGCGCTTGGTAAGCACAGCGCATCCGTGCTTCCAGGGCTGTGTACCAGTTATTCTAATTGGATTTCAGCAGGTCAGGTGGGCAGAATGGGGACGAGCTAGAGGAGAACAGGGGAGAGGGATGGGGGATGGATGGATTGATGGAGAGAGAGAGAGAAAGACAGAGAGAGAGAGAGAGAGAGAGAGAGAGAGAGAGAGAGAGAGAGAGAGAGAGAGAGAGAGAGAGAGAGAAAGAGAAAGAGAGAAGAGAGAAGAGAGAAAGAGAGAAAGAGAGAGAGAGCGAGAGAGAGAAAGGAGAGAAAGGAGAGAGGAGAGGGTATTAAGTGGAGGCATGCAGGCAGCCCAAGAGGCAAGCAGCACTCTGACGTCACAGAGAGAGAGTGGTGCTGTAGAAGGGATGCTGACTTTGACGATTGACCACTTCCTTCCAGTGCATTCTGCATCAGCTCAGCAGCAGCAGCGCTCTGAAATCAATGTCTGATCCTGATTCAATTTGTGGGCTAGAATTGGATTAAACACTGTACCTGTCATCAATGAGCAACCAGGCTAATCATATGAAGATAAAATAATATCTTCTTGTTGCAGAGTGAAAACTCAAATGGCAGTGGCAGTGAAACATCAAATTGCTGAAGCTATTTTGGGCTCTGAGGGAAGAAGGTCTGCATTGAATATCAATATGATCTCAGGCTTCTAATGCACCAATATGATTTTGTAACATCACATTGTCCAGTAAGAAGGCATTCAGTAATTATTTTGCTCAATAACAACTCTGCAATGAACCAGCTGTGACCCCATGGTCATCCAAAGAACCATCACCATGATGGGCTGCAAAAGAGACATTTGTATCCAAAAGAGATTGACAAATGTCTATATTACACTGTAATAACAATCCATGTTGCTCTAAATCACGTCTACGAGTGAGTGTGCGTGTATGCATGCATTCACTGGAATCAGTATATGTGAGAGAGTGGTGCATACAGCGATACACAGATCATTCTCTGTAAGCGTCTCTCCTTCTCTATCAAACCTGATAACCTTTTTTTATTTTATTTCACCTTTATTTAACCAGGTAGGACAGTTGAGAACAAGTTCTCATTTACAACTGCGACCTGGCCAAGATAAAGCAAAGCAGTGCGACAAAAACAACAACACAGAGTTACACATAAAAAAACGTACAGTCAATAACACAATAGAAAAATCTATGTACAGTGTGTGCAAATGTAGAAGATTAGGCAGGTAATAATTACAATTTAGCATTAACACTGCAGCGATAGATGTGCAGATGATGATGTGCAAGTAGAGATACTGGTGTGCAAAAGAGCAAGAAGATAAATAACAATATGGGGATGAGGTAGTTGGGTGTGCTATTTACAGATTGGCTGTGTACAGGTGCAGTGATCGGTAAGCTGCTCTGACAGATGATGCTTAAAGTTAGTTAAGTCTCCAGCTTCAGTGATTTTTGCAATTCGTTCCAGTCACTGGCAGCAGAGAACTGGAAGGAAAGGCGTGTTGGCTTTGGTGATGACCAGAGAAATATACCTGCTGGAGCGCGTGCTATGGGTGGGTGTTGCTATGGTGACCAGTTAGATGAGATAAGGCGGGGCTTTACCTAGCAAAGACTTATAGATGACCTGGAGCCAGTGGGTTTGGCAACGAATATGTGGCGAGGGCCAGCCAACGAGAGCATACAGGTCGCAGTGGTGGGTAGTGTATGGGGCTTTGGTGACAAAACGGATGGCACTGTGATAGACTACATCCAGTTTGCTGAGTAGAGTGTTGGAGGCTATTTTGTAAAATCGTCGAAGTCAAGGATCAGTAGGATAGTCAATTTTACGAGGGTATGTTTGGCAGCATGAGTGAAGGAGGCTTTGTTGCGAAATAGGAAGCCAATTCTAGATTTAATTTTTTATTGGAGATGCTTAATGTGTGTCTGGAAGGAGAGTTTACAATCTAACCAGACACCTAGGTATTTGTAGTTCTCCACATATTCTAAGTCAGAACCGTCCAGAGTAGTGATGCTAGCAATTGGTTGAAAAGCATGTATTTCATTTTACTAGCATTTAAAAGCAGTTGGAGGCCACGGAAGGAGTGTTGTATGGCATTGAAGCTTGTTTGGAGGTTTGTTAACACAGTGTCCAAAGAAGGGCCAGATGTATGCAGAATGGTGTCGTCTGCGTAGAAGTGGACTAGAGAATCACCAGCAGCAAGAGCGACATCATTGATGTATACAGAGAAAAGAGTCGGCCCAAGAATTGAACCCTGTGGCACCTCCATAGAGACTGCCAGAGATCCGGACAACAGGCCCTCCGATTTGACACACTGAACTCTATCTGAGAAGTAGTTGGTGAACCAGGCCAGGCAGTCATTTGAGAAACCAAGGCTATTGAATCTGCTGATAAGAATGCGGTGATTGACAGAGTCGAAAGCCTTGGCCAGGTTGATGAAGGCGGCTGCACAGTACTGTCTTTTATCGATGGCGGTTATGATATCATTTAGGACCTTGAGTGTGGCTGAGGTGCACCCATGACCAGCTCGGAAACCAGATTGCATAGTGGAGAAGGTACGGTGGGATTCGAAATGGTCGGTGATCTGTTTGTTAACTTGGCTTTCAAAGATTTTATAAAGGCAGGGCAGGATGGATATAGATCTATAACAGTTTGGGTCTAGAGTGTCTTCCCCTTTGAAGAGGGGGATGACCGCGGCAGCTTTCCAATCTTTGGGGATCTCAGAAAATGCGCAAGTGGGCAAGTTGCTGCAGGGGGTGCAGAGCTGTTGGCCGGGGTAGCCAGGTGGAAAGCATGGCCAGCTGTAGACAAATGCTTATTGAAATTCTCGATTATCATGGATTTATCGGTGGTGACAGTGTTTCCTAGCCTCAGTGCAGTGGGCAGTTGGGAGGAGGTGCTCTTATTCGCCATGGACTTTACAGTGTCCCAAAACTTTTTGGAATTAGTGCTACAGGATGCAAATTTCTGTTTGAAAAAGCTATCCTTAGCTTTCCTAACTGACTGTGGATATTGGTTCCTGACTTCCCTGAAAAGTTGCATATCGCAGGGGCTATTCGATGCTAATGCAGAACGCCACAGGATGTTTTTGTGCTGGCCAAGGGCAGTCAAGTCTGGGGTGAACCAAGGGCTATATCTGTTCTTAGTTCTACATTTTTTGAAGGGGCATGCTTATTTAAGATGATGAAGAAAGCACAATTAAAGAGCAACCAGGCATCCTCTACTGACAGGATGAGGTCAATATCCTTCCAGGATACCCGGGCCAGGTCGATTAGAAAGGCCTGCTTGCTGAAGTGTTTTAGGGAGCGTTTGAAGATGATGAGTATGGTCATTTGACTGCAGACCCATTACGGACGCAGGGAATGAGGCAGTGATCGCTGAGATCCTGGTTGAAGATAGCAGAGGTCTATTTAGAGGGCAAGTTGGTCAGGAAGATATCTAAGAGGGTGCCCATGGTTACAGATTTAGTGTTGTACCTGGTAGGTTCCTTGATAATTTGTGTGAGATTGAGGGCATCTAGCTTATATTGTAGGACGGCCGGGGTGTTAAGCATATCCCAGTTTAGGTCACCTAACAGTATGAACTCTGAAGATAGATGGGTGGCAATCAATTCACATATGGTGTCCAGGGCACAGCTGGGGGCTGAAGGGGGTCTATAACAAGCGGCAACGGTGAGAGACTTGTTTCTGGAAAAGTGGATTTTTAAAAGTAGAAGCTCGAACTGTTTGGGCACAGACCTGGATAGTATGACAGAACTCTGCAGGCTATCTCTGCAGTAGATTGCAACTCTGCCCCCTTTGGCAGTTCAATCTTGTCGGAAAATGTTGTAGTTGGGGATGGAAATTTCAGGATTTTGGTGGCCTTCCTAAGCCAGGATTCAGACACGGTTAGGACATCAGGGTTGGCAGAGTGTGCTAAAGAAGTGAATAAAACTTAAAAGCTTATGGAGGAGGCTTCTGATGTTAACATGCATGAAACCAAGGCTTTTACGGTTACAGCAGTCAACAAATAACAGCGCCTGGGGAATGGGAGTGGTGCTGGGGGCTGCAGGGCCTGGGTTAACCTCTACATCACCAGAGGAACAGAAGAGGAGTAGGATAAGGGTACGGCTAAAGGCTATAAGAACTGGTCGTCTAGTGCATTCGGAACAGAGAGTAAAAGGAGCATATTTCTGGGCGTGAAAGAAAAGATTCAAGGCATAATGTACAGACAAGGGTATGGTAGGATGAATACAATGGAGGTAAACCTAAGCATTGAGTAACGATGAGAGAGGTTTTGTCTCTAGAGGCACCAGTTAAGCGAGGTGAGGTCACCACATGTGTGGGGGGGTGGGACAAAAGGGCTGTCTAAGGCATACTGGGCAGGGCGTTGGGCTCTACAGTGAAATAAGACAATAATCACTAACCAAAACAGCAATAGGCAAGGCATATTGACATTAGGGAGAGGCATGTGTAGCCGAGTGATCATAGGGTTCAGAGAGTAGCAATAGGTGAATCAGGGAGCCGATTCAGTAGTCGCAACTACGCTAAGCGAGCTGGAGACACGGCGATTCAGACAGCTAGCAGATGGGCCTTCGACGATGTCACAACGGAAGAGCCTGTTGAAACCACCTCGGACGATTACGTTGGCAGACCAGTCGTGATGGATCGGCGGGGCTCCGTGTTGGCAGTAAAGGGTCCAGGCCAATTGGCAAAAGAGGTATTGTAGCCCAAGAATTAACTGGTGGACCTCTTCGGCTAGCCGGGAGATGGGCCTAGCTCGAGGCTAGCTCAAGGCTAACTGGTGCTTGCTTCAGGACAGAGACGTTAGCCAGGAGTAGCCACTCGGATTGCAGCTAGCCAGCTGTGATGATCCGGTGGAAAGGTTCAGAGCTTGCGATAGGAATCCGTAGATGTGGTAGAGAAAAAGCAGTCCGATATGCTCTGGGTTGATATCGCGCTGTGCAGACTGGCAGGTATTGACCGAGCTGAGGCTGGCTGGTCTCCGAATTAACGGTGAAGACCGCTAGCAGTGGCTAACTGACTACTAGCTAGTAGCTAGTTAGCTGGCTAACTGCTGATGGGGATTCCGGTTCTAAAGTATAAAAATAGCAGATCCGTACCACATTGGGTGAGGCTGGTTGCAGGAGACTATATTCAGTCCGTAGATGGAAAGTGAGATTAAAATATTTATGAAAAAAACGAGGAAAACTATATTTACACGGGATAGGATGGGACAAGACAAAACACACGTCCGACTGCTACGCCATCTTGGAATTTTGATTCTTCATACACAGTTCCAGTCAAATGTTTGGACACACCTACTCATTCAAGGGTTTTTCTTTAATTTTACTATTTTCTACATTGTAGAATAATAGTGAAGACATCAAAACTATGAAATTACACATTTGGAATCAAGTAGTAACCAAAAAAGTGTTAAATAAATCAAAATATATTTCAGATTCTTCAAAATAGCCACCCTTTGCCTTGGTGAAAGCTTTGCACACGCTTGGCATTCTCTCAACCAGCTTCATGAGGTAGTCACCTAGAATGCATTTCAATTAACAGGTGTTGTTAAAAGTTAATTTGTGGAATTTCTTTCCTTCTTAATGCGTTTGAGCCAATCAGTTGTGTTGTGACAAGGTGGGGGTGGTATACAGAAGATAGTCCTATTTGGTAAAAGACCAAGTCCATATTACGGCAAGAACAGCTCAAATAAACAAAGAGAAACCACAGTCCATGGTTACTTTAAGACATGAAGGTCAGTCAATACGGAACATTTCAAGAACTTTGAACGTTTCTTCAAGTGCAGTCACAAATACCATCAAGCGCTATGATGAAACTGGCTCTCACGAGGACCGCCACAGGAAAAGAAGACCCAGAGTTACCTCTGCTGCAGAGGATAAGTTCATTAGAGTTACCAGCCTCAGTAATTGCAGCCCAAATAAATGCTTTGCAGAGTTCAAGTAACAGACACATGTCAACATCAACTGTTCAGAGACAGCGTGAATCAGGCCTTCATGGTTGAATTGCTGCAAAGAAACCACTACTAAAGGACACCAATAAGAAGAAGAGACTTAATTGGGCCAAGAAACACGAGCAATGGACATTAGACCGGTGGAAATCTGTCCATTGGTCTGAGGAGTCCAAATTTGAGATTTTTTGTTCTAACCGCCTTGTCTTTGTGAGACACAGAGTAGGTAAACGGATGATCCCTGTGGTTCTCACCATGAAGCATGGAGGAGGAGGTGTGATGTGTGGGAGTGCTTTGCTGGTGACACTGTCAGTTATTTATTCAGAATTCAAGGCACACTTAACCAGCATGGATACCACAGCATTCTGCAGCGATACGCCATCACATCTGGTTTGCGCTTAGTGGGACTATAATTTGTTTTCAACAGGACAATAACCCAACACACGTCCAGGCTGTGTAAGGACTATTTGACCAAGAAGGAGAGTGATGGAGTGCTGCATCAGATGACTGGCCTCCACAATTACCCGACCTCAACCCAATTGAGATGGTTTGGGATGAGTTGGACCGCAGCGTGAAGGAAAAGCATCCAACAAGTGCTCAGCATATGTGGGAACTCCTTCAAGACTGTTGGAAAAGCGTTCCAGGTGAAGCTGGTTGAGAGAATGCCAAGAGTGTGCAAATCGGTCATCAAAGCAAAGTGTGGCTACTTTGAAGAATATAAAATATATTTTTATTTGTTTAACACTTTTTTGGTTACTACATGATTCCATGTGTTATTTCATAGTTTTGATGTCTTCACTATTATTCTACAACGTAGAAAATAGTACAAATATAGAAAAACCCTTGAATGAGTAGGTGTCCAAACTTTTGACTGGTACTGCCTCGCATCTCGCTCTTAGGAAATTTTGCAGTATTTTGTTTTTTTCTGTATTATTTCTTGCATTGTTAGCCCAGAATTTTTTGTGTGTTATTACATACAGCCGAGAAGAACTATTGGATATCAGAGTGGCGGTAACTCACCAGCACTACTAGCATTATAACCAGGAATAAGACTTTCCCGAAGCGGATCCTTTGTTTGCACCCTTTGTTTGATTCCATTTTGCTCCTCCCTTCCTATAGGCAGAAACTCAAACAGGAAGTACCTGTGCTAAGGACTATCCAACGCTGGTCTGACCAATCGGAATCCATACTTCAAGATTGTTTTGATCACGCAGACTGGGATATGTTCCGGTTAGCTTCAAAGAATAACATCAACGTATATACTGACACGGTGACTGAGTTTATCAGGAAGTGAATAGGAGATGTTGTACCCACTGTGACTATTAAAACCTACCCTAACCAGAAACCGTGGAAAGGTAGCAACATTCGTGCAAAACTGAAAGTACGAACCACAGCATTTAACCACGGCAAGGTGACTGGGAATATGGCAGAATACAAACAGTGTAGTTATTTCCTCAGCAGGGCAATCAAACAGGCAAAACATCAGTATAGAGACAAAGTGGAGTCGCAATTAAATGGCTGGTTTTCCTTTTGTAGTTTGTGATTGTCTGTAGACCCTGCCACATACGTCATGTGGCAGGGTCTACAGACAATCACGAACTACAAAAGGAAAACCAGCCATATCGTGAACACCGACGTCTTGCTTCCAGATAAGCTAAACACATTCTTCGCCCGCTTTGAGAATAACACAGTGCCACCGACACGGCCTGCTACCAAGGACTGTGGGCTCTCCTTCTCCGTGGCCAATGTGTGTAAGACATTTAAGCATGTTAATGATCGCAAGGCTGCCGGCCCAGACAACATCCCTAGCCGCGTCCTCAGAGCATGAGCAGACCAGCTAGCTGGTGTGTTTACGGACATATTCAATCTCACCCTATCCCAGTCTGCTGTCCCCACATGCTTCAAGATGGCCACCATTGTTCCTGTACCCAAGAAAGCAAAGGTAACTGACCTAAATGCCCCGTAGCACTCACTTCTGTCATCATGATGTGCTTTCAGAGACTAGTCAAGGATCATATCACCTCTACCTTATCTGTCACCCTAGACCCACTTCAATTTGCTTACTACTTCAATAGATCCACAGACGATGCAATCGCCATCACATTGCACACTGCCCTATCCCATCTGGATAAGAGGAATACCTATGTAAGAATGCTGTTCATTGACTATAGCTCAGCATTCAACACAATAGTATCCTCCATGCTCATCATCAAGCTCGAGGCCCTGGGTCTGAACCCTGCCCTGTGCAACTGGGTCCAGGACTTCCTGACGGGCCGCCCCCAGGTGGTGAAGGTAGGAAACAACACCTCCACTTCGCTGATCCTCAACACTTGGGCCCCACAAGGATGCGTGCTCAGCCCCCTCCTGTACTCCCTGTTCACCCATGACTGCGTGGCCAAGCACGCCTCCAACTCAATCATCAAGTTTGCAGACGACACAACAGTAGTAGGCTTGATTACCAACAATGACGAGACAGCCTACAGGGAGGAGGTGAGGGCTCTGGGAGTGTGGTGCCAGGAAAATAACCACTCAATGTCAACAAAACAAAGGAGATGATTGTGGACTTCAGGAAACAGCAGAAGGAGCATCCCGCTATCCACGTAGATAGGACCGCAGTGGAGAAGGTGGAACGCTTCAAGTTCCTCGGCGTACACATCACTGACAAACTGAAATGGTCCACCCACACAGACAGTGTGGTGAAGAAGGCGCAACAGCACCTCTTCAACCTCAAGAGGCTGAAGAAATTTGGCTTGGCATCTAAAACCCTCACAACATTTTACAGATGCGCAATTGAGAGCATCCTATCAGGCTGTATCACCGCTTGGTGGTGCAGTCTGCCCAACGCATCACCGTGGGCAAACTACCTGCCCTCCAGGACACCTACAGCACCTGATGTCACAGGAAGGCCAAAAAGATCATCAAGGACAACAACCAACCAAGCCACTGCCTGTTCACCCCGCTATCATCCAGAAGGCGAGGTCAGTACAGGTGCATCAAAGCTGGGACAGAGAGACTGAAAACAGCTTCCATCTCAAGGCCATCAGACTGTTAAATAGCCATCACTAGCACATAGAGGCTGCTGCCTATATACATAGACTTGAAATCACTGGCCACTTTAATAAACGGAACACTAGCCACTTTAATAATGTTTACATTTCTTGCATTACTCATCTCATATGTATATACAGTCGTGGCCAAAAGTTTTGAGAATGACACAAATATTAATTTCCACAAAGTTTGCTGCTTCAGTGTCTTTAGATATTTTTGTCAGATGTTACTATGGAATACTGTAGTATAATTACAAGCATTTCGTAAGTGTCAAAGGCTTTTATTGACAATTACATGAAGTTGATGCAAAGAGTCAATATTTGCAGTGTTGACCCTTCTTTTTCAAGACCTCTGCAATCCACCCTGTCATGTGTCAATTAACTTCCGGCCACATCCTGACTGATGGCAGCCCATTCTTGCATAATCAATGCTTGGAATTTGTCAGAATTTGTGGGTTTTTGTTTGTCCACCCGCCTCTTGAAGATTGACCACAAGTTCTCAATGAGATTAAGGTCTGGGGAGTTTCCTGGCCATGGACCCAAAATATTGATGTTGTGTTCCCTGAGCCACTTAGTTATCCCTTTTGCCTTATGGCAAGGTGCTCCATCATGCTGGAAAAGGCATTGTTCGTCACCAAACTGTTCCTGGATGGTTGGGAGAAGTTGCTCTCGGAGGATGTGTTGGTACCATTCTTTATTCATGACTGTGTTCTTAGGCATAATTATGAGTGAGCTCACTCCCTTGGCTGAGAAGTAACCCCACACATGAATGGTCTCTGGATGCTTTACTGTTGGCATGACACAGGACTGATGGTAGCGCTCACCTTGTCTTCTCCGGACAAGCTTTATTCCGGATGTCACGTCCTGGCCAGTATAAGGGTTAATTGTTATTGTAGTTTGGTCAGGACGTGGCAGAGGGTATTTGGTTTATGTGGTTCGGGGTGGTGTTTTTTCAAAAAGGGCATTTGATTTAAGTATTCCGGGGTTTTTGGGCACTGTTCCTTGTTTACGTATTTCTATGTTATTCTAGCTGGTTGTATGTCTATGTTTGGTTAATTGGGGTGGACTTCCAATTGAAGGCAGCTGTGTGGTGTTGCCTTTGATTGGAAGTCCTATATTAGTTGGGGGTGTTTGTCTGTGTATTTGTGGGAGATTGTTTCTTGTCTAGCATGTATGAGCCTGAGAAGACTGTCGGTATATCTTGAGTTCGTTTTGTTGTTTTTGTGTTCATTTTGATTTAATAAATGTTCAAAATGAACAAACACAGTCCTGCTGCATTTTGGTCCTCCTTCACCGACGAAAACCGTGACACCGGATGCCCCAAACAATCGGAAAGGGGATTCATCAGAGAAAATGACTTTACCCCAGTCCTCAGCAGTCCAATCCCTGTTCCTTTTGCAGAACATCAGTCTGTCCCTGATGTTTTTCCTGGAGAGAAGTGGCTTCTTTGCTGCCCTTCTTGACACCAGGTCATCCTCCAAAAGTCTTCGCCTCACTGTGCGTGCAGATGCTCTCACACCTGCCTGCTGCCATTCCTGAGCAAGCTCTGTACTGGTGGTGCCCCGATTCCGCAGCTGAATCAACTTTAGGAGACGGTCCTGGCGCTTGCTGGACTTTCTTGGGTGCTCTGAAGCCTTCTTCACAACAATTGAACCACTCTCCTTGAAGTTCTTGATGATCCGATAAATGGTTGATTTAGGTGCAATCTTACTGGCAGCAATATCCTTGCCTGTGAAGCCCTTTTTGTGCAAAGCAATGATGACGGCACGTGTTTCCTTGCAGGTAACCATGGTTGACAGAGGAAGAACAATGATTCCAAGCACCACCCTCCTTTTGAAGCTTCCAGACTGTTATTCGACCTCAATCAGCATGACAGAGTGATCTCCAGCCTTGTCCTCGTCAACACTCACACCTGTGTTAACGAGAGAATCACTGACATGATGTCAGCTGGTCCTTTTGTGGCAGGGCTGAAATGCAGTGGAAATGTTTTTTGGGATTCAGTTCATTTGCATGGCAAAGAGGGACTTTGCAATGAATTGCAATTCATCTGATCACTATTCATAACATTCTGGAGTATATGCAAATTGCCATCATACAAACTGAGGCAGCAGACTTTGTGAAAACTAATATTTGTGTCATTCTCAAAACTTTTGGCCACGACTGTACTGTATTCTATTATTATTCTACTGTATCTTAGCCTATGCCGCTCTGACATTGCTCTTCCATATATATTCTTAATTACATTCCTTTACTTAGATTTGTGTGTATTGGGTATATGTTGTGAAATTGTTAGATATTACTTGTTAGATATTACTGCACTGACGGAGATAGAAAAACTGTCACGGTCGTCGTAAGAACTGGACCAAGGTGCAGCGTACGTAGCATTCCACATCTTTATTATAAAGTGAAACTACAGCAAATACAAATAAATAAACGAACAAACGAAACGTGACATTCTGGAGTGCTCAAACAAAACAAGATCCCACAAAACACAGTCGGGAAATGGCTGCCTAAATATGATCCCCAATCAGAGACAACGATAAACAGCTGCCTCTGATTGGGAACCATACCAGGCCAACATAGAAATAGAACAACCTAGATTACCCACCCTAGTCACACCCCGACCTAACCAATATAGAGAATAAAAGGCTCTCCTGACTCAATAGGTGAGGGTCTGGGTGGGCATGTGGCGTTGGTGGCGGCTCCGGTGCAGGTCGTAACCCCCGCCCTGACCCCGGATCCGGGCCATGGCGCTGGGCTGAACGTCGTGCCTGGACTGGGCACAGGCGCAGAAGAGGGCTCCGGCCATGGAGCTGGGTTGGACACCGTGCCTGGACTGGGCATTGGCGCAGAGAAGGGCTCCGGCCCTGGAGCTGGGTTGGACGCCGTGCCTGGACTGGGCATCGGCACAGAGGAAGGCTCCGGCCATGGAGCTGGGTTGAACGCCGCGCCCGGACTAGGCACCGGCGCAGAGGAAGGCTCCGGCCTTGGAGATGGACTGGATGCCTTCCTGGACTGGGCACCGGCGCAAAGGAGGGCTCCGGCCTGTGGACCGTCGTAGGAGGTTCCGGACTGTGGACCGTCGCAGGAGGTTCCGGACTGTGGACCGTCGTAGGAGGTTCTGGACTGTGGACCGTCGTAGGAGGTTCCGGAGTGTGGACCGTCGTAGGAGGTTCCGGACTGTGGACCGTTGTAGGAGGTTCCGGACTGTGGACCGTTGTAGGAGGTTCCGGACTGTGAACCGTCGCCGGAAGCTCTGGACTGTGAACCGTCGCCAGAAGCTCTGGACTGTGAACCGTCGCCGGAAGCTCTGGACTGGGAACCGTCGCCGGAAGCTCTGGACTTGGGACCGTCGCCGGAAGCTCTGGACCGGGGACCGTTGCCGGAAGCTCTGGACTGGGGACCGTTGCCAGAAGCTCTGCACTGTTGATGCGCACTGGAGGCCTAGTGCGTGGAGCCGGTACAGGTGGCACTGGACTGGTGACACGCACTTCAGCCCACTGGAGGCCTGATGCATGGGACCGGCACAGGTTGCACCGGACTGGTGACACGCTCTTCAGGGCGAGTGCGAGGAGCAGGCACAGGACATGCTGGACTGGGGGGGCGCACTGGAGGCCTGATGCGTGGGACCGGCACAGATTGCACCGGACTGGTGACACGCTCTTCAGGGCGAGTGCGAGGAGCTGGCACAGGACGTACTGGGCTGTGGAGGCGCACTGGAGACCTGGTGCGTAGGGCCGGCACAAATCTTACCGGAACGATGACATACTTCGCACGGCGAGTGCGGGGAGCTGGCACAGGACGTCCTGGGCTGTGGAGGCGCACTGGAGACTTGGTGCGTAGAGCCAGCACAAATTGTATCGGATAAATGATACGCTCCTCAAGGGGGAGTGCGGAGAGCTGGCACAGGACGTACAGGGCTGTGGAGGCGTACTGGAGACCTGGTGCGTGGAGCTGGCACAGTTTTTACCAGAGTGCTAGCACGCTCCTCAGGACGAGTACGGAGAGCTGGCATCAAACAGATAACACGCTCCTTAGGGCGAATGTCGTGCATCATACCCCAACACAACAACTCTCTAATTTCTCTCCTCCAATTTCTCCTTCAACTCACTGACGGTCTCTGACTCTCTCCATTTACTCTCCTCCAATTTCTCCCTCTTCTCCCAGATTGGCTCTGATTCGCTTCTCGGCTCCACCGACCACCCCGCATGCCCCCCCCCCCCCCCCACACATTTTTGTTGGGGGGGCTGTCCTTTGGGCTTTCCTTGTGGCTGCGAACCCCGGCGTCGTCGCTGTCCTCCCTTATCTCCTTGCATCTGCTTCCAAGGAAGGCTTTCGTGTCCCTCCATGATTTCCTCCCATGTCCAGGATGTCTTCTCCTCTTTGATCTCCTCCCAAGCCCAGGATACCTTCTCCTCCTGGGCACACTGCTTGGTCCTATTGTGGTGGGATCTTCTGTCACGGTCGTCGTAAGAACTGGACCAAGGCGCAGGGTACGTAGCGTTCCACATCTTTATTATAAAGTGCAACTTCAGCAAATACAAAACAATAAACGAACAAACGAAAAGTGACGTTCTGGAGTGCTCACAGGCAACTACACATAAACAAAACAAGATCCCACAAAACACAGTCGGGAAATGGTCAGGGCGTGACAAACACAAGCATTTCGCTACAACCGCAATAACATCTGCTAAAGACATGTATGTGACCAATAACATTTTATTAGATTTTTAGATTTTATTTGATTTACTGTATGTTCTCGTCTCTATGCGAGTTTCCCACTAGCAATTACTAGTTGGAGGGGCGTTCAAGTGGATTTTTCCCAGTTCTATGCTCGTATTTACGAATTTACGAGATGTTATGAATGCAACATAACAGATTGATCTTGCTGGCCAAATGGGCTGAGTTTACCCGTGGAGACCAAAAGGACGTACAAAATATAGAATGGATTGAGTGGGCGGAGCAGCAAACTCAGTGTATGTTCTATTGGTCATACAGTGTGAACTCCACCGACTGTCACGTGGAGCGGAACAGATGAACCCAAGAGCAGATTCAGACGAGGAGACTGGGATGAGGTAACCAAGGTATTTATTGAAACACGGGGAGAAGATTGAGTGCTGGCCAGGGGAAGCTCGGGCGGATTGTTGGAAACCATGTGTGGAGGCTGAGGCTGGAGCGAGAGGTGTGGGGACAGGGTAAGCAGGTCCGGAGGGGAATCCAAGGGAGCGTAGAGTGGAGAATCCAGGACAGACTAGTAGGACTGATGAGAAGTCGGACTGGAAACAGGGACCAGAGTCAGAGCGGGCAGAACTGTAGCGGAGAGGAAAACAGGGTCAGGCAACGGAAATCAGGCACAACAGGAACAAATGGCTAGAAACATGGACGGACTGGGCAGAAATTATGATCTGGCAGTGTGGAAATGGCAGGACTGAGTATTTGTAGAGGTCTTGATTATGGAACAGCTTGCAGCTGGTGGGGCAGCAGATCAAGGAGACACCGGATGAGCTCTGCTCTAACTCCAGCACACCTGTCTCCGCCCACACAATCACACACATACACAGAGAGAGAGGGAGAGAGCACTGTGGGAGTGGCAGCAGATCAAGGAGACACCGGATGAGCACTAGAGGGCGTGGCAAGAGCAGATGTGACACCGACAGTGCCAGGCGAGCTGGGTGGAGCACTGCTATTCCAGCTGCTCTGTCTTCATCTGACTACGTTTTCTCTCATAGTCCAAGTGCATCTGGTCGTCATGGTGGCAGAGTGCTACTCACTTCTCCTAACTGGAGATTTTCTCTTCTCACTTGTCCACTCAAGCTTTACATTATTGTCATTAATCGCCCACCAGGTGCCCTTGGATAGTTCCTCAATGAGCTTAACACCTTGATAAGCTCATTTCCTGACGAGAGCTCACCGCTCTTCATACTTGGCAACTTCAGCCTCCCAACGTCTGCCTTCGATGAATTGCTTTCCAACTCTCTCTTTCCCCGCCTTGCCTCTGATCAATACTTTGTTTCCTTTTCTGACTCCCTTTCCTCCTACCCTACCCAGATGGTCATGCACCGTCGCAATCTTCACTCTCTCCCTCCCACTACTCTTTCCTCTTCTATCCTATCATCTCGCCCTTCCGCTAAATCCTTCTCCTTCCTGTCTCCTGATTCTGCGTCTTCGACCCTACTCTCCTCCCTTTCCACATCCTATGACTCGCACTGTCCCCTTTCCTCCAGGCCGGCTCAGCCCTCCCCTCCTTCTCCGTGGCTGAGTGACTCATTGCGAACTTACAGAACAGGACTTCGGGCAGCTGAACGAACATTTTGGAAAACTATACTTCCGGGGGGACCTATCATCCTTTCACTCCCTCCTCTCTACCTTCTCTTCCTCTGTATTCACTACTTTCTATCACTCTAAATGTCATACCTTCTACCTCTAACCCTAGGAAACTCTTTTCCACCTTCTCCTTCATCCTTAATCCCCCTCCCTCCTCTCTCTCTGCAGATGACTTTGCCAACCACTTTGAAAAGAAGGTTGACGACATCCACTCCTCATTCAATCAGCCTATTGAGTCCATTGGTCCCACTCACACAGAAGTACCCTATGCCTTGACCTCTTTTTGCCCGCTCTCTCCAGATGAAATCCTGTGACTAGTGAGGTCTGGCCGCCCAACAACCTGCCTGCTCGACTCCAATTCCTCACTTCCCTCATCAACTCTTCCCTGACCAATGGCTGCGTCCCCTCTGACTTCCAAATGGCCCGAGTCGCTCCCTCCTCAAAAAACCTAATTTGACGTAAAAAATGATAGACCTGTTTCCCTTCTTTCTTTCCAAAACACTTGAGCATGATGTCTCTGATCAAGTCTCACGTTATCTCTCTCAGGACAATCTTCTTGAACCTAACCAGTCAGGCTTCAATACGGGTCACTCAACCAAGACTGCTCTACTCTGTGTCACAGAGGTTCTCCGCACTGCCAATGCTGACTCTCTCTCCTCTGTACTCATCCTCCTAGATCTATACGCTGTCTTCGACACAGTGAACCATCAAATCTTTCTCTCCACCCTCTCAGGGCTAGACATCTCATGCTCTGCACACTCTTGGCTTGCATTCTACCTGGCGGGCCGCTCCTACCAGGTGACGTGGAGAGGATCTGTGTCACATACTCTCACTACTGGTGTCCCCCAGGGCTCGGTTCTAGGCCCTCTCCTCTTCTCTCTATAGACCAAGTCACTTGGCTCCGTCCTATCCTCACATGGTCTTTCCTATCATTGCTATGCGGATGCCACTCAACTACTTTTCTCCTTCCCCGCTTCTGACACAGGTGGCGACACACATCTCGGCGTGCCTGGCAGATATCTCAGCTTGGATGTCGGCCCACCATGTAAATCTCAACCTCGACAAGATGGAGCTGCTCTTCCTCGCGGGGAAGGCCTACCCGCTCAAAGACCTCTAATCACGGTTAACAACTCCACAGTGTCGCCCTCCCAGAGTGTAAAGAACCTTGGCGTGACCCTGGACAACACCCTGTCGATCTCTGCAAACATCAAAGCAGTGACTCGCTCCTGCAGGTTCATGCTCTACAACATCTATAGAGTATGACCCTACCTAACACAGGAAGCTGTGCAGGTCCTAAACCAGTCTCTTGTCATCTCCCATCTGGACTACTGCAACTCGCTGTTGGCTGGGCTCCCCACTTGTGCCATCAAACCCCTGCAACTTATCCAGAACGCTGCAGCCCGCCTGGTTTTCAACCTTCCCAAGTTCTCCCATGTCATCCCGCTCCTCTGCACTCAAAGCTTGCATCCACTACAAGTTGAAGCTTGCATCCACTACAAGAGCATGGTGCTTGCCTACAGAACAGCAAGAGGAACTGCCCCTCCGAACTTTCAGGCTATGCTCAAACCCTACACCACAACCTGAGCACTCCGTTCTGCCACCTGTAGTCTCTTGGCCCTCGCAACCCAACGGGAGGGCAGCTCCCTGTCAGCCCAGTCCAAGCTCTTCTCTGTCCTGGTACCCCAATGGTGGAACCAGCTTCCCCCTGAAGCAAGGACAGCAGAGTCCCAGCCCATCTTCCCGAAAGCACCTGAAACCCTACCTCTACAAAGATTATCATAAGTAATTCCCCTCCTCACCTAAACCCCCCATCCTAAAAAAAGAAACGTAGCTGAACCAACACTTGCACTTGACTCACCCCCCCCCCTTTCTAGCTCTGACTTTGCTGATAGTTACTTTATTGAGGAAACGTGTACTTACTATGCCTGTGATATGTGGTTGTCCCACCTATCTCTCTTAAAATGAATGCACTAACTGTAATTCCCTCTGGATAAGCGCGTCTGCTATATGACTCAAATGTAAATGTAAAATGGAGCGTACTACCTAGTGTTTCTACATGAATTATTCCCACTACTGCCCCACAGGGGGTGCCACATACACACACATGCAGAGGTATGGATACAGAGACACATTTACAATGTACAAGCACCTATTGACCGGTCTAATGATGATGCATGCATCTCTGGTAAAAATCCCCCCCACCTGGATTATCAATAATCTGTTCACAAGTGACTGCGATCTCCGCACACACTGATAAATCACCACCATTTTATTTCAGGTATACATTTCTGATTAGAGTCTGTTTTGTTTCAATTCCAGTGTCACCTCAGAACGCAATCATAGAGACTGTTTCTATGTCTCTCTGCCAAAGGCAGGCCAGTGACAGTGTCATAGCCAAGCTGTCACCTCTCTGTCCCTGTGAGTCATACATACACTGTTGTCCCAGCACCAACCACCCCCTCCAAGGAGACGGACGGACAGAGGAGAAAGTGGAGGACAGGGATAGCAGCTTAAAAAAGACACTGATGTACTTCTTCCCATTGCACTGTTTTCCCCACTTCTCATTTGGAGCTACATTAACCAATATCTTAACCAAATTAGCCTTCTGCATTGTACAGGCACATCTTAGACACAAAAGTCTAGCGCCTCTGCTCTGCACCATCAGTCAGGCTTAGAGCGCCCTCCCCTGGGCTAAACGAGATCAGCAGAACACAGAGGGCCAATGACTTGCAATCCCAGTTTGACTTCATATGAAGCCATTTGCTTCTCACCCACTGAATGGGGAAGTGAGAGGAGTGCATTCCTGGAGGAGGCTAAGATCAAGCCTAAGAGGTTGTCAGGTTTTTTAAATTCATACACCATCATGTTAATTCAAGTAGCTTATAAAGTGAGTTCCAAAAGGATTGGGCTGTTTTTTGGCTCTGTGTTCCAGCATTTTGAATTTAATTTAACATGATACAATGACTATGAGGTTAAAGTGCAGACTGTCAGCTTTAATTTGACAGTATTTTCATTCATATCAGGTGAACCGTTTGGACATAAAACACTTTTTGTACATAGTCCCCCCATTTTAGGGGGACAAAAAGTATTGGAACAAATTCACTTGTGTGTATTAAAGTAGTTAAAAGTTTAGTATTTGGTCTCATATTTCTAGCACACAATGATTACATCAAGCTTTGCTATTTGTTTTGGTTGTGTTTCAGATTTTGTGCCCAATAGAAATTAATGGTAAATAATGTATTGCGTCATTTTGGAGTCACTTTTACTATTTAGTAAAAATATAATATGTTTCTAAACACTTCTACATTAATGTGGATGCTACCATGATTACGGATAACCTCTCAACAGGGCAGGTTAGCATTTTTGGGTGGTAGGATATTTATGCGTCTGTAACTTTCTCACTATGTACAAAAAGTGATGTAATTTGTAAACGGTTCACTCGATATGGATGAAAATTAAAGCAGTCTGCACTTTAACCTCACAGCCATTGTATCATTTAAAATCCAAAGTGCTGGAGTACAGAGCCAAAACAACAGCAAAAAATGTCATTGTCCCAATACTTTTGGAGCTCACTGTACATAGAACAATATTTCTGAAATTGATTACAGCATTGTCTCTGCTAGATCGAAGGAGGACTGAATTGTGATGTTGAACAGAGCTAAGCACCCGTTACTCCCCCCTTAGTGTCACTGCAGCTCCCAGAGCACGTCTCCTGATTCTGCACTCATTTAGCATCACATTTTGAATAGCCATGTCTAGCTCCATCATTTTGTTCAGAATTCCTGCCAAGAGTGTAAACATATAAAAATGTGTGAAGGGAGGGAAGGTGACACACATCTACCATGCTATGTTTTTGTCTTACTTCTCTCTTTATGTAGTGTTGTGGTGTCTCTCTTGTCGTGATGTGTGTCTTGTCCTTAATAAATGTAAAAAAATAAATAAATTGTGGCTACCTCAGTGATGTAAGAGAAACATCCTCAGGTTGGGACTGCATCATCCCTGTGGAGAATGAAGACTAATACCCTATGCCACACCCTCGGGCCCTGTCGTCCCTTCCCATCCACATCCACACACACCGTCTCTGGGTGATGACGTCACAGCAGTGCTGCAGTGGAATGACTAATGGGAGCTTCTGTAATAATTATACAAATCCTGGTAGATTTACTGGCTAGATGCAAACACTGCTGGTACAATGTCCCGATGGATGTGGCAAAAGTAAAAGGAATGTCTGAAAGTGTGTGTATTTGTGTGTCTGACAATGCCTATACAAGTGTCTGAGTGTATGCATGAAGGGGGGGTGGGTGCGCAGATAAGAGCATGCACCAGCCCTGCTCCACTGAGTATGCTTACCATCCTACCTGCAGTAGCTATATTTAGCCCAGGACGTGATGCAGAGAACAGGCATGACTGCATGGAGGCTGCTGAAAGCCAGCGTTAGTTAACTGTTTACAGTCCCTGGGAAAGGCAGCATCCACCTGACTGTTGAAGTGCAACCTTCATAAGCATGTACCTTGCACTGTGCAAAGACCACTGTCAGTAGATACAAAAATAATGAAGATCCATTTCTGACTGTAGCCTATGTATGTAGGCTAATAATAACCCTGTACAGTTCTATTTGCATGTGGAAAAGTATGTAGGGGCGGCAGGTAGCCTAGTGGTTAGAGCATCGGGCGAGTAACCGAAAGGTTGCTAGATTGAATCCCTGAGCTGACAAGGTAAAAATCTGTTGTTCTGCCCCTGAACAAGGCAGTTAACCTACTGTTCCTAGGCCGTCATTGAAAATAAGAATTTGTTCTTAACTGACTTGCCTAGTTAAATAAAGGTAAAATAAAAAGAATGTAGACACCCCTTCAAATTAGTGGATTTGGTGATTTCAGCCACACCCATTGCTGAAATGTGTATAAAATCGAGCACACGGCCATGCAATCTCCACAAACAAACATTGGCAGTAGAATGGCCTTACTGAAGAGCTCAGTGTCTTCCAATGTGGCACTGTCATAGGATGCCACTGTTCCAGCAAGTCAGTTTGTCAAATTTCTGCCCTGCTAGAGCTGCAGGGTCAACTGTAAGTGTGGTAGGACGCAAAGTGTTAGGCCACACAGGCTCATAGAATGGGACTGCTGAGTGCTGAAGTGCATAAATTGCATAAATATTGTCTGTCCTTGGTTGCAACACTCACTACCGAGTTCCAAACTGCCTCTGGAAGCAACGTCAGCACAATAACTGTTTGTCGGGAGCTTTATGAAATGGGATTCCATGGCCGAAGATCACCATGTGCAATGCCAAGCGTCGGCTGGAGTGGTGTAAAGCTTGCTCCCATTGGATTCTGGAGCAGTGGAAATGCATTCTCTGGTGTGATGAATCACGCTTCACCATCTGGCAGTCTGATGAACTGTCACGTCCTGACCAGTAAAGGGGTTATTTGTTATTATAGTTTGGTCAGGATGTGGCAGGGGGTATTTGTTTAGAGTTTTTCAGGGTTTATTGGGCTATGTGTTTATGTAGAGGGGTGTTTGTTTAGAAGAGTGTTCCGGGGTTTTTGGTTATGTTCTATGTTAGTATATTTCTATGTTCTGGTCTAGTCTTTCTAGTTCTATGTTTAGGGTTATTGGTTTGACCTTCAATTGGAGGCAGCTGTTCTTTATTGCCTCTGATTGAAGGTCCTATATAGAGGGGTGTTTTTTGTATGGGTTTTGTGGGAAGATGTTTTTGCATAGCTGTGTGTGTGTGTGTGTGTGTGTGTGTGTGTGTGTGTGTGTGTGTGTGTGTGTGTGTGTGTGTGTGTGTGTGTGTGTGTGTGTGTGTGTGTGTGTGTGTGTGTGTGTGTGTGTGTGTGTGTGTGTAGCCTGCGTGTGTGTGTAGCCTGCATTACTGGTCGTGGTTTTGTCTTGTTTTTTTCCCAGTGTTCTAATAAACGTTAAAATGAGCACTCAACCCGCTGCGCCTTGGTCCATTACATACGACGACTGTTACATGGACGATGGCGGATGCCAAACCCACACTATCTGCCCGAATGCATAGTGCCAACTGTCAAGTTTGGTGGTGGAGGAATAATGGTTTGGGGCTGTTTTTCATGGTTCGGGCTAGGCCCCTTAGTTCCAGTGAAGGGAAATCTTAACGCTACAGTATACAATTAATTTTTTGATGATTCTGTGCTTCCAACTTTGTGGCAACAGTTTGGGGAAGGCCCCTTCCTGTTTCAGAATGACAATGCCCCTGTGCACAAAGCGAGGCCCATACAGAAATGGTTGGTCGAGATCGATGTGGATCCACATACTTTTGGTCATGTTGTGTAACATACAATATGTAAGAATCACACAATATCATAGAAACCACTAATAACACCCTCTCTTCTTCCCTGTCTTACATGGCAGTGAAGCAGCGATTGGCTGTGTAATGGAGATGGAAGGCATTCATTGGCTGTTGTGTTCATCTTCAGGGCCTCAGGATGGTGTGGCTTAATGAGTCACGACTCAGTGTTATCCAATAGAGGTTTGTCCACAGAACAGGGCCTCACAAGAACTTAACACACCTGAATCACCTGCAAACTCCGCATCACCATTCCACCTGCAGACTCTTAATAGTGAGAGAGGAACTCCGTTTAAACTTAGGGCAAACTGAAAGTAGTAGGATCAGAATGATTTCAAACCACCGCTTGTTACCTGAGCAGAACCCGTTCCCTCTGTTTGGGCCCTTCATTTTCACATCACTGAAAATGATCAGTACAAATCAACACCCTTCATTTAGAACTGGAGACACTCACCTGGCAGTCAAAGTCCTGGAAGTTACGTGAATTCTGAGAGAAAAGAGGAAAGAAAGGTATTATTGAGGTGTTGGATGGTAGAAATTCTTTCACCTACAGTAATTAACACTAAACAAAACTATAAACCCAACATTTAACGTGTTGGTCCCATGTTTCATGAGGTGAAATAAAATATCCCATATGCACAAAAAGTTTATTTCTCTCAAATTGTGTGCACAAATTTCTTTACATCCCTGTTAGTGAGCATTTCTCCTTTGCCAAGATAATCCATCCACTTGACAGGTATGACATATCAAGAAGATGATTAAACAGCATAATCATTACACAGGTGCACCTTGTGCTGGGGACAATAAAAGGCCACTCTAAAATGTGCAGTTTGGTCACACAACACAATGTCACAGATGTGTCATGTTTTGAGGGAGCTTGCAATTGGCATGCTGACTGCAGGAATGTCCACCAGAGCTGTTGCCAGAGTATTGAATTTTCATTTCTCTACCATAAGTCACCTCAAAAATCATTTTAGATAATTTGGCAATATGTCCAACCAGCCTCGCAACCGCAGACCCTGTGTATGGTGTCATGTGGGCGAGCGGTTTGCTGATGTCAACATTGTGAACAGAGTGCCCCATGGAGGCGGTGGGGTTATGGTATGGGCAGGCATAAGCTACGGACAACGAACACAATTGCATTTTAGCGATGGCAATTTAAATGCACAGAGATACCGTGACGAGATCCTGAGGCCCATTGTCGTGCCATTCATCCACAGCCATCACCTCATGTTTCAGCATGATAATTTACAGCCCCCTGTCGCAAGGATCTGTACACAATTCCTGGAAGATGAAAATGTCCCAATTCTTCCATGGCCTGCATACTCATTAGACATGTCACCCATTGAGCATGTTTGGGATGCTCTGGATCGACATGTACGACAGCTTGTTCCAGTTCCCGGCAATATTCAGCAACTTCGCACAGCCATTGAAGAGAAGGACAACATTCCACAGGCCACAATCAACAGCCATCAACTTTATGCGAAGGAGATGCTGACTGGTTTTATGATCCATGCACCAACAGATACATATCTGTATTCCCAGTCATGTGAAATCCATAGATTAGATCCTAAAGAATTTATTTCAATTGACTGATTTCCTTATATGAACTGTAACACAGAAAAATCTTTGAAATTGTTGAATGTTGCGTTTATATTTTTGTTCAGGACAGAAAACACCACTGCTTAATTGACATACTCTAAATATGCTATCCTATTTATCACCTGTATGCCTCTCCTGTCAACTCATTACTGTCTGTCTGTCCTCACATCTATCCTGCAGGCTCCTGTCTGTTGGATTCTTAATGAGATGGCCTGGCCACTAGGTGGAGCGAGAGGTCAGCCATAAACTCATTCATTCAGACGAGCTCATGGTGCTGCCTTCCATCCACCTGTCTGTCCACAGCCAGCCCACTTCACCAGCACCACTATCAGATGATGAATGGCCTGTTCAGCCCATGATGTATGACACAATACACTCTGCCTCAGCCTATACATCAACTCATGTCCTGTGATGCAGAGAAAGCCTAACAGTGGGTTTTGACCAGAGGCGGTGCCTCCTCTTGACAACGCTTCGCTCCAAGGCTTCACTTTGATTGAAATTTGCATAAAGTAGAGCAGAGCTGAACTTTTTCTACCACTCCGTTAGCAGGGTTCTTGCCGCTCACCTTCCCACAATACCCTGCACATTTATCCAAGTGACCTCGTTGAAAATGAATGGGGGCGGAACTTCTCCTGACAAATTTGTTTTTGGTGAAAACCTTCTGTAACTGCCTGTAATATCGCCCTGGAACTGTCTGGAACAGAATAGTTCTCTCTGGATATAAAACGGGTCAATTTACAGAGATGGGCTGACTTCCTTCTCCTTGCCCCAACCCAAGGCAGGCTGGGAGCTCATCCCCTCCTCGATGCTGCAGTGGAGACGGAGGTCCTTGAGGAAGGGTGGGAAGAAAGCTTTGATCTGCTGGAGTGTTTTTTCTCTCTCTCATCTGAATCTTTCAAGCAAAAAAAAGAGATGCATTTCTGCAAGGTTCCCCTTTGATATTCCCCTCTTTCCTCCCCTCCCTCTTGCTTTCAAGCTTTATCTGCCTACTCTCTCTCTCCATCTCTCTGCATCTCTCTCTTGAGCCTAACTCCATCCCTTGATTTTTCTTCTATTGACTCCTATTCCTCTATTTTCTCAAGTCTTTTCTCTTCCCTCACTACAGTGAAGCAGGGATTATAAATAATTCACTTTGATGAACAGAGTTCTGGAGTGGGGAGGGAAGCACTGTTCACGATGGAGACAAATAGTGAATAAGTCTCTATACATGAGTCTACAAAACATTAAGAACACCTGGTCTTTCCATGACATAGACAATTGAGACATGGACTGTGTATGTGTTCCATTCAGCGGGTCAATGGGCAAGACAAAAGATTTAGGTGCCTTTGAACAGAGTATGATAGTAGGTGCCAGGCGTACCGGTTAGTGTCAAGAACTGCAACGCTGCTGGATTTTTCACGCTCAACAGTTTCCCATGTGTATCAAGAATGGCCCACCACCCAAATGACATCCAGCCAACTTGACACAATTGTGGGAAGCATTGGAGTCAACATGGGCCAGCATCCCTGTAGAACGCTTTCGACCCCTTGTAGAGTCCATGCCCCAATGAATGCAACTCAATATTAGGAAGGTATTCCTAATGTTTAGTATACTCAGTGTATAGGCATGTGTATGTGTGACTCTCCCTCGCAGGTGGTCATCTCTTACTCTCACCTTATTGGTCAGCAGGGGCTTGATCTCAGTCAGCTGCACATCCTGTAGCTCATCCATCTTCCTGTCTGGTCACTCTACTCAACACTGAGAGGAAGACAGAGAGAGAGAAGAAGACAATAAATGATCCTATGTGAGCCACACATAACATACTTTCAGAAATGTGAGATACACAATTATAGCACATACCATCATACAAAGACTTTATTATTTGCATATTCACACACACACACACACACACACACACACACACACACACACACACACACACACACACACACACACACACACACACAGAGAGAACATAACAGAGATCTGAGAGACCCCTGCTGCGTGAATAAGCTGTTCAGATTCATGTCGGCTTCACGCTATTCGTTAATATGGGAGTGGTTAGTAACAGCACATCAGGCTGATTGATCTATTTGTATTGGATGAGAGAAGCAGGCAATGTCTCGTGCTGTGGCCCTGGCCCACCTGGCCCTGGCATTCCTCCCCTGAGACTCTCACACACAGACCTGAGCTGTGTCGCCGTGACACGTGATGAGGATGAAGCTGAAGGGTTGAAGGATTGAAGGGCATTCTCCCTCTCTGTTTGCTCTGAGATAGGTGTAGGCTATGTAAGGCTGGGATGACCTAAGGACCAGGCAGCAGTAAGGCAGGGGGGCAGACAGGGGGGCAGGCAGTGGGGCAGGCAGGGGGGCAGGCAGTGGGGCAGACAGGGGGGCAGGCAGGGGGGCAGACAGGGGGGCAGACAGGGGGGCAGATAGGGGGGCAGGCAGGGGGGCAGGCAGTGGGGCAGGCAGGGGGGCAGGCAGGGGGGCAGGCAGTGGGGCAGGCAGGGACACCACACAAATCCCTCCTCATTTGTTTTCCCTTTGAGGCAAATAATTACACAGAGAGACTACACCCAAGCGGCACACAATCACCCCGTCAGCGCCTCCCCCTTTACCTCAGCCCCGCTTGCTCAATCACCACGTCAGCGCCTCCCCCTTTACCTCAGCCCCGCTTGCTCAATCACCCCGTCAGCGCCTCCCCCTTTTACCTCAGCCCCGCTTGCTCAATCACCCCGTCAGCGCCTCCCCCTTTTACCTCAGCCCCGCTTGCTCAATCACCCCGTCAGCGCCTCCCCCTTTACCTCAGCCCCGCTTGCTCAAGGTGAGAACAGTAAACGGTGTTCTGTTACCTGGCTCTCTGAGAGAAGATCATGTTACTGAGGGGATAACAGGGGATAGAATCTAAAGAGACAGGCCTAGGTCGATGCCTCTAACAACATGTATAATAAAATAAAACTTAGCTCATATTGTAATTGTCTCTCACTTGCATTTATTAGTAAGTTAATACTCATATATTAACAAGCTCAACAATGAATTGAAAATCGCTCTAAAAAGTAACAGTACAAATACAGTGAAGTCTTCAATAGAAAAGGGCATGGCAATTGGACTGACAACAGCCAATGGGAGTTCCAGTACTATAATCACTTCCTGTGTCAAGGCCCACCTCTCTCTAACAACCTTGAGCTGAACATATAACCTTCAGAGTAGGCTGGTGATGTGCTTGAATAGCCTGGAACTCAACCAACCAGAACAGCTCCACTCCACAGATGACGTCATCCCAGTTTGTCAGAAGGACCCATTAGGGTGCTCTCAGACCTGCTATGGTGGCTCACCCGTGTGCATAGCCTCCATCTGCTGCTGTGGCAAGACATTACTACCTTCCTGGAACAGACTGGACATACCATCAAAACCATAACCTATGCCTGCACATCAATCGTCAGAAGTAGTTAGTATGATGAAAATATGCCCAGCAATGCTGCTGACAAATACGGCTCAAAGGAACCAAAAAAATATTTAGACAAGGAGCGAGAAAAAAGAAAAACAAATATTCTGCATGCTTGAGCAGATTCAGCGTATTGGCTGTATCATTCCAACACTTCCTCGGGCTGACGCAGAAAGTGGGCCGGTAGCAAAGGCCAACTGCAATCGGGAAGGGTCAGGGTAGGCTTATACCCAAATGACAGACAGACAGTTCCTAAAAGCGATCCTACAATATGAAGTTGTATTGTATTGTACTGTATTTTATTGTATTGTACTGTATTGTACTGTTCTGTATTGTACAGTACTGTACTGAATTGTATTTTATTGTACTATATTGTATTGTAGTGTATGATTGTACTGTACATTTCCTATGGCCCGACCCTGTTCCAACTATAAGAACACCAGGTCCTGTCTAGATACCTTAGTCTCCAACAGACTCACATTCCACTGTACGGTGTGTGCTGTGGTTGCCATAGAGACAAAGCCGGTGATGTTTATTCTAAGATAGGAGCGCCTTGGGACAAATGAGAGACAAAGAGAACAGATAGAGGCTGTAATGGGAGAAACAGATTGGGACAGTGCAGGTCTGGGGAGAGACGCTAATACATCATCTGCTTTTACCAACGATAACTTCTTCCCTGTGGCCTCATTCATCCACAGTGACATTTGAATTAGCTGTGTAGTGTTACGGCAAAAAACCAAACGTGCACCAAGGGGGGAACCCAGGAGCGAGTTTTTTGAAACCCTGGCCCAGAGGACAGATGGATAGACAGGGAATGTGTTTGTTGTCTGTGGAACATATTTGACTGGGAGTCCATTAGAGATTGTCACATTTGGTTA
Source organism: Salmo salar (assembly GCF_965601325.2). Lineage (NCBI taxonomy): Eukaryota > Metazoa > Chordata > Actinopteri > Salmoniformes > Salmonidae > Salmo > Salmo salar. Next base: position 83,514,146 of record NC_138302.1, on the reverse strand, counting down.
AATACCTCTGACATCAGACGATGCTCAGAACATGCTATGTGCGTGGATGAATATAGAGCCCGGGGGAAGGGGGAATTCTGGAAACAGCTGACACAGTACAATGAGGTGCATACATGTGACCTAATTGTCTGGAAAGTCTGACTGGTGGTGCATTATGGATATTCTAAATACAGTATGCCTCTTAACTGTCTTGTTTATGAAGACCAATACACACACTTATAAACACACATGCACACACACACACACAGTTCCCCTGGTCAATTTAGCGCTCAGCAGGTTGCTCCTGTAGTGCCTCTTACATCACGCCACGCTGCACCACAGTGACTGAGGACCGAGCACTAGGAAAAACATCCCTGAAGATCATGTCCGAGGAAAACCACATGAGTCACGAAAGTGAAGAATGCTCAGTCTTCACCATAGAATTGAAATAGACAAAATAGTCCTATTTTAAAATGTCTGAATGTGTATTCTTCTGTTCCCAGTCTACCATCCTGTGTGTGAAACTACACTGGTCTAATGGACAACCCATCAACGATGCCCTACCCTCTGACCTGGGCTGGAGGTCATAGTATGAGAGGTGTTATTAGCTTTAGCGTAGTACTGAGACACACACACACACACACAAGGGAGTCCTGTAGCCGCCTTGTCAGCAGCCAGTGCTGAATGATGGATTGAGTGGACAGATTCACACTTCTCCCCCTGCCTCCTCCTCCTGCCTCACCCCCCTGCCTCATCCCCCTGCCTCCTCCTCCTGCCTCCTCCTCCTGCCTCATCCTCCTGCCTCCTCCCCCTGCCTCATCCCCCTGCCTCATCCCCCTGCCTCCTCCTCCTGCCTCCTCCCCCTGCCTCCTCCCCCTGCCTCCTCCTCCTGCCTCCTCCCCCTGCCTCCTCCTCCTGCCTCACCCCCCTGCCTCCTCCCCCTGCCTCATCCACCTGCCTCATCCACCTGCCTCATCTACCTGCCTCATCCCCCTCTCCATCCATCTATCTCCATCTCACTTTGGAGAGCAGTGCACTCTGGGAGAGGCTCCTATTATGGATTACAGTCGCCTGAGAGTCGTGATGCTGACCCTGAGGTAGCCCTCCTTAAATGGCAAATGTTGCCATGGTAACCTTATTTCTACCTACCTAGACATCGCCATGGAAACCCTAGGCCTAGGGTAACCTATAGACGTTGGCATGGTGACCCTGATTTGACCTACCAAATGTCACCATGGTGGCTTGAGTTAACCTACCTGTATGTTGTCATGGTGACACTGATTTGACTTACCTTAATGTCACCTATGACAGGCTGATGGATCGGCTGTGAGAGCAGGGCCCTGACAACAAGCTGAAATAGAGGGACTGTCTGTGTTGTGTGGCTGTCCCTTTTATCTTTGGGTCAAATAACTTTGATGACACAGTCCCAATTAAAGAACAGAGGAACCTCTGTGTGGGGGGGGGGGGGAATGCTTTGGGGTAAGTAGTCAGGCATACAAAAAAACACAAGGAAAGGAGGGCAAGACAAATTCCTTAGAAGCTCCCGCCTCCCTCCCAGCCAACCAGTGAGAACAGATCCCAGGCCTGCTTTCCTTTATGTGACTCAATGGTGCTGTTATGGCAACCATCTGAAAGGAACAACTAACTGGTCTGTGGAACATCTGAATAGAAGCGTCTGCCCTGGCTGCTCCACATTGCTGCCCCCACCCCCTCAGACACACTGTTTACAGCGCTTAGTCTGTGTATAATCCGCCCCAGAGTATAATTCTGTGACTGTGACGGGCTCAGTTCCAGATTATTCCTAACACTCTAACCCAGGCCATTCGTTTGGTAAGAGAATTAGAGGGAAAATCTCTCCATTTGACATTTATTTCAATTTTTCCTTCTTCCTGTCAGGGGATTAACAACACAACTATAGTGTTAGTCCTACGTTCTGATCCAATCCCTCTGCTCTGCTCTGTTCTGATCCAATCCCTCTGCTCTGTTCTGATCCAATCCCTCTGCTCTGCTCTGTTCTGATCCAATCCCTCTGCTCTGCTCTGTTCTGATCCAATCCCTCTACTCTGTTCTGATCCAATCCCTCTACTCTGTTCTGATCCAATCCCTCTGCTCTGTTCTGATCCAATCCCTCTGCTCTGTTCTGGCCAGAGGGGGAGAGACAAGTCGGACAGACAGAGCAACAGAACTGGGAGAAGATTCTCTCTCTCCCTCCCTCCCTACCATCACCCCAGGAGATTCCTGTGAAGCAGGAGCACCCAGGCCTGAGAGGCAGCAAGCTCCTAGTGCTCCAGCCTTAATTACTCTACTCCCTTCCCAGTCTGTTCTCCTGGGGCCCAACTCTCTCTTGTTACTGCACTGAGGCCTATTGATCCAAGCAAACTAAATCTTTCCTCTGTTATAGTGCACACGTAACCTCCCAACACAGGGTCGGTTCAAAAACCATACACTTCAACTGAAGAGCACTCACACACACACACACACACACACACACACACACACACACACACACACACACACACACACACACACACACACACACACACACACCTTTGCCAAAGTATTCAATCTAGAATCAACACACACATCATTCACACATTTAGAATTCACAATTCTTATTCACAAGCAGTGTGTACAGTAGCATAACCATGTGTTCATTCAGGTGACTGCAGGGAATTATTGAGGTGACCATTTAAAATGGACTTCTCTGGATCGTTGAAGGATTAGCAGCCAAATACATAATCCATTAATCCAAATACATAATCCATTAATATAATTAACTCATAATCATATTGAAAAACACAACCACAATCTCACACACAGATTTCATTTCCTGGCCCTCCTATAAGCATTACTCAAAAGACTGGCAATAATTTCCTGGTTCTATACAGATGGTTGATGAATGTTAAGAGCCCCCCCCCCCTCTCTCTCTATCTGGTACTAGATTAGGGCTTTGATAGGGAGGTCGTAAAGGGGCGGAGAGACGTGACCTTGTGGAGTCTCCTCCTTCTTACTCAATGTCAGTATGCGTCTCTTATCTCTCTGCCTCTCATTTCAAATTAAATCAAATTGTATTTGTCACATGTGCTGAATACAACAGGTGTTGACCCTACAGTGAAATGCTTACTTACAAGCCCTCAACCAACAATGCGGTTTTAAGAAAAATACAAGTAACAAATAATTAAAGAGCAGCAGTAAAATAACAATAGCGCAGCTATATACAGGGGGTACTGGTACAGAGTCAATGGTACGGGGGCACCGGTTAGTCGAGGTAATTAAGCAGCAGCGTAAAAGGGGGGGAGGGGGGGCAATGCACATAGTCTGGGTAGCCATTTGACTAGATGTTCAGGAGTCTTATTGCTTGGGGGTAGAAGCTGTTTAGAAGCCTCTTGGACCTAGACTTGGCGTTCTGGTACCGCTTGCCGTGCGGTAGCAGAGACAACAGTCTATGACTAGAGCGGCTGGAGTCTTTGACAATTTTTAGGGCCTTCCTCTGACATCGCCTGGTATAGAGGTCCTGGATGGCAGGAAGCTTGGCCCCAGTGATGTACTGGGCCATACGCACTACCCTCTGTAGTGCCTTCCGGTCAAAGGCTGAGCAGTTGCCATACCAGGCAGTGATGCAACCAGTCAGGATGCTCTTGAAGGTGCAGCTGTAGAACCTTTTGAGGATCTGAGGACCCATTGCAAATCTTTTCAGTTTCCTGAGGGGGAATAGATTTTGTTGTGCCCTCTCCATGACTATCTTGGTGTGCTTGAAACATGATAGTTTGTTGGTGATGTGGACGCCAAGGAACTTGAAGCTCTCAACCTGCTCCACTACAGCCCCGTCGATAATAATGGGGGTGTGCTCGGTCCTCCTTTTCCTGTAGACCACAATCATCTCCTTTGTCTTGAATTCAATTCAATGGGGTTTATTGACATGGGAAACACATGTTTATATTGCCAACGCAAGTGAAATAGATAATAAACAAATGTGAAATAAATAATAAAAATGAACAGTAAACGTTACACTCTAAAAAGTTTCAGAGGAATAGAGACATTTCAAATGTCGTATTATGGCTATGTACAGTGTTATAACGATGTGCAAATAGTTAAAGTACACAAGGGAAAATAAATAAACATAAATATGGGTTGTATTTACAATGGTGTTTGTTCTTCACTGATTGCCCTTTTCTTGTGGCAACAGGTCCCAAATATTGCTGCTGTGATGGCACACTGTGGTATTTCACCCAGTAGATTACTGGAGTTTATCAAAATTGGATTTGTTTTAAATTCTTTGTGGGTCTGTGTCTCTAATTTGGTCATACTGTACATTTGGCAGGAGGTTAGGAAGTGCAGCTCAGTTTCCAGCTCATTTTGTGCAATGCTCACAGTGCATTCGGAAAGTATTCAGACCCCTTGACTTTTCCCACATCTTGTTACGTTACAGCCTTATTCTAAAATTGATTAATTAATTTGGATTCCTCATCAATCTACACACAGTACCCCATTATGACAAAGCGTAAAACAGATGTTTTGATATTTTTACAAACGTATTAAAAATAAAAAACAGAAAAAGTTTTCAGACCCTTTGCTATGAGACTCGAAATTCAGCTCAGGTGCATCCTGTTTCCATTGATCATCCTTGAGACTTTTCTACAACTTGATTGGAGTCCACCTGTGGTAAATTCAATTGATTGGACATTATTTGGAAAGAGAAATGGGTTCTATAACGGATTCAAGTATTTTTAGCCAGATCCTAATTGGGATGTCAAATTTTTATGTGCCTTTTGATGGCGTATGCCCTTCTTGCCTTGTCTCTCAGATCGTTCACAGCTTTGGGGAAGTTACCTGTGGTACTGATGTTTAGGCTGAGGTAGGTATAGTTTTTTGAGTCCTCTAGGGCAAAGGTGTCTAGATGGCATTTTAATTTGTGGTCCTGGCAACTGGACATGTTTTTACTGTCAGGGCCCAGGTCTAACAGAATCTGTGCAGAAGATCTAGGTGCTGCTAGAGGTCCCCCTTGGTTGCTAACAGAAGCACCAGATCATCAGCAAACAGTAGACATTTGACTTCAGATTCTAGTAGGGTGGGGCCGGGTGCTGCAGACAGTTCTAGCGCCGTCGACAAATCGTTGATATATTTGTTGAAAAAAAATAGGAAAATAAATGTTGTACAACTGAAATGTGTCTCCTGCATTTAACCCAACCCCACTGAATCAGAGAGGTGCGGCAGGCTGCCTTAATCGACATCCACGTCATCGGCGCCCGGGGAACAGTGGGTTAACTGTTGGGGCGGCAGGTAGCCTAGTGGTTAGAGCATTGGACTAGCAACTGAAAGGTTGCAAGATCAAATCCCTGAATTGACAAGGTAAAAATCTGTCGTTCTGCCCCTGAACAAGGCAGTTAATCCACTGTTCCCTAGGAGGCCGTCATTGTAAATAAGAATTTGTTCTTAACTGACTTGCCTAGTAAAATAAATAAAAATGCCTTGCTCAGGGGCAGAACGACAGATTTTTAGCTCCAGCAACCTTTCTATCCGGTAACCACTAGGCTACCTGCCGCCAAGAAGGTGGGGCTCATCCCACGGCCCTGTGGAAAGAAATGTGTGTTTTTTGCCAATTCTCTCTCTCTTTCTCATCTGTTTCTCTGTTCGTTACAGTCTCTCTATACAGTATTTGTCTCTCTCTCCTTCACCGTTTATTTCTCTCTATATATTACTCTTTTCATAGTACATACTCTTGGGGACTCTCCCAGTTTTGTGTCAGAGGAAACCCTGCTCCACAGTCACTGGTGTGTGTGTGTGTGTGTGTGTGTGTGAGAGAGTGAGTGAGAGAGAGGCTCAGATCATTATCAGAGCCCTTACTGGCACACAGCAGTCAGAGCCCCACCCCTCTCTAAACTCAGGACTGGGGTAAATCTGTCACATCCACAAACAAACAAACACATAACCACACACACACACACACACACACACACACACACACACACACACACACACACACACACACACACACACACACACACACACACACACACACACACACACACCAGTGTAACATGCTGTCAGGTCTCTTTCTGCACATCTAGTGCTACACTCATTACTCTCAGAGGGCTGTTAAAGCATTCCATTATTCCCAGCGGGGGCACTTTATCTGCCTATGGTCTTGTGAGATTAAAAAAGGCATTTCACCTATTGATTTAAGACCTCATATCTGTAGGCATCAGGGCAATTCCACAGTAACAGAGTGACACCGAGACTCAGATTTCTCACTTCAAACCAATGATTGCAAAGTTATGCATACATTTGCATAAGTACTATTTTTAACAATTTCCAATGAAAATTATAATAAAACACATTTACTTGAAGAACAGTGCAGATGCAACGTTTGGTAACAGAATGACAGTTTGGGCTGTCATTCACACACACACACACACACACACACACAGACACACACGCACACAGTCTCAAAGGAATTGTGTCCTGCTCCAAGAAGTACATTGATTCCCAGAAAGTATTATGACCCAAATCATTATTTGTCCAAAATTCTGAGAAAAACTGGATGCTAGATTTACTATAAATAAAGCCAAAATCCTGCAGTGTATTTTGCCCACAAAGTGGTGCCACTGTCCACCAGCACTACTGTTTCACTCAAACTAACAAACGGGATAACTCAATTTAAACATGAAATCCAACAGGGAAGTATATGTATAAACCATAAATAAGGCATCACCGTGACATGATGGTCCTATGAGGGCTGATTGTTTGAGTAAGTCTCCCATGTTTCCAGTGTGTAGCCCACATCATCAGTCTCTCCGACTCAGAAAGCTCTATTTTGGGGTTCATGTATAAGTCATGTGGTGTTCTGAGCACTACACTGCATGCACTTTTTGGGTGATGTGATTTGATTATTCGAAGCGCTTGTGTCTATTGCGCTCCCTCTCTTTGAGGACACAAAAAGCAATGATACATCAAGGGGGGTTGATTATACAGCATGAAGATGGCACTGAACCACTGACTCAATACTAGCGGTGGAAAATGCAATCCGTGTATGTTCACACCACATGATGTTATATCCACAGAATGAAAAAACACTGGTTAACTTCCACCATTTCAAAATAGTCTGTTTTCTACCAGCTAAATGGTGAGGTGTCTCTAACATTCCAAAGTAAGATTAATTAGAGAATGGACACTCTGCCCTCCTATTCTGACAATAGCAACTTGTATGCATTATCGCTACATCGAAACGACCCAACACGGCCCTCACAAAAGGCATAGGAGCAATTCAAAAAATCATACTACTGAGTGGAATGACAATAGATGGATGATTCCCAAAAAATCTACTGCAAGCTATAACATGGGCCTGGTCGCTACCTGCGCTACTCCTGCTAAAAATAAGGCTGATGGTTCTCAGTGCTGCTAATAGAGTACCTGCCTGCCTCCGCTCCACTCCACTCAGCTCTGCTCGCTGGCTGCCCTGCCCGGGAGCTGGTGGGGACTGTTTGTAGGGGATTCCTAGCACTGCTTACTCGTGCAGATAGGAGTGGAGAGGTGGAGTGGATAGGCAGGGCAGAGGACAGGGTAGAGAGAGAGAGGTACTGTAGAGAGAGAAAGAGCAGCTGAGACAGGGGTTCACGCCAGAGTTGAGTCACAGTGACAGTGAGCCTTACTCCAGATAACAGGTTTACAGGGCTCTGATGTGAGAGTTGAGTCACAGTGACAGAGTTGAGTCACAGTGACAGTGAGCCTTACTCCCGATAACAGGTTTACAGGGCTCTGATGTGAGAGTTGAGTCACAGTGACAGAGATGAGTCCCAGTGACAGTGAGCCTTACTCCAGATAACAGGTTTACAGGGCTCTGATGTGAGAGTTGAGTCACAGTGACAGAGTTGAGTCACAGTGACAGTGAGCCTTACTCCAGATAACAGGTTTACAGGGCTCTGATGTGAGAGTTGAGTCACAGTGACAGAGTTGAGTCACAGTGACAGTGAGCCTTACTCCAGATAACAGGTTTACAGGGCTCTGATGTGAGAGTTGAGTCACAGTGACAGAGTTGAGTCCCAGTGACAGTGAGCCTTACTCCAGATAACAGGTTTACAGGGCTCTGATGTGTCTACACTACAGGACATAACACTGGTCCAGAGACGGATGACAGAACCCCAAGGCCATCGGTACATGTTAGTGTGACAACAGCAAGGTTCCCACTCAGAGAGAACCAAGACACTACCACACACCCATTCTCTCTGTTAGATGATTTGATTGAAAACCTAGGTAGTATTCTTTATTTAACACAGGCTTATGAAAGTATCTCTATGTGGATGGCAGGTAGGTAGGTTGGTTCTAGGTCAGTCTGTAGAACTGTATGGATCTGTGGTGAGTGGCCTGTTGGTCTAACCAAGCAAGGCTTTCTCCTGATAGAGCCATCACACACAGCCATGGCTGGCTGTCACGGAGACACATCAGGACAACCTAATCTCCCAGAGAGAGACAGAGGTGGACCCTCTCAGAAAACCACTGGCACCATCTCTCCTCTCCTGGTCGCAAGGGAGGATGGCTGTGTCCTTGACAACCATAGGGGGCTGTCGACCCCTCTACGCAGCACTGCTGGTGAAGGCATGATGACCTTTCATGAACATTTACATAAAACCACTCATCAGACCAACCCAAACAGCTTAGCAACCACAGTAGGGCTCAACATTGTAAAACCTGCCCTTAGTATTATGGAGTCAGAGCCCGAAAGCTGACCATTCAGATAGGCTAGATGGATAGGGATAATGTATAGATAAATAAAGACGAAGTACAGGGGAAAACAAGACAGTGAGATAAGAATGCAAGCTCTGAATCAGATTCCTGCATTCTGCAGCACAGATCTATCCTGTACACTACACACACAGATATATCCTGTACACTACACACACAGATCTATCCTGTACACTACAAACACAGATCTATCCTGTACACTACACACACAGATATATCCTGTACACTACAAACACAGATCTATCCTGTACACTACACACACAGATATATCCTGTACACTACACACACAGATCTATCCTGTACACTACAAACACAGATCTATCCTGTACACTACACACACAGATCTATCCTGTACACTACACACACAGATATATCCTGTACACTACAAACACAGATATATCCTGTACACTACACACACAGATATATCCTGTACACTATACACACATATCTCTTCTGTACACTACAAACACAGATATATCCTGTACACTATACACACATATCTCTTCTGTACACTACAAACACACCACAAACAGCAGGGCCACGACTCACCAGGGAGCAACACGATTAAACACAGGCCCAATCTCCCTGAGTGCTATTCACTCAGTAAATGAGTGTTTGATGTTTGTTTGTCATGTTCCTCTCGCTCTCCATTTAACTGCTCTCACAGAAACACAGCCCTTGGAGGGATTCAATTCACTGGGGCGTCATATTGTCAATTTGCTTCGCAGCAATTACAACTGGTAGGGTATTTCATTTTCTGGACCTGTTAAAACATCCAAGGATAAAATCCTTATACTCTTTAACTTATCTGAGACATTCCATGGTTTGACTCCCTCCTCTGAAGGCTGAGTGTGTAGTGGTTATCACAGGAGGCTGCTGAGGGGAGGACAGCTCATAATAATGGCTGGAACAGAGCGAATGAAATGGCAAACACATGGAAACCATGGATACCATGTGTTTGATGTATTTAATACCATTCCGCTAATTCCGCTCCATCTATTACCACGAGCCCGTCCTCCCCAATTAAGGTGCCACCAACCTCCTGTGGTGGTTACTTGTGCATGGGAGGAGCCTGACCACAAGCATTGACCCGTCTGTGAAATGTTTTGTGGAACGGAGCACAGACCAGAAAAGCCCTCACGGAGGTGCTTTAGCTACAGAACATTAGAAACATCAGAAATCTAGAACCAAAGGTAAACACAGCAGAACTGCAGTCTTTCCAAATGTAAATAACAGAGGACAAAGAACGAACAGTTAACATCCATGAATTACTGTCCAGTCACTAGGCCTTTGAGTTTGCAAGAAAGGCATTTCACTGTACTTGTGCATGTGACATTAAAACCTGAATCTTTCAAAGTTTTTAAGTTCAGTCACTGGACACTCTCACAGCAACTTAAACCTTGTTGAGAATATCCAACTGTGTAGAGATACCCGGATGTCGACTGAGTAAGTCTCTGTGGTCATGTTACTAGACTACATTTCTGTCTCCAGAGCCGGTGTTTCCTCTTACTGCAGCAGAGGTGCGTGTATGTGTCCCAGGCAGCAGTGAAGGACAGCACAGGGCATCCAGAGGTCCAGCTTGGAATCACTCCATCTTCCTGGATCAACAAGCTGGCCACCTGTGCTCACTCTCTCCCTTTTCTCTCTCTCCCTCTCTCCCGCCCTCACCACCTGCTGCTGCTGATGCTGATAAAGAACAGAGAGAGACAGCTCCCAAAGGTGTGATCCAAGAGATTGGTGTTACCGACAAATGTGAGGAAAGGATACCACAGGAGCTTCATATGACCATGATGAGACTGTACAGGGGCTTAGAGAGGTTTACTATGTCCAGCACAGACTATACACACCAATCACCTCGGTATTGTGTGTTAGGCAATAGTACAGCATAGGCCTACCTAGTCTGTTAGTGTTATTACAATGTAACAAGACTGACCATATAAGTATAGCCCCAGGTTGTGAAAAGGAGATATATTGGCACTGCCACAGGACAGGAACCTGTGCATCAGCTCTTTCCTCTGATAGGTCCACTTAGCAGATAACCTGCTGTGCAAAGCAGGTACCGCTACGGACTGCTGGGACTTGCAAAGCTTGAATTACATCCACACTGTTCGACTACAGAAACTAGAGACACATCACTGCTTTGCGTGTGGGGAAATAGGTGAATCTGTGCATGTGTCAAACAAACAACACATTTAGATGAGGGTATAGAGATACAGTAGCACATAACTATACTGACCAGAGAGTGAGACAACTAGAATCAGTGACGTTGTCTGATACTCTAGGCCAGAGGCTCTGGGGGCTTCACTACTAGAAAACTCACTATTAGAAATGTCAACAGCCTGAGAGTAAGACAGGGATGTGTTCCTGGAGGTGTGAAAACGTCAAGATGTTGAAGACGTACGACTCCTCTCGTTGCCATGGTTTACAGGGCTTTGTTTTGCCCTCAGCCAGCACAGCTTAATTAAATCTCTCATCTCCCCTGTGGCCAGTATTCCCTGACATTCATCTTTCTAACTCCGTTAAAAGTCTCACATCTCTCCATCACCAAACTCCTCACTTATGTGAATGGGGTAGTCAGGAATCTCCTTTGTGTGTGTATATCTGTGGTGTTTACCTGTACAACATGGTCTCAGGTGTAGTATAAGTAGGAGAAATGTCCAATACACTGGTCTCCTAAACAACTTCTCAGCATGGACAATATCTAATCAACAACTTGTAAACACCCACCGGTTAGGCATGACTTTTTACAGTGATAATTAACAACCATGGAGTGCAGCTCCCTCCCAATTCAATAGAAGGCTATTATGATAACACTGTCCAAAGTATACTTCTGGCCAATCTATTATGATAACACTGTCCAAAGTATACTTCTGGCCAATCTATTATGATAACACTGTCCAAAGTATACTTCTGGCCAATCTATTATGATAACACTGTCCAAAGTATACTTCTGGCCAATCTATTATGATAACACTGTCCAAAGTATACTTCTGGCCAATCTATTATGATAACACTGTCCAAAGTATACTTCTGGCCAATCTATTATGATAACACTGTCCAAAGTATACTTCTGGCCAATCTATTATGATAACACTGTCCAAAGTATACTTCTGGCCAATCTATTATGATAACACTGTCCAAAGTATACTTCTGGCCAATCTATTATGATAACACTGTCCAAAGTATACTTCTGGCCAATCTTTCAGTCACATACTAAAGCCTCTAAGATCATAATAAACTCACAAAAAGCATGTAGTGGTATTTGAATGGGAGCACTGTTGAGAATGACAACTGGAAACTATGTCACTGTTTGTTGTGTAAACTCTGCCCTGGTGATTATTTGGCATTGTTGAGATCATTCAATAAGGGAGGACTCCCTCCCAAAACCGGAATACAAACACCTGCGCTGAGGTCACACCTGAATCCAATGACCTACACCTGAGTGACCTTCACCAGGTGACTGCTGACAATGTCATGTAGTGCCAGAAGAATGATAAGTAATAAACACGCCACCAGTTGCCAACTACAGCATGGACTTGCCAAGTCATGTCTGTTTCATTCAGCACTAACATACATTCATTTATTGAGCACGAAGCAAGCAACCATATAATTCCGTAAACCATGCATGCTTTGTAACGTGTATATTATAATGAAAGGTTCCGGACACGAGGGTCGAACAGGCACCAAGGTGTAGATCGAGGATGGTGACACAGTAACAGAAATATTCAGCAACATACAGTAACCTTCCTTATCGTTCGATGTTGAATTTGAGACATTATAGATACAGGCCAATGATACCGTATTAAGTAATAAACCTGTGACTCATGAAAAATAAGTTACTCATTTAACAGGAAATTATATCTTAAAAATGGGAATCTCGGATTGATACAATTGTGATGTTTGATTTAGACTACTCATAGAAATGACCTAGGCCTACATTAGAACTGCCTGGAAATGGATATGGAATATCATATCAAGATTACACCGCGAGCTGGTGGATTATCGACACCAATGGCCACATCTGCATTTGGCACAGCAGCCTATTAGAAAATGCTGTCTCGATCGACACTTACCGTTTGGGTTGAAGACGTATCCGTTCGATCCGCGTCAAATCCTCCGGGATAGATTTATGTTTAAATACCGGTGTTTAAACCGCACCCTCTCTTTGCCTAATTCCTTTCCTATTCCAACTAGTATTACTGTTTCGATGTCACTCTTTCAAGGCGGAACTACACATTGCGTCCTAGACATTAGGGAGGACAAGAGAAACGAACGAAGCAGCCAATACGAGGCAGTACAAATTAAATTCGAACGCCCCCAAGAGGTTAACTGAGAAGATGTCCAAATACTGTGTACAGTACACAATTTTTTTCTTCTTTTCTTTTAGATAGGGGCCCATCATTCCCATCACTGTGTTGTTGACCCATTTCTCGGAGATTATGCGCTTAGAATTCACATGGAGTTTCTATTTTCAATCCTCAACTGATTGTATAAGCATACAAACAGGATGTGCTGCTGCAACATGTTACAAACTTTTTTTGATCTAAATCTCCAACTTATTTTGTTGCTGAATTGTGTAGCAAAATGTGTGGCCAAGAGAGCACAATTGATTTGTTCAAAACCATGTGCTTCTTACTCCTCAGACAGATCAACAGTATTCATATCAATGGGAGGGATAGTAGTTTATTTATGTACCAGCATCTGTTGCACTTCTTTCAACATCTCTTGTTTGGTTCTTAACCTGGCTGACACTAGTAGGGTAATGTTATTTTTGGAGGACTGTTTAAAAATAACTAATCAATACAAATTCAACCCAAGAAAATAACATTCAGATGCATTTACACAAAATATTGCAAATAAACAGTACAGGTGAAAGAATACAAGAAAAGGAAATATATAGGTCCATCACAAGTCTTTCACTGAGAACAGAGCACATACTGCTGAGGTCATAGACATCTCAACAAATATTTGCAGCAAGCCAAAGGTCAAAGGCTACAGTGAAGCAAAGTTGAAGGTTGAGTTCCTACCTGACTAGATGGGCAGGTGTTGCATTGCGTCAACCAATGGTTTTGTGATAAGTCATCGACTGTGCAGTCAGGCACCTGATTGCTAGATCATTTGATGTGGCTAACTAAAAATGTTAAATACCTATACATGCTTTCAAAGATCTGGCATACAGCTGCAATGTAGTCGGGCAGGAATTCAACCAAAGACATCGAGACAAGAGTGAATAGGATAGAGGATATCCACAAGAAAACAATGAGAATGGAAAGAAACCAAACATTTAAATTATATATATACACACACTTTTAATCCAGAAACGTCACTTGTCAAAATGTGTGATACTGTCCCCCCAGTGTCTATAATACAGACACTAACTGTATAAGCTGTAGCAATATAATTCACTGTGTTAAATCAGAAAGACAGTACTTATCTACCTACAGTGCCATTATATAAGAATATATAGTTTGTATTTTCACTCCCTATTTAAAATCTTATGAAGTAGGCCTGTGACGATACCGGTATCGCAAAACATTTTCCATGGCAAAAATGAAAACAAAGCTGACTAAACTTGTTGATCCTTTAAAAACCCGCTTCATGTAAAATAGTGTGCTATAGCTTGAAATATAAATAAATGTGACTCGATGACAACAGAATGATGTTTGTTTCTAACATTATGGCTGTTTTCCTAAAGAAGTTAAATCCACAGTGTTATGTTTCCTTGCCACGACACTTACTGAGATACTGGTATCGTCCCAGGACTAATTTTACAGCTATGCTCCGTAAAACAGTCCACATGTTCAACAAACATAAGCTTAACAATTATGCAATGGGAGATAATCAAATACTACGTACTTCACAGAAAGGAAAAAAAGTTTGCTGAACATGGCTCCAAGGAAAGAGTTCAGTCAGTTAGTGAAAGTTGTCATTATGAAGATTAAACGTGTGCCTATCAGAAGTTCAGGTGAGGTCTTTGAATACACATTGCAGCGCAACAATTTGTTGAGTACTTGACAGCAAGCTTCAAACTGAACCTCAGACCAAGGCATTAATATGATGCAGGTTTGCACCAACAAACCCATACAACCATAAACTGTCCCTGTTGGTTCTTTTGTATTTACTCCATCCATTACCAACTGTATCTTTGACTATGATACAGTACACTTCCATTCTGTGGACTTTTCCCTGTACAGACTTCAGGCCTTAAAGAGGAAGACCAACTGACATCCTCAAGCATTCAACCCCATGCCGTGAGATGCTCCCACCAGTCTACAGCATAATGAAGATAAGTGCATTTGCATGAAATTATCTGGTAAATTCTCCTCAGTCCAAACCCCCCAATGCCATAGATAGACCAGTGAGTGCTGCTCTCGACTGCAATGAGGGAGTTCAATTAAGTGCACCGGGCTATGGCCTGTGAGGGGTAAAAGCCGTGAGGGAGGAGCGCCCTTCTCAAATTGAACAGTGATCTGCGCCACTCGGTCATGTCAACAAGGCAGCCTCCCACTGGGCACAGACGCCAAATTAACATCTATTCCACGTTGGTTCAACGGCATGAAACCCAGCGGTGCATCATTCCGAAACATACATTATTATTGTCTATAATAATGTGTTTTCATTGGGAAGGCAGATAAAGCCTTCTCAAAAGCAATCACTTTTGCATGTGAAAACAGAACCCTACTCATTACTCCACATGCTTAGCCTACGTCACATTCGTTTTGAGCAGACTTCGTGGACGGCCAAAACGGGGCACCTGGTTCACGTCCGGAGGCAGCCCAGTTCCAAAACGAATGCAATCAATGCTGACATGGTTCACACAGGGCTGGCCCGGGGCATTAATCAAGTCCCCTCATCGTCTCTCTGAGTGTTGTGAACATGGATGTCACACTGCTCACTTGCACCCTCATGTGGAGCAGCACAGAGCGATCTGCTGCACCTTGGCCAGCTCTGTAAGCAGCAGCTTCATGCGGTGTTTGAGCTGAGGCAGCCGGGCCAGGGGCTCTGGAGGCTCCAACTCTCCTGTGTAGTCCAGCCAGCTCTCCAACACTGAAGAGGAGAGATGGAACACTGTCAATCACTGATGTTAAGTTCACAATACATAGCTGAGAGGTCATTATTATGAGTATCTCTGACTACCTCAGCTAACCGGTGCCCCCGCACATCGACTCTGTACCGGCACCCCCCGTATATATTGTTATTTTTTACTACTTGTTACTTTTCTCTTATTCTTATCTGTATATTTTTTAAACTGCACTGTCGGTTAAGGGCTCGTAAGTAAGCATTTCACGATAAGGTCTACACCTGTTGTATTCGGCGCATGTGACTAATACAATTTGATTTGATTATTAGGGCAGCAGGTAGCCTAGCAGTTAAGAGCATTGGGCCAGTAATCGAAAGGTAGCGGATTTGAATACCCGAGCTGACAAGGTGAAAGATCTGTCGATGTGCCTGCCCTTAAGCAAGGCACCTAACCCAAATTTGCTCCAGGGGTGCCTTACTATGGCTGACCCTGTAAAACAACATTTCACTGCACCCATGCGGCAAAAAGAAATAGGTTAATTGATTGTAGCTACAATTGTGATGGACAAGAAAGCAAGCTACGGTCTTCATTTGACTTGTTTTGCAGTAAATTCTTTCTTATTCACTGTACATAAGATAATTGTGGGATTAAAATGCTTTCCTTGCTAATAAACAGAAAACAGAGGGGCTATGTTGTCTCACCATCCAGCTCCCTCTCGATGAAGTCCATCCTGTGTGTGACCTCGTCCTGGACAGCATCTATGTGATCCAGCAGGTTGATCTGCCACTGGTGCTGCTGGCTATTGCCGTCCACACCCCCTCCCCCACCGCAGCCAACACCCTCCTCTCGCTTCACCTCGGCCTGGCCCCACCGACCAACATCTGAACCCTGGACATATGGGAAAGAGGATTCAGTCATGAAGTTGACTTTTTAGAGTATCTACCACTCTATAGTGTATGCAGGATGGATAGATGGTACAATATAGACAGACGGGTAGAGATGTTGAAGGAGAATGTCTGAAGGCTGAAACAGAACTGACCTTGGTGTGAGTGTTTAGGTGTGTGGGGGCTTTGGGCCTGGCTGTCTCCAGCATGCCTCCATAGCGCTGCTCTCTCTCCAGCAGGTCCTCAGTGCTCCTCAGGCTGTCCTCCAGCTCAGAGCCCCTCCGTGTGGTCTCCACCACCAGCCTCTGCTCCACTGCAGGGTAGTACGCCCGCGGCTTCTGGTAGCAATGCTCACTCATTATGTACGAGTCCTGGAACGACTGGTAGGGCGAGGAGGAAGACGAGGAGGAGGAAGAGGAGGCTCGGCTAAGCTTCTCCATGGCGGCTGACATCAGAGCTTCTGCGCCCCCACGGGCGAGGCTCTTGTGGTCCTTCTCGGAACCCTCGTCTGTTAGCGCAGGAGAGGGTGCTGCGTCAGTGCCCATCCCCGAGCCACCTCTCCTCCAGGGCCTCTCTGCTCTCTTCCAGGGCTGGCACCACAACTGCAGGTCCGGGTGGGTCTGGGTCCTACAGGGGCAATCAGACTCCATACATTTTATAAGGATAGATATTGATTCATATTAGTTTTTCCATTCAACACTACTTACTGTAGGACGCTCATTTTGAGCTGGAGGCCATTGAGCACCTCCACCACACGTTGTACGTCCCCTAGTAGCTGGTGTGTTGCTGCAATCTTCTTGGCATTCTGGTGGGAGTAGTTCTCATCCAGGAAGGACAGACCGTACATGTGACCGCTACTCAGCCAATCACGGTCATACCGGTACCGCAGGCTTTGCCTCTGACCTGGACCAGAGGTCATTTGATATCAAAGGTGTGATGGGAAAATGTAAGGTGAAAAGTTCATATTAGAGTGATTAACAATGTTCAGCATATTTATATATTTTCCCCTTTCTGTAACACACATGATTTCTAGTGTTCTATTTGTGACACTCGTGTGTAGGATGATGGTCACTAGACTTGATACTGAACGTTACAAAATGTCCTCATCTGTTGATAGTGATTGAAGCCAAAGCTACTGAAGATACAAGGACAGAGGACACTGATTATTATTCTATTGATGACATAAAACAATGATTCTGTAGCAGCTGGCAAAGTTATTGTCTTTTGTTCGACTTCCTACAAGCCTCTCGAGCTGGTGTTTGGAAAATATTTGGTGCCACCTGATTAGAGTAAAAAGGTCCTGTATCCAGGAGGCCAGTTAGACGTTGCTTCTGGGCTGGAGGTGTCTCCCTGTTGCAATTTGTAATAAACCAGATTGACCTTACCAAGGACTGCTCTCCTTTTTGTTCACCTGGAAATTCTTAATACAATAGACAGCCACAAAAGCCACAGTTAAATGTACTGGCTTGTCTTGTGTGTTAACCTCTCCTTTCCCTTCCCCAAGTAACCCCATGGAGAAACCTGAGATGGAGTTTCTATTAAGCCAAGTTGTGTGTTGCTGGCTCTCACCTGGTGGGTCTCTGCAGACGTAGCAGGCGTATTTGTCCGGGACGTTCTCCTCCAGCAGGCCCATGCAGGTGCCATGCTGCCAGCACAGACACTCCTCACACTGGAGAGATGAGAGACAAGGCCAGGGAGCAACACTATCAAACTGAGTTCTCCTCCCTGCTGCTAACGGTTGGCCTGAGCTTGCTTTTAGAGAAGCCGAGTTGGGCTAGACCTTTAGTTTGGTGCGGTTTGACAAATGTGATTGATTTAAAATGATTGAGAGACTAGTGGATTGCCACCAACTATTTATTTCAGACTCAATGATGTGTATTGGAGGCAGATCAGGGCTAGAGTCAGGTAAACCCCCAAAGCAGCTCACCTGTATCATGAAGTCGTTTTCCTCTTCCGCCTCACAGACGCAACGCACAACCTCCTGAGTGCTTGTCTCCAAGGCAACAGAGCCCAGACTTAGAGGTGGAGTAGCATTGTCCAGCTCCGCCCCCAGCTCGTCATCACTCCACTCACAACTGTCAGTGGACCAATCACTGATGCTATCCTCATCTAGAGGGGAAATCAAGGGATGGAAAGGGTTAACTAAAAAAGACAACCCTGGTCACAGTGACCCTAGTGTCCTTTAGTAGCATTGTAACATCTAGATTTCCTCCATGAGCTGGTTTCAGTATTTTTGCCAATGTGAGTCCTCAGGAGATAATGTCATCTGGATGTAACTGATGTGTTTGATCAAGAGATTATTGCGACACAAGCAGAGGGGGCTCTCCATGGTAGAAATATAGTAGGAAACTATAGCTCATTTTATCTACAGCATTGTAACATACAGTATATCCCTTATGCATAGGACTGAGTCGAACATATAACAAACTGATGGGAATAAAGCAAGCCATAGCAGCAAAGAAAAGGCCCCAGATTCAATCAATAAACCATACAATCAGTCCTCAACTGTGACAACAGGTCTAGTTTTTTTGAAAGTGTGGAAAATTATTAGCAAGATCGGTTTGATACGGAATGGAAAAGACACACGATAAGAACAAATGACTTATGGACTGAAACCAGGCAAAGAATAATGGCAAAGGGAAGAGAGTGACACACACAGACACACAATAATACCCACCATCCACGTGCATCTGCTCTGACTGGTTGTATCCGGGCCTGAAGTGGTAGGACTCAGGCTTGTGATTGTGTGAGAGGGGGAATTTGAGTGGCAAATTCAATTTGGACTGAAGAGCGAATATTGAGATGTCAATATTCTCCTCACTACCTGTGTACTCTGTTAATAAAGGGGAGGGGGAAGCAGACGCAGAACAAAATGTCAACTTTGGAAATGCTGATGAGGACAAACAAGAGCTAATCTTTTTTTTTTTTTGGGGGGGGGGGGGGGGGGGGGTCAAACAGACAATATATATGAAACCAAAATTTGCGTTTACCGCTGAAGACACTATTATTGGTGTTAGAATATGTCCTTACAACAAAGACAACATAAACAGTAAAACCCCTTTACTTGAGTGTTTGAGAGCTAAACTGGCCAAAACAGTCCAAATAGTCTAATTGTGTGTGAATGTACACAGTGAATAAACCATCCTCTTAATACTGTATGTGTGTTGTAACAAGTGTCATCCACAGGTCCAGAGTGAATTTAAACTAGGTCAATAGACCAATAGTGGTTCAAACTTGGTTACAAAAGTGGCATCACAGTAGCTTGTGCCTAGCAGTAGAGTTCAAACAGATGAGTCAGATGGTTAATAAACCAGAATAAAGGACTGTGTTATATGAACCAAACATGAGCAAAAGATGTGCAAATCATCAAAGTCAGAGGAAAAGGGGTAAAAGCACAAGACGGCTGATGCAAACAAAATGATCAGCGGCTATTTGACTGATGAAGTGACGTAGGTCAGTAGTGAGGACACAGCAGTTGTGCTACTCCAACCCCTACCACACTGCTGGTTTCCTCTGAAGCAAAGCAGGGTTGTCCTGGTCGCTCCCTAGATGGGAGACCAGATGCTGCTGGAAGTGGTGTTGGAGGGCCAGTAGGAGGCACTCTTTCTCTAGTCTAAAAAACATATACCAATGCCCCAGGGCAGTGATTGGGGACATTCCCCTGTGTAGGGTGCCATCTTTCGATGGTCACTAAAGATCCCATGCCACTTATCGTAAGAGTAGGGGTGTTAACCCTGGTGTCCTGGTTAAATTCCCAATCTGGCAGTCATACCATCCCTAGCTTCCATTTGGCTCATTCATTCCCCTGTAACTATTCTCCAGGTCATTGCTGTAAATGAGAATGTGTTCAGTCAACTTACCTGGTAAAATAAGGATCAACATTTTTTTTAAAGAACTAAAACACCTACCAAGAGGTGTGAATGAAATATATCAGGGGTCTTCCCATGGCCTGAATGAAGCGTTGCACATGCAGCGGAGCTAAAGCTATAGGACAGGAGCCCCATGCAGAACAGTAGGAGGACTAGGGTCTCCTGTCTCCTATAGGACAGGAGCCCCATGCGGAACAGTAGGAGGACTAGGGTCTCCTGTCTCCTATAGGACAGGAGCCCCATGCGGAACAGTAGGAGGACTAGGGTCTCCTGTCTCCTATAGGACAGGAGCCCCATGCGGAACAGTAGGAGGACTAGGGTCTCCTGTCTCCTATAGGACAGGAGCCCCATGCGGAACAGTAGGAGGACTAGGGTCTCCTGTCTCCTATAGGACAGGAGCCCCATGCGGAACAGTAGGAGGACTAGGGTCTCCTGTCTCCTATAGGACAGGAGCCCCATGCGGAACAGTAGGAGGACTAGGGTCTCCTGTCTCCTATAGGACAGGAGCCCCATGCGGAACAGTAGGAGGACTAGGGTCTCCTGTCTCCTATAGGACAGGAGCCCCATGCGGAACAGTAGGAGGACTAGGGTCTCCTGTCTCCTATAGGACAGGAGCCCCATGCGGAACAGTAGGAGGACTAGGGTCTCCTGTCTCCTATAGGACAGGAGCCCCATGCGGAACAGTAGGAGGACTAGGGTCTCCTGTCTCCTATAGGACAGGAGCCCCATGCGGAACAGTAGGAGGACTAGGGTCTCCTGTCTCCTATAGGACAGGAGCCCCATGCGGAACAGTAGGAGGACTAGGGTCTCCTGTCTCCTATAGGACAGGAGCCCCATGCGGAACAGTAGGAGGACTAGGGTCTCCTGTCTCCTATAGGACAGGAGCCCCATGCGGAACAGTAGGAGGACTAGGGTCTCCTGTCTCCTATAGGACAGGAGCCCCATGCGGAACAGTAGGAGGACTAGGGTCTCCTGTCTCCTATAGGACAGGAGCCCCATGCGGAACAGTAGGAGGACTAGGGTCTCCTGTCTCCTGTAGGACAGGAGCCCCATGCGGAACAGTAGGAGGACTAGGGTCTCCTGTCTCCTGTAGGACAGGAGCCCCATGCAGAACAGTAGGAGGACTAGGGTCTCCTGTCTCCTGTAGGACAGGAGCCCCATGCAGAACAGTAGGAGGACTAGGGTCTCCTGTCTCCTATAGGACAGGAGCCCCATGCAGAACAGTAGGAGGACTAGGGTCTCCTGTCTCCTATAGGACAGGAGCCCCATGCAGAACAGTAGGAGGACTAGGGTCTCCTGTCTCCTATAGGACAGGAGCCCCATGCAGAACAGTAGGAGGACTAGGGTCTCCTGTCTCCTATAGGACAGGAGCCCCATGCAGAACAGTAGGAGGACTAGGGTCTCCTGTCTCCTATAGGACAGGAGCCCCATGCAGAACAGTAGGAGGACTAGGGTCTCCTGTCTCCTGTAGGACAGGAGCCCCATGCAGAACAGTAGGAGGACTAGGGTCTCCTGTCTCCTGTAGGACAGGAGCCCCATGCAGAACAGTAGGAGGACTAGGGTCTCCTGTCTCCTATAGGACAGGAGCCCCATGCAGAACAGTAGGAGGACTAGGGTCTCCTGTCTCCTATAGGACAGGAGCCCCATGCAGAACAGTAGGAGGACTAGGGTCTCCTGTCTCCTATAGGACAGGAGCCCCATGCAGAACAGTAGGAGGACTAGGGTCTCCTGTCTCCTATAGGACAGGAGCCCCATGCAGAACAGTAGGAGGACTAGGGTCTCCTGTCTCCTATAGGACAGGAGCCCCATGCAGAACAGTAGGAGGACTAGGGTCTCCTGTCTCCTATAGGACAGGAGCCCCATGCAGAACAGTAGGAGGACTAGGGTCTCCTGTCTCCTATAGGACAGGAGCCCCATGCAGAACAGTAGGAGGACTAGGGTCTCCTTACCACACTTGGCCTTCTTTTTCTTCTTCTTCTTCTTCAGATTAATGCGAAGGAACTCCCTCTGTTTCTTATCCTTCAGCCGATCTCGTTCTTTCACCACTGCTGGAGTGACACGGGGGAACCAAGAGTTAGGAGTGCTCTAGACACTGAAGGCGTGTTCAGCCATTAAACACTGGAGCATGCACCATTTCACAATAATCCTGTTGTGTCATGTTAAGAGAAAGTGGATCTTCGATCAGAAATCAGCAAAGATAACTACACATTTGCTCACAGCCAATGGCCTATTTAAAAGGAAAAAAATCCACTCAAAAAATATCTTTGAGTATTTTCTTTAATTTGTCCACAGTTGATAAGAGTCCCAAAATTTTTAAGATAAGATTTTCAAGAAGCAAACGGTCACTTGCCACATAATGATTTTGCATCATATAATGCCTTTCTCATCATGATGTGGCAAGTGACACTTTGCGTATTGAAAGTCAATATCCTGAGAACATTAAATTAAAAAAAGTAAAATTGGGACTATTAACAGTGGACAAAAAAAAATGTATAATATAGTCAAGTGGATTTTTCAGTTAAGCCTTCTCGTTGTCTTTCTACATCTTACACAGACATATGTCCATACCACTGCTCTCAGTAGTCTCTGTCTCCACTGGTCTCTGTCCATTCCTGTCCAGCTGGTTCTCTTTGCTCTTCTCCCTCAGTAGAGCCCTCTGCTGCTGGCGCTGGGTGTTGACAGCAGGTGGAGCTGATGTGCGTCTGTTCATTGTCTTGGCCTCACTACGTGGAGATGGGGGAGTTCTAGTAGGACTGTGCACATTGGAGTCTGCCGGGCATAGAAACACAATATTAATATTATGGCTAAAACTGATTTCCTCTTTGGGTGAATCTATCATGTAGCTAAGTCCCTTTTTTGATACTTACGCATTGAGGCGGAGATGGTGCGTCTCCTCTTAGGACTTTCCAGAGAGGTAGGGGAGGGGTGCTTCTCTGAGGCCCGTGTCTGGGCGCTCCTGGTGGGGCTTAGGTCGTCCTCTAGCTGCTGCTCCTCTCCATGGTAGTACTTCATGTGGTAGTGAAGCAGCTTGGCCTTGCGGAACGACTTGGTGCAGCCTACAGCGCTGCATTTAAATGGGTTGTGGTCCAAGTTGATGGACAGGACTGGGGGAGGCTGGTTTTTGATCACTCTGTACACTGAAAACGCAATGGAGACATGTAAGAGGATGGACAAACAGCTAGGAGTGGAGAGATACTCATGTAACAGAGTGCTGGGCGAGAACTCACATGGCTCTCTGCTAAATCGGTTGGGGTTGTGGAAACCTTGCTTCCTTATCGCTGGAAATGAAGGACACAGAGACAATATAAACTGACAGTCACTGACTGACAACATTCAACACAAATGAAAACTCAACTCAATTCTCATAAATATATTTTCAAACCTTTTATAGTATTTTGATGACTTGTGAGAAAAGAAACCTCTAAAATGGACAGAACCTCTAAATAGAGGTACAGTACACAAAAGAAGCCTTTTGGATTATGATTTTCTGAAGAGTTGTGCAGTCTTACGTTTCACTGGGAGGGCCAGTGGTGCAGGTTTGGAGCTATCCGGTTGGCTTTCTGCCTTCTGCTCCACTCTGTCAATGGTGGACATAGCTGAGGGTAATGGGACAGACACTGGCCCGGTCTGTGTAGACATCTGATTGGGTGACTCAGTGGATGGCTTAGTTTCATTAGGTGAGCTCAGGACTGTGTACTCAGTTTTCATTTCCATCTCTTCTTTCTTTATCCCTTCATTTAAATGAGTAGGCCTCTCCTCACTTTGTCCTCCGTCTTCTTCCATTTTTACTTCAGTCGGGCCCACAGTGGCTGCCACATGATCCCCGAGGTTGTTCTGTCCTGCATGTTGCTCTGTATCCTCCTCCTGCTTAACTATGGATGGTGTCTCTTTGGTGACATCCCCCTCACTATCCTTCCTCTTGGTCTTCTCCTCCACCTCCCTCTCATGCCATTCATCTTCATCATTATTGTCACCATCCTCTGTGTCACTGTCCCCCTCCTGGTCAGAGGTACTGCGTCTAGTTCTTTTATTCTTGGGGCCGTATTCCTGAGGCCTCCGGTCTCTGCCATTCTGGGGCTTCTTGACGCCGTTCCTCTCAGTGGACCGAGCCTTTCCTCCTCCTCTCTATTTCCACAAAGAGGGGGGGGGGGATGAAAACATTTTGGAAAATTAGGTAAAGTATGACCCACAGAAACATGACCTTCTGCATGGCAAGCCAACACAATATCAACAGATATACAGCACCAGTCAAAAGTAGAGACACCTACTCATTCAAGGGTTTTTATTTATCTTTCCTATTTTCTACATTGCAGAATAATAGTGAAGACATCAAAACTATGAAATAACACATATGGAATCATGCAGGAACTAAAAACAAAGTGTTAAATAAAATCAAAATATATTTTATATTTGAGATTTTTCAAAGTAGCCACCCTTTCCCTAGATGACAGCTTCGCAAACTCTTGGCATTCTCTCAACCAGTTTCCTGAGGTAGTCACCTAGAATGCATTTCAATTAACCTCTCTTGGGTAGGGGGCAGTATTTTGATGTCCGGATGAAGAAGGTGCCCAGAGTAAACTGCCTGCTACTCAGTCCCAGAAGATATGCATATAATTAGTAGATGTGGATAGAAAACACACTGAAGTTTAAAAAAAAAACAGTTTGAATGATGTCTGAGTATAACAGAACTCATATGGCAGGCAAAAACCTGAGAAAAACTCCAACCAGGAAGTGTGGAAATCTGAGGTTTGTAGTTTTTCAAGTGATTCCCTATCCAACAGTGTCTGTTGGATCATTTTGCACTTCCTAAGGCGTCCACTAGATGTCAACAGTCTTTAGAACGTTGTTTTATGCTTCTACTGTGAATGGGAAGAGAATACGAGGTCTTGGAATCAGATGAGTGATGAGTGAGAAAATAACATGAGCTCAGTGGCGCGCACTCCCGTGAGAGTTAGCTGTGTTCCTTTTCTTTTTTTGAAGACAAAAGAATCGTCCGGTTGGAATATTATGCAAGATTTATGATAAAAACATCCTAAAGATTGATTCTATATCGTTTGACATGTTTCTACGAACTGTAATATAACTGACTGTCTGAATTTACTGCGCAAGCACAGTGGATTTGGATTACTCGACTGAACGCGCAAACAAAATGGAGGTATTTGGACATAAAGGATGGACTTTATCGAAACAAATGAACATTTATTGTGGAACTGGGATCCCTGGGAGTGCATTCCGATTAAGATCAAAGGTAAGTTAATATTTATAATGCCATTTCTGAGTTTTGTTGACTCCACAAAATGGCGGGTTTGGTTTTGTGACTGAGCGCAGTACTCAGATTATTGCAAAGTGTGCTTTCGCTGTAAAGCTTTTTTGAAATCTGACACAGCGGTTGCATTAAAGAGAAGTGTATCTATCATTCTTTGAATAACAGTTGTATATTTTATCAACGTTTATGATGAGTATTTCTGTAAATTGATGTGCTCATTCACCGGAAGATTTGGGAGGCAAAACATTTCTGAACATTACACGCCAATGTAAAAATTGGGTTTTTGGATATAAATATGAACTTTATCGAGCAAAACATACATGTATTGTGTAACATGAAGTCCTATGAGTGCCATCTGATGAAGATCAAAGGTTAGTGATTAATTTTTGCTGTATTTCTGTTTTTTATGACGCCTCTCCTTGCTTGGAAAATGGCTGTGTGGTTTTTCTTGTCTAGGTGCTGTCCTAACATAATCTAATGCTATGCTTTCGCCGTAAAGCCTTTTTGAAATCAGACAGTGTGGTTGGATTAATGAGAAGATTATCTTTAAAATGGTGTATAATACTTGTATGTGTGAGAAATTTGAATTATGAGATTTTTTGTTTGGAATTTGGCGCTCTGCTATTTCACTGGCTGTTGGCGAGAAGTTAACAGGTGTGCCTTGTTAAAAGTTCATTTGTGGAAATTCTTTCCTTCTTAATAATGCGTTTGAGCCAATCAGTTGTGTTGTGAAAAGGTCTGGTTGGTATTCAGAAGATGGTCTTTTACCACATAACGCTAAGTCCATATTATGACAAGAACAGCTCACAGTTCTTCATTACTTGAAGACATGAAGGTCAGTCAATGTGGAAAATGTCAAGAACTTTGAAAGTTTCTTCAAGTGCAGTTGCAAAAACCATTAAGCACTATGATGAAACTAGCACTTATGAGGACCACCACAGGAAAGAAAGACCCAGAGTTACCTCTGCTGCAGAAGATAAGTTCATTAGAGTTACCAGCCTCAGAAATCAGCAATTAACTGTGCTTAGGGGGACTATCATTTGTTTTTCAACAGGACAATGACCCAAATCTCATCCAGGCTGTGAAAGGGCTATTTGACTAACAAGGAGAGTGATGGAGTGCTGCATCAGATGACCTGGCCTCCACAATCACATGACCTCAACCCAACTGAGATGGTTTGGGATGAGTTGGAACACAGAGTGAAGGACAAGCAGCCAACAAATGCTCAGCATATGTGGGAACTCCTTCAAGACTGTTGGAAAAGCATTCCAGGTGACTACCGGTTGAGAGAAAACAAAGCTGTCATTAAGGCAAAAGGGTGGCAACTTTGAAGAATCTAAAATATATTTTAATTTGTTTAACACTTTGGTTACTACATGATTCCATGTGTTATTTCATAATTTATTCTACAATGTAGAAAATAGTAAAAATAAAGAAAAACCCTTGAATGAGTAGGTGTTCCAAACTTTTGACTGGTACTGTATGCCTTTTGAACAGGTAAAAACTACTATTGAAAGTCCCTGTTGAGAGAAGGAAACAAAGAGCTCACCTCTCTTACAAAAGGTTTCACGTGGATCCCCTTTACCGTCTGGACGACGCCATCATAAAACTTCACAGTGTAAGAAGCTGATGGCAAATGGAGGTCAGATGGATCAGGTTAATGCTGAACAGAATCCATAAATCTCTTCAATATGCATACGAGTACTTCCAAACCACTCACCATCTTTATTCACTGCCAAGACCTTGGCAGGGTAGAAGCGGCAATCAGACCAACTGGCGAGGACCTTGTCATTCACATGAAATCCCTGGACAGAGATGAAATAAAGTGTCACTGTCAAACATGGATCCGGTATCAGCCTGAGCAAATGAAATCAAATAGAAGTAGGCGGAGCAAACAGAAGGCCAGGTACAGCGAAGTAGAGCAATCCGTAGGGATATAATAGGGAGAATAAGTAAGTAAATAGAGTACATCTCTTACAGGGATAGGACAGTCGTCCAGCAGTCCCTGTCGTCTCAGCTGGATCCTCTCTACAGGTCTCAGGTAGGGGCTGGTCCAGTCAAACCACTCATCATAGCGGTGGCTCCACTGGCGGTAGTGGATCAGGACCTTCTCATCATCATAGTCAATCTTCTCTATGTTGGCCGGATACCTAGGAGCAGGGCATATACGAGAGGGGTGATTGAGATGGGAGCAAAGGAACTCAACTGGAAGACAAGAGATCATTGGTGTATAGGTAATAAGAAAGGCTAGGATAACAGAGAATAGCAGAAAGTGAGAGAGAGACTGAAAAGGAGCTGAGGAAAGCAACAAAGAGATTGCTGGTAGAGAAAGATAATTTACTGATAACGAAAGAGTGAGAGGAACTGAAGCATGACTCACCAGTTTTTGAGGGCGTCTCTGGCCTCCAGTGTTGCTCCCACCTCAAAGGTTATTCCTCTTCTGTTAGGGGGTGTCTTGCTCATTGTGTCCACATCCACCTCCTGCTGACAGGCACAAAGTTCTACCTGGTTAAACACCAGAAACGCATAATTCTAGTACCTAAATTGCCAATGGTGCGGTTCCTACACAAGGTCATACAAAACTTCACCAGAGTTGCTAGAGACTGGCTTAGAGCGAACTGGCTTCCATAGGACCGACACCATAATCAGTGGAGAATTTTGTCCGTTTTCTTCATTTCTTTTGATCAGAGTCTACTTGTTACATAACGAATCACATTAGTGGAACGTGAAAGCAAACAACGGTTCTAAGGGCCTTAGTCATTTTGAGGGGACTGCCATTAAGAGAGGAGAGAAAATGGGATGAGGCTTGACTATATGGCTGAGAGAGAAGGGAATTATTACATATATACACAAACAATTATATGCCATTTATCAGACGCTTTTCTCCAAAGCGACTTACAATCATGCGTGCAAACATTTTATATATGAGTGGCCAACAGCGGTAGTCAAACCCTGGACCCGTGGCATTATAAGCACCATGCTCTAACGACTGAGCTCAGGACTACACAAGGGGATTCCACCAGGCATGGGGGTTGTGGGCGCGGCTTAAATCAGTCCAGAGTTGTCAGCAGAGAGAAAAATGTGCCGTTTTCCAATTTCCTGCAATTCTATACTTTTTGCCATGGCTATTTGTGTTCTTATGATCGAACATTATAACAAAACCAATGGGGACCCCAATCGGGGGCCATCAGTAATCCTGCGTGGCCTATCAGTAATCCAGCCATGCCAAAAACACTTGACTGTCTAGATTATATTTTGGTGACTTCTAGTTCTCAAAGATATTATTCAAATAAATAAACATATATAAATAAAATGTGGTGCGCCACTGCTAAATGAATACAGTGGGAACCATGTTGGCAGCGGCATTTAGCCTCAAGTCTAAAAGGTGTGTTGAAAAACACAGTTCTAAGAGAAAGAGATATATATAATTCTGGATGAAACAAACTAAGATAAGTGAACATTGTAGTCTACCGAACTCAGTGAGAAATAAATACTTCCATAAAGTAGTCATTATTATAAGCACTACATACTCTTTATTAGCAAGGTCATCCTACATAAAGGGTGATGTAAAATTCCCTTTCATCTGGTGCTCTTCCAAAGATGGCATAAGCATTGAAACCCTTCATATAGCTTGATATTCGGGTTGCATGATTTCTGAAGCATATTCCTTAAAGGGTTTTATGAACCCTTTATGATATCAAATGTATATGATCCATAATTTATCATACTCCAATGTTTATCCCAAAAAAACACTTAGCAAAGAAACCCCTATATGCCTCCTGCCTACTTCAGATCTCAACCTATGGCCACCTGCTTGCTTCACAAAGGATGCTACCTAAATTGAGGAGGTGAATAGAAACCGGTCCTCCAGGGCAAACCTTACTCTTTGAAGCTTTTGCATGCAACCCTTATGAAAGAATCAATCGATTTGTACATGAATACTGTCTAATCCACGTATTGAGATTCTTTCTGCAGCCAGTAGCCTAATAAATGAGGTCAAGAGCCAGAAAGCTTTCGAAGACGTGGGCAGCACCGTATGAAATTCCGACAGTCTATTCTGTATCCCTATTTTTCTGTCCAATCGGGGTGATCACAAAGTATAACGATTCATTATAATTTTGGTAACTTACTAAAATGTTCATTTTGATTATGAAATTTGCTCAAATAAAATATATGCATTGTTACTCAAAACGGTCCATTGTTTAGCGTTACATTGTTGTCTCGGGCCCTGGACACCTTGTATTCTCTCTATCCCAGTCAAACACAATCACCTTCAAAACACCGGGAAACACCATTCTAAACATATTTATGCAATACATTAGCCTACTTTGGGGAGGCCAAACTCACCGCAAAACTCACCTTTGGAGAGAGACTTTGAGCATATTCCATATCAATGCAACCTAGCTAGTAGCCGGATATCTTCACGCTACTTGGCAAACCACGTGTTCTGGTCAGGCGAACATTCCACGTATTGAGACAATAGCAATGGTCTCTGAAATTAGATTAAGCTAGTTATGCAGATAGGCCAGTTGAATAACACGAACCTACCGTAGGGTTATGTAGGTTCAATAAACACACCTATTCCGACAAAGCACTTGTGAATGAATAGGGCATTATTATTTGTTGGACTGACGGTGTCGCTCAAGACGCACGGAAGCGACCACAATCAAATGAAGCAAATGGCGCGCAATACACATCTGTTGTTTAATATACCACGCCTGATAAATGGTGAAAATAACCTTCAATTTGGACCCTCAACTAAAGGCCTACTAATAGTCCATGGCTTTAAATGTACTATGTAGCCTGAGAATAGAAGCCTAGCATAAAAAAATATCGAAATATAGCCTAATCCTGCCCTGTTATGCCATGTTTTTTATCCCCAAAATGTTGGGAAAGCCGTCTGCGCGTTCTGCGTTTAAGCAATCACCTAACATCCACTCAAAAGTGAGGCTCAAATAAAATGCGTAGGATTTTACAATTCACGACTGCAAAACTCGCTTTGTTGACTAGTTTCTGAAAGCTTATTGTCCGATATTCTGTAAGGAGTGGGAGTGTTCATTATATTACACTGTGGTTCGTCAGTAATTTCAACAAAGCTAATTGGTTAAAGGGTCTGATAGGGGCGGGCTTTAGAAATCTTACAGGCTATTCAGATTGTCATTCTTAAGGGGATCGCGGGGCCTCTGTAGGCCACACTTTTCTTACGGTACTAAATACTGCATGGAAATATAGCATTTTGAACTTCCCTGAAGCTGCCGAACCCTCCAGAAAAACAATTACAAGTCAACGTTACTCCAAACTGTATAAGATGTCCATAAGGCAAAATACATTTACATTACAAGTCTTTTAAAGTTATTTGTTTAGAACTCAGGAAGCGCAAGCAGCATTCACAATCTTTTGTGTTATTGATGCATAAATCCGTTGGCTATTATGTCGCAAATACTAAGACTAAAATGTTGCATCACATGTTACCTTGATTTCTGAGCACTCTTTCCGATGGTGATGTGCACAATGAGCGATAAAATATTTTTCGTGTGGTACCTCCACGTCTGATTCCTGTGCACGCAGTTAAATTTTCTTCCCGATGCACTCGAGTCGCACTACCGGCGAATGGCACGCAACTACGCATGTGCCATTATTAAAAGGACCTTCTGTTCTCGCATCACAGGGGTGAATGGTAGAGGCTACTTGTGCCAGAGCCATATATACATAAATAATAGGCCAATTTCTATCATTTTGAATGTTCTCATTCTAGACATTCAGTTAAAAAGCATTGATTCAATATTCCCCATGGAATGTTAATAGGGAGATAACATGGCTGCCATATTGAAGTGTCATGTAAATGCATCATAATGCCGAAACCGCATTCGCCCAACGCTACATATATACACGACATGGCCAAAAGTATGTTGGATACCCATTCAAATGAGTGGATTCAGCTATTTCAGCCACACTCGTTGCTGACAGGTGTATAAAATCGAGCACACAGCCATGCAATCTCCATAGACAAACATTGGCAGTAGAATGGCCTATACTGAAGCGCACAGTGACTTTCAACGTGGCACCGTCATAGGATGCCACCGTTCCAACAAGTCAGTTTGTCAAATGTCTGCCCAGTCAACTGTAAATGATGTTATTGTGGAGTGGAAACATCTGTGAGCAACAACGGCTCAGCCGCGAAGTGGTAGGCCACACAAGCTCACAGAACGGGACCGCTGAGTGCTGAAGCACATAGCGCTTAAAAGAATTGTCTGTCCTTGATTGCAACAGTCATTACCAAGTTCGAAACTGCCTCTGGAAGCGATGTAAGTACAATAACTGTTCATCGGGAGCTTCGTGAAATGGGTTTCCATGACCGAGCAGCCCCACACAAGTCTAAGATCACCATGTATAATGCCAAGCGTCGGCTGGAGCGTCGGCTGAAGCTCGCCGCCATTGGACTCTGGAGCAGCAGAAACGCATTCTCTGGAGTTATGAATCACGCTTCACCATCTGGCAGTCCGACGGACAAATCTGAGTTTGGCGGATGCCAGGAGAACGCTACCTCCCCCAATGCATAGTGCCAGTTATGAAGTTTGGTGGAGGAAGAATAATGGTCGGTGGCTGTTTTTCATGGTTCGGGCTAGGCCCCTTCGTTCCAGTGAAGGGAAATCATTAACGCTCCAGCATACAATGACATTGTCGACAATTCTGTGCTTCCAACTTTGTGTCAACAGTTTGGGGAAGGCCCATATCAAAGCCCATGATTTTGGAATGAGATGTTCAATGAGCAGGTGTCCACATACTTTTGGCCATATAGTGTTTATACTGTATACAGTTGCGGCCAAATATATTGGCACACTTGTATTTTTCTTAAATAATTCCCTATTCCTTCTAAAATAAATTGAAATTGAAAACACATTTGTTCTCCACACCTTATGGGATTTTCAACATTGCAGAACCAATTTCATTTTTGTGAGCTGTGCTAGTACTTGGTTGCACAGCTTTTGGCCAAGATAACTGCCAACAAATGCTCATTTTATATGTGCCTTTCTACTGGCAATTCAGCTCATCCTTCAGCAGCAAACTGTTCTAATTCTTCAACGTTTTAGGGGTTCCCTCCAACTGCTGTTTTCAGGTCTCACCATAGGTTTATGGATGTGATTCAGATCTGGACTCTTCACTGGCCACTCCAGAGCAGTCCAGTGTTTCTTCTAGAACCATTCCTGGGTGTTTTCTTTATGTGTGTTTGGGGAAGACCCACAACTTTCAACAGATACACAATTTGTGGACACTGGGTTGAACATTGCACTCCAAAACACCTTGATAATCTGCTGATTTCATGATGTCTTGCACACATTCAAGGCCACCCAGTACCAGAGGCAGCAAAGCAGCCCCACAGCATTATCAAACCTCCCCCATTATTGATTGAAGGAAGGGTGTTATTTTCTTTGAACGATTCATTTTGTCATCGGTAAACATAGGAAGACCCCACTACTGAAGGAGACACAAAAAAGCCTGATTGATCTTGCAATACAGATCAGTGCTGTGTTTACTGACGACCAAATGAAGCATTCAATAAAAATAAAACCCTCGCTACAATCAAAGATGGGGGAGGTTTAATTAATGCTGTGGGGTTGCTTTGCTGCCTCTGGTACTGGGGGCCTTCGGTGTGTGCAAGGCATCATGAAATCAGCAGATGATCAGGTGTTTTTAAATCCAATGTTCAACCCAGTGTCTGCATTGAAGGTTGTCAGTCTTCCATCTGGACAACGACCCCCAAACACACATAAAAAAGCACTCAGGAATGGTTAAGAAGAGATGCTGGACTGTTCTGGAGTGGTCAGCGAAGAGTCCAGGGCTGGTTTCCCAAAAGCACATTAAGGCTAAGTTCATCGTTAGAACCATTGAACTTAGCCTTAAGATGCTTTTGGTTAACCGGGCCCAGATCTGAGTCACATCCAAATCCTATGGTGAGATCTGAAAACAGCAGTTGGTGGAGGGCACCTCTCAAATATCAAAGAAGAAGAGCAGGTTGCTGCTGACAAGTGGGCCAAATTGTTGAAAAGTGCAGCAAGATCATTGATGGCTATAAGAAGTTTGTGTGCAGTTATCTTGGCCTAAGGTTGTGCAACCAAGTACTAGCTCCAGGGTGCCCATAATTATGTCCATGCCATTTCATTATTTTCCTAATTATAATTGCAAATTTAAGTTCACAAAAAGAACATTGGTTCTGCAATGTTGAAAATCCAATAACAAGCGACCAAATGTTTTTATAAATCTCAACTTATAAGAAATCAGGAATTATTTAAGAAGTGCAAGGGTGCCAATATATTTGGCCGCAACTGTATATGGCTCTGACTTGTACCGCAAGCCAATTATTTAATGTTTTATTTTTACAGTCTGTCTATACTGCATGTACTTCCAATGGCAAATTGACATCAATAGTAGGCTAGGCTATTTGACATCTTATCACTCAGCACATTTATCATGCTATTATTTCTTGAATTAGTGCTCTCTTTTTTATTCCAGGCAAAATGTTCTTTATTTAGAAACATGGTTTTTATCCCAATCATATTGTTAATTTCATTTTCTGCAACTTCTGCTCTACATGATGTAAAAAAAATTGTCATACAAGATATTTGGACCAGACATGAATGTAGAGAGTACCATGGGGCAATACCCTCAATCAATAATAGAAAACTTTGTTATACACTTATCCAGTAAATCAATGATGACCGTTCTACAATGAAACAAACCTTTATTTTCCATGAACAGTCCTTCCATAGAATAACAGAGGCTATGTTCACATAATAAACACACACACGAGTGGTTGAATCAGTACTATTTTCAAAGGCAAGCTTACAGCAAGGAAATGAACAGTAATTAAAAAAATAAAAAATGTTTCTCTATTGCAACAGGAATATTCACCTTTACCCTGGATCATTTAAAACAATACACCCATAGATCTTACTATTTACAAGCATTATTTACATTAGCAAAGCCTCCAGGGACAGTCTTATCTACATCACCGGAGTGCCCCATCCATAGTTTTGGAGCACGTAAAAATCAGACTTTCAGGTAGACCGGGAAGCAGAGAGCAGTTATCACTAAAACTATTTTAACAGAACACCTAAACCAAAAGATCTACAGACCAAAGAAAATGTGACAGTAGTACTTTATACATTTGTTTATGCCTCTTTCAATGAGATATTGGTTTATCGTCTTGAATAGATCTCCCATACACACAGTACAACACATACATGTACCAGACAGTATACATTTACAACCTCCTTCCTCAGCAGTTTAACACCAGAAGGTTTTTAATGCAGAACACCCTCTCCACAGACCACTAAAAAGGGCATTTCTTACAGTTTGTACTTTGACACGAAGGCTCTGACTGTACAGTATATTAAAATAGCTGTGGTGGTACTCTGCCGCTTCAGATAAAATCATCAACATAGCATTGAGACTAATGCAGGCTCTTGTTAATACAACTACTAAAAACATCACAGACAAGCTTATTTCCAAGGAGACGTTTTAAATATATTTTCCCCCTCATCACACACACACACACGCACGCAAAAACACACACACAGCCCGACAAAAGAGGCCAAATATCAACATGATTTCTATGTAGATATAAATAAGGCAGGGACCCCGGTTCTGTTTGTCAGTTTCCTGATGACAAAGTCCATCCTATACAAACCATATGAAACTCCTTCTGAGCAGCCCACATATCCAGTGAAACAATAGCACTTCACATTCAGTCATAAGGACATTTAGATTTCACATTCAGTTAAAAAAAAGTCATCAAAATGAACTGGATAAAAACCGGTACCTGTGAAGAAATTTGTAGTCTTTTTGAGTGCCATCATTGTGGGGTTCCCATCACAGAACACAATGTCTCCTCTGCAGTCAGCACATACAGTATGTATTGCTCTGCAGCCAGAAAGTAGAACAGAGGGTGGGTCCAATGCCAAGTGACAGTATTAAAGATGCACTCCAGGATCTTAAGCACAACAAATTCATAACATGTAGTATGATTTTCCAGTGCATGTGCATGTGCTGCTGCTTTGTGCTTTCAGACCAGTCAATGGAGTGGGGCAGGCTTCATACAGAAAAGCAGAATGAATCTCTCTGTGACCATGGGGCATGTGATGTCAGGGAAGGCAGGAGTCAGTCTATACAACACCCTCAATGAAAGTGGTGTCCAGGTGAACGATGAGCATGCGCAGGAAGGACATCTCCTTGCGTGTGTTCTCAAAGATGATTAGTGGATCATCAGACTGGCAGCGGAGGCAGTTTGGTGCCATCACCATGGCAAGGTTATTGACATCCATCTTAGTAACAGACACATTGGCAGGCTGAGCAAACACCTGGGGATAATTAGTGGAGGACAGGGAGAGAAATTGTGAGGGACAGAATCTTGAAACTGAGATTGACCATATTCTGTATTAATGATACAGACAATGAATGACTAAGGACAAGTTCATGAGTTTGTAGTAATTTGTTCCATTTCAACTGCCTGAGCAATGACCATGTCTCCAAGGTTGAATATGATAATAGTTGTATGACAGGATGACTGTCTAGTGTTGTCCTGGACAGGTACAGTGCATTAGCTGTAGTGTTCAGTGTCGTGTGATGATTACCTGCAGGAAGTGGATGAAGTAGCACAGCACCAGTCTGTTGAGCTCAGGCAGGCACTGGACAACATTGACAGCTGCCACAGGGTCATCATAGTTATTGACACACTGCTTGTAGAAGGCCATGGGGATGAGAGGCTCCTCCAACTCACGATACCAAAGCTTCATAAGGGAGGCTGGAAGAGAGAGGGACAGTGTTAACACTAGTGCACACGAGCATGCACACACCCAGATAACAGAGGTACAGACTACCTCACCAGGTACGTTGGGGTCTGAGAGGTTTTCTGGGATCCTCCATTGGTCGACCTGAAGCTTAAGTGCGTTGACTTCATCGATATCTCCTGGCACCCTACAGAAAAAGCAGAATTCAATATTCAGTATAATTCAGTACTCAGTTGCACTGCAAGGCCACTAGGGGGAACTATAACCCCACAATTAAAAATCGAATGTTGAGTGGCTGGTTGACGTCTAACTGCTGTCATTTTCTCGTAATTTTACATAACGAATTGGTTTGCAAATTACGGCCGGTACTCTGTTCTATGGATGGGCATTTGAAATGATTTCACTATTCAAATAATATCATTACATTGTTTCGGATATCCGGATAGTCGGTTTTTTTGTATTTTTTTTTTTTAAATGTTTGAAGCAAATACACACGGCAGAGGTAAACAGTGGACATGCTGCTTTTCGCCGGTAGTTTGGCTAACAGCAACAGTGAAAGAGAGGTCTGATTTTTGCCATGAGAGAACTGATTCTGTTACTAAAAGGTTTTCTGGTGAGTATTTTATATTGATCTGTGTTTATTTAATTTAATTATTTCACCTTTATTTATTTAACCAGGTAGGCCAGTTGAGAACAAGTTCTCATTTACAACTGCGACCTGGCCAGACACTGTGTTAGGTATTGCGGAAACTATGTTAGGTGAGCGCCTGTAATTGCTATTTGAAGTGGGGAAAATAGCATACCGATGCGCAGCAGTAGCTCAACGCACGCTATAAAAACTACATTCAAAAATGTGTTTTATTACGTTTCAAATGTCATGGTATATCACTTTAGCTCATATTTAATTTAGACAAAGCTTTTCATTGTAACCAAAAAATTAACAAGTAATCAAATCCTAATGTCCGTTCAGATATCCGGACATTCGATTAAGCAGGTGCGAAGTACTCTTGGCCAGCAAACGCTACCGATGTGTCTGAGCCTTAAAATCGTATGGAATTGAATCAGCTACAGAAAGACCAAACAAAGACTAACTACACATTAAACATTGCTGGTCTCCAGGGGCTCTTGAGCTGTGGTAGGCAATGTTTGCTCTGTTTTCTGTCTCTGTACAGTAGGCTGCACAGGGAACATTGGCTTTAAACTGTACCGCTTCAGGAGACCACCCACCAAGGCTGACGCATACATTTGTCTAGATACTCACTTTGTCTAGATCTCCTCTTATGACTGCTACCTTGCTAAACACACAACACTACCTCACACCTCATTGGTGAATACCAGGGCTGAGGTCCATTCCATTTCCAGATCATTCAGGAAGTACACTGAAATTCCAATTCTCTTCAATGCTTTTCAATTAGGAAAATGTGGAATTGGAATTTCATTTACTTTCTGAATTGAAATGTAATTCACCCTAACCCTGGTGAATACACCAAGTCCAATGAGGTGATTGGCTGACCTCCTGTCCGTCAGTCTCACCTGAAGATGCCCTCGGTCTGGGCCCCTCCCAGTGCCAGGACGTATTGGGAGAGCTGCACCTGTACCCAGGGTAGCTTCCTGTCTGGGAAGAGTTCACTCTGGCGCTCCATCACCTCGTCCAGGGAGCTGCCGAACAGGGAGGGGGTCACGATGGCCCGTCTGCTGTGGTCAATCTCCTCCAGAGTGGGCTTACGAAGACCCTGCAGGGGAGGTTCACAGAGCGTGACTACTAGGACATTTTGTGCTGTACATGTATGACTATGTCTATGACTGTCGACATTAAAGATGATATCTGGAATAGACTATAACTATGTCTTATCTTTATGTTAAAGCCTTTGACTGTCCCAATAAGGATCTATCCATGATAATGTTTCTGACTAATGTCCATGTTTATGTATTTAGCATTACTTATCTCTCTATCAACATCTGTATTGGTTCGGTCCACTGTGGATATTAAAAAAAGAGGGAAATTCAGGGCGGGGTTATGTTTTGACTGCATTCCGTCATTTTTTGACTATTGCCCAAGGCTTCCCCACTTGTTGACATTCCCCACCCCCTTTCCCTGCTCATATCTCTAATCACCTTTTTGCCTCCAGTTATGGCCACTTTCTGTAGTTTGCGATAGCAGAACTTTGCGTACGAGCTGATAGGTAGACCTGTAAAGAGTGAAGGAAGACAGGGCCACTGTAAAACTGAGGAATGAGACTCATGGGAAATACAGCTCTCATTGTAGCTGCAGTTCACACCTTCACAGATACATCCTCTCAGTGAGGGAATCATTCCAACCGAGCCAACATATAAAGGGTTAAACAATTCCTCACTAAAAGGACAAGCTATTTGTTCCCACAGATGTCAGATATTTCCAAGGAGGTAATTGAAGAGACATGTTCGCAGTGTGATTCTGCCATATGGGGATCAGAGCATACACGTCTCAACTGTCACTGTATAGTAAGAAAATCTGGGAGACTGGAGTCAGCCAACCAGCCAGCACATCATGTCCCAGGTGATTCATCAGACAGACACTTAGGACACCGGAGGGAGCAGAGGTATCCCTACCTACATAAACCAGGCTTCCACTCCCCCCCGAGCCTCCCCATCACACCCATGGGGTCCCGTCCATTGCCCTTCCTTCCCAGAGAACTCTCTCTCAGGTGACTGAACCCTGGCCAGATGTAGAACTTTGTGCTGCAATGAAAAACATCCTTACCGGAATGTACCTGAAAGCCCCTAGATTTATAGCAAACAGGTGACGGACTCCCATGCATGTTCACAGCCATCGTTAATCTGGCCCCGTTTGACTATAATTACAGAGATCATACCGATATTTTCCCTCTTGATCTCTGAGAAAACACACTGTTTTACCCAAGACTCCCTGAATTCACTAGTCAAGAGAGGAAGAAAATAAAGAGTTGGGTTCTTTTCTTTACCCAGCCTGAGAGCAGGTTTGAACACCAGTGGTGGTCCAAATGAACATGTTGTTTTGATAAGGCAGAAGCAACAACAAAGCAACCAGAGCCCGTGAGAAATCACTACTCATTAGAGGATTAAGAGCACAAGGCAGAGAATGTGATGACACCTGCCAACACATGGGTTCAGAAAGTATCTCAGATTCTCCAAGGGGTCTGTTTAGTCAGTGTTGCTACCTCAGTCAAGTCTCATTTCATAGCTAAGTGTTTCAACCCAAGTAAGCAAGGCCGGCCTCAGCCCAGCCTTGGCCCAAGAGAAGCCCAGGCCAGGCCAGGCCCAGACAAGAGGCCTCCAGTTCCCACACGTGACTCCCTCCCACCCCTCTGCTCACAGCTGCTCCGTGCCGTGGTCACAACATCACCCTTCATTTCAGCTCGTCTATCCATCGAACAGACAGCAGCTCTCATTGTGCTGTTTGTGAGGAGGCTTTCCCCTGTGGTTGGCTGGTGGGCCCACATCGTGAGTAATGTAATAGCCCTCTCCCTCAAGTCATTATTCCAGCCAATATCTGAAAACCTCTTCAGTGAGTCACACCCATGAAGGGTAACCATTCCTCATGGCTTATGTGTCACTGACGTTGTCCAGTGTATAGGTTGGTGGCACAGTCATTGCTGTACAATGTGTGTGAGTTCACTAGTGTGGTCAATGCCACGAGATGAGTATAGGTCCTCGCTGATGACACTATCAAGGCTGGTATTGTGGGTTACCCTAATGGGGTAATGTGTAGTGGCTAGGCTTTCCTTAAATCATTGATGGACACGTAATGTGGGACTGCCAGAGAGAACCACTAACATGGCTCCCATGTCATCATTCAGCTCTTTTATCACCTCCTGTTGTATTTTGTGAAAACTATTCATAATCTACCAGGGAAACTCTGCATATCAGCATGGTAGTCAAGTGACATAGTATGAATTTCCATTTCACTCCAAATTCTTCACATATCATTACACATTTCTATTTCACTCCAAATTCTTCATCTGCAGTGAGATAGATATGAACCATGTTTGGTTTGTAATGGTTTCTAACCCATAAGGAAATAACAGACAATCTTGACAAGTTACAAATTATTGGTCTCTCACTTCAGCACTCACTAACAGACTTCCTCCTTGGCAACTTTGGAAAACACCCCCCATACTAAACATGAATCTTAGTGATCTCAGACCTACCTTCTTCATCTGTGTTCTGTTTCCGTTTCTTTCTGGACTTTGAGTTCTTCTTCAGTTTCATGTCTTGCTGCTCTAGTATGAACTGAGTTACTGGAAACCAGAAGGCAGAGGTTAAAGGACTATTCAGAAAACCTAATAACATCCACAAAGAGCAAACAGAAGAGATGAGAAAAACCCCAATTCAAACCATCACACCCCTCAAACTAGGCCTGTCATGCTGATAATGACACCCATAGACAGAGTGACGGAGGAATCAGGGATATACGACCCACCCTGTTTCTTGTCGCTGCTCGGATCCGAGTGCCTCTGGATGTATCCCTCCAGGTAGCAGCGGAACTTGGGCGAGGGAGCAAAGAAGGCCAGGCTGACGGCCATCAGCTCCCAGCCTGCAGCCAGGCTCCTTGGGCTGGTGTTGCCTGTGGTCTGCCTCACCAGCTGCACATACAGCTCGTCCCTCAGGCCCTGCGTGCCCCAGCACTTAGTGATGATGAGCAGGGCAGTGTGGCGGCGGTCTAGGCGGGAGGGTCTGTCTCCCATGTAGGCCTGGACCAGCTTGAACATCTCACAGGCCTCCTTCCTCACAGCGCGGTCGCTGGTCACCAGCATGGGCTTCTTGATGGAGCCGCGGTTCCAGGAGAGCATGTTGGCGATGGAGACACGGCGGCGGAACAGGCCCTGGGTGTGCATGTTCAGGTGCTTGATGGCCCAGTCCGCCATGCCTGAGGTGTCTGTAGTCGGGGGCTGGCGCAGGGTGGCGTAAGAGAGCTGGTGGTAGGAGCCTCCTATTCCTCCTCCCTCTCTGTTGTCATGGGGGCCCAGTGAGCCTGTTTGTCCATCCACCGTACCTTTCTTCTTGCTGTCCAACTGAGCCTTCAGTTCCAGGGTCCCCGCCTTCAGGAGAAAGAGAGAGGGAGAGAGAAAGTATCAGTGCAGCAGTATGTATGTATGCACTGTATGTCCACAGCTGCAGTCTCCTCAGTGTAGATGAGCTGCCATTCCACTGCTCTGCAGTTTTGAGGGCTCCAGGGGGAATTACTGCAGGATAGGCACATTAATTCTCTAAAGACGGAAAGGAACCACATCACCCATAAATGCCCCAATATCCACATTGGCCTTTTTCGTCAGGAGCAGGTGAGGAGCCCCTACTGCTGTTCTGCCCCGACCCACCTCTCCTTCAACACTACATGTGCAAATCCACCATCTGATCCCAAGTGGGATTTCTGCCTATAAGGAGCCCTATCCAGTCACAGCCCCTTCACAGTGAAAACCAAACCAGTAATCCAGCTCTGGTCAGCCTCAGAGAAACATCCAGGAACAAGAAGAAACCCAGGCCAAATCAAAGCAGGAATTTACTATCTGAACATAAAATGTTATACATATTTCTTCAATGTGACCATGATGTAATATGGGGTTGGAATGTGCCAAAGATCCTAATTTACATTTAGGGTTCCTGATTAAATAGTGTAGATCTCCAGATTTGGGTTTGGCAGTACTTCTTTATGGTCATATGGACTTCATGGTCTTAAATGAGTGGCATGGGTGACTGTTTAAGATCAAATGGAACAAGGCAAAGGAACACTGACAGTATGAATTATATCTTCTATAATTCCCCCTCTTTTATACTGATAGCTTTAAGATGCCCCATGACACGGTAGTAATTCAACTCTGCATTTCTATTTAAGGAGGCCAATCATGTCCAAAGTCCTTAAATTCAGATTTCAATATGAAACATTCAGGGTTGTATATACAGATTACACAGTTAAAACCGATCACATTTCCGTGCTGGCTTTAAACCTCTGGATTCACTGGGTTTTGAAAAAGAAGCAAATCTTCTGCTTCTCTACAGTGGAAAGGATAGAACAATACAGGCAAAGCTATACAGGGGTATAGTCAACAACCAGAAGTGTGTGTGTGAGCATTCTGTACGTGCATATCTGTGATATAACAGCAGGTCCATGGAGTATTCAAGAACTGGCTTAGGGGCCCATTCCCAATATTTGTTTAAATGTCATTGCTTCAGTACTAACCCCTCATGGCACCAGCCCCTGAGCCCCACCCCTACCCAGCTCTCTAACCCTGTGCCATCTGGGACACAGTGGCCCTCCTTCCTGACCAGGGGGAACCATGTAATGGACCAGTGCGGCCTCTGAGCCTGAACTCCTACCATCGTCCAGTCTAATTGTTCTGTTTACAGGTCTTGTTTTATACAAGATAATTTTTATTCAAACATCATTACCTTTTTGGCTCTATAGTTTCATTGGAATACTGTAACTCACATGATATGGAGAGGGGTGCGTTGTTGAGGGCTTTTGGGATTATATTTGGCAGTGCTCATAGCACTAAAGATCTGCTATGGCTCTAAACTGTTGCTTATGTAAATTGTTCATGAGAGGGAAAATGCTCCCCTAACTCAAATCATGTGCACCTGTACTAGCCTAATAAGTCAACCCCCTGACAGTGTGTGTATATTACACTGCCAAGTCAAAATTAAATGAATCACATTCGCCTAGTTATATGATAGGCCTAATGAGCTAATCTGTCCTTACAATGGTGTGCACAACTTTAACTTGGAATTGAGACGCTCTCACTAGTCTAGCAATGAAAGTAGTCCTGGAAAGGCACCAGCAA
The DNA here is from genome assembly GCF_965601325.2 of Salmo salar. Lineage (NCBI taxonomy): Eukaryota > Metazoa > Chordata > Actinopteri > Salmoniformes > Salmonidae > Salmo > Salmo salar. Next base: position 83,470,807 of record NC_138302.1, on the reverse strand, counting down.
TTTTACTACCTCCAGACAAAACAAAACAAAATCCAAACAAACAAAACAAACCGTTCTACATAAACAGACCGCACAACAATAAGCACCACTCAGGGTTTTAACCAAGTAGACAAACCAGAACTATTCAATTTATCAGATCTAATCTCTCACAGACCGTCAGAGACAGGTGACAGAGACGAGACAAAGACAAACACCGGAGCGTATGTGTACCTGTGAGGGGGGTCCGGGGGTGTCTGGTGAGGAGAGGCTGGCTTGGCTGGTGATGCTCTTCTCCAGGCTGTCCACCTTCTCATAGGTCCTCTTCTGCCTCCCTGGCATCTCCAGCGGCACCAGGGCCAGGATGCTATGATTACCTACCCTGCTCAGCAAACGGCTGGTGGAGGGGACGTCTTCTCGCACACCCAGGCCTCCAGCCTTCATCTCCCTCATGGTGTTGGAGCGGCTCACCACCTCCCTCATCTCCACCATCAGCCTCTGGTTGAGGGCACACAGGTCCCCGCTGCTGCCCACTGAGCCTGGTCTCCCACCGGCCCCCACCCTCCGCCGGCTCTTCCTCCTCAGGCTGGGTGAGGGCCCAGTGGAGTAGCCAGAGTCCTGGTAGGTGGTGGTGGTGCGGAGTCCTGGAGGCGTGGGGAATTCCTGGCTGCTCTGCCTGTTGTGGCGAGCCTCCATTGCCCTCAACACACTGGCGTCCAGGGCCCGCCATGTCTGCTTCTTCTCCAGGATACCTGGCATCACTGGGGTCCCTGACTCCCTCTGGGGCTGGGCCAAGAGGGGGTCCGGCCGTGGGGTGGGGGTGCGGTTGAGGCCAGGGGAGGTGGACAGAAGGGCCTGTTTGGGGTCCACATTGACCATGTGCCTGATGCCCTCCAGGCCAGCAGGAATGTAGTCAGAGGGGTTCCTCTTGTGCCTAGAGATTGAGTGAGAGGAGCCAGGGTGCTGGAGGAGCCTGAGCTTCTGCAGGCTGTGTGTGGGGGTGAGGCGGGACAGACCACCAGGCCCATTATGGAGGTTAGCCCCCTCCACCTCCATGTCCGCAGGAGGCTCATCATAGATGGGACAATGTGATCCCGCGTCATCGTAGAGGGGAAGTGTGGAGGCATACTGGGGTGACACTGACCTGGGGGTGCTGGGCTGGGACCTGAGATTGCTTGGGGTTTGGGGAGGGTCAGAGGACACCAGATAGAAGCTTCCGTTGCCCGTCTTCCTTAGGTAGTGGGCATCGGCAGCCATCTTGCCAGAGGGAGCGGTCTTGTAGCCCTGGGCAGAGCAGGCGTGGGCCCACGAGGGCTTGCTGCTGACGGGGAGGAGGGTGAAGGTCTGGTGGCCTCTGGGCTTGGTGTGTGTGTTATGGTGACGGAGTTGCAGGGCCGGGCTAGATGGGCCTCCAGGCTGGATCCGACTGACACTGTTCACGTTAACCAATATGGCTGCCTTAGACACTGGGGAAGGCTGCAATCTCTGAGAGAGCTCCCTGGAATAGAGAGAGAATGAGATCTGGGTTTAGATTTAAAAGAGATATCGTATACACATACACTACCGTTCAAAAGTTTGGGGACACTTAAAAATGTCCTTGTTTTTGAAAGAAAAGGAAATGTTCTGTCCATTAAAACAACATCAAAATGATCAGAAATACAGTGTAGACATTGTTATTGTTGTTAAATGACTATTGTAGCTGGAAAAAGCAGAATTTTTATGGAATATCTACATAGGCGTACAGAGGCCCATTATCAGCCACCATCACTCCTGTGTTCCAATGGCACATTGTGTTAGCTAATTCAAGTTTATCATTTTAAAAGGCTAATTGATCATTACATAACCCTTTTGCAATTATGTTAGCACAGCTGAAAACTGTTGTTCTGATTAAAGAAGCAATAAAACTGGTCTTCTTTAGACTAGTTAAGTATCTGGAGCAACAGCATTTGTGGGTTCAATCACAAGCTCAAAATGGCCAGAAATAAAAAACGTATTTCTGAAACTCGTCAGTCTATTCTTGTTCTGAGAAATGAAGGCTATTCCATGCGAGAAATTGCCAAGAAACTGAAGATCTCGTTCCATGCTGTGTACTACTCCCTTCACAGAACAGTGCAAAATGGTGGGAGTGGGAGGCCCCGGTGCACAACTGAGCAAGAGGACAAGTACATTTCTATTTTTTTTATTATTATTTCACCTTTATTTAACCAGGTAGGCTAGTTGAGAACAAGTTCTCATTTGCAACTGCGACCTGGCCAAGATAAAGCATAGCCATTCGACACATACAACAACACAGAGTTACACATGGAATAAACAAAACATAGTCAATAATACAGTAGAAAAAAAATATACAAAAAGTGAGGTAAAACAAAAAATAAGGGAGTTAAGGTAATAAATAGGCCATGGTGGCGAAATAATTACAATATAGCAATTAAACACTGGAATGGTAGATGTGCAGAAGATGAATGTGCAAGTAGAAATACTGGGGTGCAAAGGAGCAAGATAAATAAAATAAATACAGTAAAGGGATGAGGTAGATAGATGGGCTATGTACAGGTGCAGTGATCTGTGAGCTGCTCTGACAGCTGGTGCTTAAAGCTAGTGAGGGAGATATGAGTCTCCAGCTTCAGTGATTTTTGCAGTTTGTTCCAGTCATTGGCAGCAGAGAACTGGAAGGAAAGGCGACCAAAGGAGGAATTGGCTTTGGGGGTGACCAGTGAGATATACCTGCTGGAGCGCGTGCTACGAGTGGGTGCTGCTATGGTGACCAGTAAGCTGAGATAAGGTGGGGCTTTACCTAGCAGAGACCTGTAGATAACCTGTAGCCAGTGGGTTTGGCGACGAGTATGAAGTGAGGGCCAACCAACGAGAGTGTACAGGTCGCAGTGGTGGGTAGTGTATGGGGCTTTGGTGACAAAACGGATGGCACTGTGATAGACTGCATCCAATTTGTTGAGTAGAGTGTTGGAGGCTATTCTATAGATGACGTCGCCGAAGTCGAGGATCGGTAGGTCAGTTTTATGAGGGTATGTTTGGCAGCATGAGTGAAGGATGCTTTTGTAACAGTGTAGGTTCCGTGTTGTGATATAGGAAGCCGATTCTAGATTTAATTTTGGATTGGAGATGCTTAATGTGAGTCTGGAAGGAGAGTTTACAGTCTAACCAGACACCTAGGTATTTGTAGTTGTCCACGTATTCTAAGTCAGAGCCGTCCAGAGTAGTGATGCTGGACGTGCGGGCAGTGATCGATTGAATAGCATGCATTTAGTTTTACTTACATTTAAGAGCAGTTGGAGGCCACGGAAGGAGAGTTGTATGGCATTGTAGCTCGTCTGGAGGTTAGTTAACACAGTGTCCAAAGAGGGGCCAGAAGTATACAGAATGGTGTCGTCTGCGTAGAGGTGGATCAGAGAATCACCAGCAGCAAGAGCAACATCATTGATGTAAACAGAGAAGAGAGTCGGTGTGAGAATTGAACCCTGTGGCACCCCCATAGAGACTGCCAGAGGTCCGGACAACAGGCCCTCCGATTTGACACACTGAACTCTATCAGAGAAGTAGTTGGTAAACCAGGCGAGGCAATCATTTGAGAAACCAAGGCTGTCGAGTCTGCCAATTAGAATGTGGTGATTGACAGAGTCGAAAGCCTTGGCCAGGTCGATGAATATGGCTGCACAGTATCGTCTCTTATCGATGGCGGTTATGATGTCGTTTAGGACCTTGCACGTGGCTGAGGTGCACCCATGACCAGCTCTGAAACCAGATTGCATAGCGGAGAAGGTACGGTGGGATTCGAAATGGTCGGTAATCTGCCTGTTAACTTGGCTTTCGAAGACCTTAGAAAGACAGGGAGGATAGATATAGGTCTGTAGCAGTTAGGGTCTAGAGTGTCACCCTCTTTGAAGAGGGGGATGACCGCGGCAGCTTTCCAATCTTTGGGAATCTCAGACGATATGAAAGAGAGGTTGAACAGGCTAGTAATAGGAGTTGCAACAATTTCGGCAGATAGTTTTAGAAAGAGAGGGTCCAGATTGTCTAGCCCGGCTGATTTGTAGGGGTCCAGATTTTGCAGCTCTTTCAGAACATCAGCTATCTGGATTTGGCTGAAGGAGAAATGGTGGCAGCTTTGGCGGGTTGCTGTGGAGGGTGCCGGGCAGTTGACCGGGGTAGAGAAATGCTTGTTGAAATTCTCAATTATAGTGGATTTATCGGTGGTAACAGTGTTTCCTAGCCTCAGAGTAGTGGGCAGCTGGGAGGAGGTGCTCCTATTCTCCATGGACTTTACAGTGTCCCAGAACTTTTTTGAGTTTGTACTACAGGATGCAAATTTATGTTTGAAAAGGCTAGCCTTAGCTTTCCTAACTGCCTGTGTATATTTGTTCCTATCTTCCCTGAAAAGTTGCATATCACGGGGGATATTTGATGCTAATACAGAACGCCACAGGATGTTTTTGTGCTGGTCAAGGGCAGACAGGTCTGGAGTGAACCATAATAAGAGGATAAGAGCGTCTGCTAAATGACTTAAATGTAAACCAAGGACTATATCTATTCCTAGTTCTACATTTTTTTGAATGGGGCATGCTTATTTAAGATGGTAAGGAAGGCACTTTTAAAGAATAACCAGGCATCCTCTACTGACGGGATGAGGTCAATGTCATTCCAGGATACCCCGGCCAGGTCGATTAGAAAGGCCTGCACGCAGAAGTGTTTTAGGGAGCGTTTGACAGTGATGAGGGGTGGTCGTTTGATCGCAGACCCATTACGGATGCAGGCATTGAGGTAGTGATCGCTGAGATCTTGATTGAAAACAGCAGAGGTGTATTTGGAGGGCGAGTTAGTTAGGATGATATCTATGAGGGTGCCCATGTTTATGGATTTGGGGTTGTACCTGGTAGGTTCATTGATAATTTGTGTGAGATTGAGGGCATCAAGTTTATATTGTAGGATGGCCGGGGTGTTAAGCATGTCCCAGTTTAGGTCACCTAGTAGCACGAGCTCAGAAGATAGATGGGGGGCAATCAATTCACATATGGTGTCGAGGGCACAGCTGGGGGCAAAGGGTGGTCCATAGCAAGCGGCATCAGTGAGAGACTTGTTTCTGGAAAGGTGAATTTTTAGTAGAAGCTCGAATTGTTTGGGTACAGACTTGGATAGTAATACAGAACTCTGCAGGCTATCTTTGCAGTAGATTGCAACACCGCCCCCTTTGGCAGTTCTATCTTGGCGGGAAATGTTATAGTTTGGGATGGAGATTTCAGGGTTTTTGGTGGTTGTCCTAAGCCAGGATTCAGACACGGCTAAGACATCCAGGTTGGCAGACTGTGCTAAAGCAGTGAGTAAAACAAACTCAGGGAGGAGGCTTCTAATGTTAACATGCATGAAACCAAGGCTTTTACCGTTACAGAAGTCAACAAATGAGAGCACCTGGGGAGTGGGTGTGGAGCTAGGCACTGCAGGACCTGGATTAACCTCTACATCACCAGAGGAACAGAGGAGAAGTAGGATAAGGGTACGGCTAAAGGCTATACGAACTGACTGTCTAGCACGTTCGGAACAGAGAGTAAAAGGAGCAGGTTTCTGGGCACGATAGCATAGATTCAAGGCTAGTGTACAGACAAAGGTAAGGTAGGAAGTGAGTACATTGGAGGTAAACCTAGGCATTGAGTAACGATGAGAGAGATAGTCTCTAGAGACGTTTAAACCAGGTGATGTCATCGCATATGTAGGAGGTGGAACAACTTGGTTGGTTAAGGCATATTGAGCAGGGCTAGTGGCTCTACAGTGAAATTAGACAGTAATCACTAACCAGGACAGTAATGGACGAGGCATATTGATATTAGAGACAGGCATGTGTAGCCAAGTGAACATATGGGTCCAGTGAGTGGTTGGGCTGGCTGGGGACACAGCAATTCAGACAGTTAGCAGGCCGGGGCCAACAAGCTAGCAGTTAGCAGACCGGGGCCAGCAAGCTAGCAGTTAGCAGACCGGTGCAAGCAAGCTAGCAGTTAGCAGACCGGGGCAAGCAAGCCAGCAGTTAGCAGACCGGGGCAAGCAAGCCAGCAGTTAGCAGACCGGGGCAAGCAAGCCAGCAGTTAGCAGACCGGGGCAAGCAAGCCAGCAGTTAGCAGACCGGGGCAAGCAAGCCAGCAGTTAGCAGACCGGGGCAAGCAAGCCAGCAGTTAGCAGACCGGGGCAAGCAAGCTAGCAGTTAGCAGACCGGGGCTAGCAAGTTAGCAGAAGGGCCTTTGGGGGACGTCGCAATGGAGGTAAGTCTGTTTTTGCCTCTTCGTGCAGTGACGTCGATAGACCAGGCGTGGATTAGTAGGGTTCCAAGTAGCTCTAGGTAGCTAGCCGGCCGCGGTTAACAGAATGGGCCTGTGGACGTCGCGCCTGAGGGGCCTGTTGGAATCCTCGGGCAGATGATGTCGGTATTCCAGTCGTAGAGGATCGGCGGGGTTCCGTGCCCCGTACCGGCAGTAGAAGGGGTCCGGATATTGTAGTCCAGGAGTGGGCTTCGGTGGTAGCCCAGGAGCCCTAGCCAGGCTAGCTTCAGGCTAATAGGTGCTTGCTCCGGGATGGAATCGCTAGCCCGGAGTTAGCTAGTTGCGGTTAGCTAGTTGCGAAGATCCAGATGAAAATGTTCACAGTTTGTGGTAGGAATCCGGGGATATGGGGAGAAAAAAATAGGTCCGTTATGCTCTGGTTTGAGTCACGTTGTACGGACTGGCGAAAGCTTTCCGAGCTGAAGGTTAGCTGATGACTGCTAGCAGTGGTTTGCTGACTGATAGCTGGTAGGTAGTTAGCTTTCTAGCTTCAGTTGAGGGATTCCAGATCCGAAGTAAATAGAAATACTTTAGAAAAAAACAGATCCACGCCACATTGGGTGAGGCTGGATGCAGGAGAGTATTTAAAAGTTGAGGTTTAGGAAAATATTTTTAAAAGATATGCGAAGAAAAAGATATAAAAAGATATATACAAGGGACACGACAGGAAAAAGACAAAGACGTCTGACTGCTACGCCATCTTGGATTGAGAATGTTAGAATGTCTAGTTTGAGAAACAGACGCCTCACAAGTCCTCAACTGGCAGCTTCATTAAATAGTACCCGCAAAACACCAGTCTCAATGTCAGCAGTGAAGAGGCGACTCCAGGATGCTGTCCAGTGTCTGTGTTCTTTTGCCCATCTTTTATTTTTATTGGGCAGTCTGAGATAGGGCTTTTTCTTTGCAACTCTGCCTAGGCCAGCATCCCAGAGTAGGTGTTCTAAAACTTTTGACCGGTAGTGCATGTGGAAGCCAGGAGATACTAAATGTGTTTATGTTAATTAACGGTCAATTACTGCGAGACCAGCAGTTATTGCTTGACATTCAACAAATACAACATTTTGTGTGACCGCCACAGCCCTACACACTTCTATCCATCTGACCAACTGTGACTGAAACAACTCCTACCATACAACATAAGAGTTATCTGCTTACTTTAAGAATCAAAAGGTCAAGCATGCATTACAATTTTAGCAGTACAGATAAAGAATTAGAAAACCAGAGACTTACCTTCTGCCCTCCCCCTCTACTGTATATAACCAATAACCAATAACACACTAAACAATATTAAACCTGAATGCCTCGGTCCTTCTGCAGCCAGATATCTAACAGACTGACCCACTGCGTCACACACTTCCTCCTAAGGCTCAGGACAGGAGTCACTGGGGAGCTGAGCAGAGGAGTACGAAGAGGACAGAGGAGGAGAAAGAGGCGGAGTGGTCTCTGTCCCCCCACCTACCCCCTAGCTACCGTCTGTAGTTTGTAACAATACAGAAACAATTCCCCTGGGGCTAGAGCTTCCCAAACCAGCGCAAAACTTATTTATATACTTCTTACCTCCCAGCCACTGCATTGCATTCTCTCTGTCTTTCTCTCTGTCTGAGTCACGCCATTTCAGTGATTTGAATGTAAACAGTCTCTTCAAACGGTTGATCAGATGTAGCTTCCACAGCCCATAAACAGCTAGGCCTGAGCCTCCTCCCAGCATAGCATTGCACATACAGCCCTGTCCCAGAGGAGCAGAGACTAGTAATACGCTGCAGAGAGGAAATGTTTTATTTAATCTTTATTTAACTAGGCAAGTCAGTTAAGAACAAATTCTTATTTACAATGACGGCCTAGGAACAGTGGGTTAACTGCCTTGTTCAGGGGCAGAATGACAGATTTGTATCTTGTCAGCTCAGGGATTTGATCTTACAACCTTTCGGTTACTGGCCCGATACTCTAACCACTAGGCTACCTGCCTCCCCATGGAAGCCACTTCTAACAGCCCAGACACTGGCCGTTTTGTTCTCACTGCAGAGTGTGACAGCCAGAGGTGGGAGACAGCTGTAAACGTGCTGCTGTCTGAGCTCTTTGAAATGGGAGACCTTCTGTCATGGTCTGGGTTGGTGATGTTAGTGATGCTACCTCTACTTATGATCTTGAATTTTGGTCTGATGTTGATACAAACCTTTGTAATGCAAAATGACTTAATTAGCCAATACAAAAAAAAAAAAAACATGTAAAATGACTTATTTATATAAAACCACCAGTTTAATAGAGTTTACTACGGCACAGATTGGGCTACATTACAGTAACCATTACAGGGGCAAGAAGGAATTTATGCAAAAGGCCAAAGACCACATATAACATAGCACAATGATCACATGCTAAGCACATTATACATACACCCCCACACACTCACATATCATCAGGTTACTACTCAAGACAAGTGGTCAATTAACTTAATGGTTCTGTCTTATTTATGACTTGTCTCATTCTCCAGTTGTGAGTGGTCTGGTTTATGACTGATGTCCCTGTAGAGAGGGGGGGGTATATTTCCTGTCTTGGCCTGTAGAGCATCAATATATGAAAACACATTGTCTAGGTCCCCACACAATGAGCTGAGATCAAGGCAGCACTCTACATTCCCATAAATTTTTTTTACATTTATTTAGCTAGGCAAGTCAGTTAAGAACAAATTCTTATTTACAATGACGGCCTATCCCGGCCAAACCCCGGACGATGCTGGGCCAATTGTGCGCCGCACTATGGGACTCCCAATCATGGCCGGTTGTGATACAGCCTGGAAACGAACCCGGGTCTGTAGTGATGCCTCTAGCACTGAGATACAGTCCCTTAGACCTCTGCGCCACTCTGGAGCCCAAAACTACCCGAGTTCTAATTCTATCCACACGCTAAATGATGTCAGTCCTCTTTAACATGACCAGTAACAACAACATGAACACAATCCTCTGCTTGGAAGTTGTTTTGAGGTTAAACCAGAGTCAGAATATAATGATAGGATAGGAGACATGGTGAGTCTAGCTCCCAGTGGTGAGAGCAGAGCTGGGGATTTCATCTGGTTTTGTGTCTGTTGTTCACTTGTCATTGTCACACCACACCCAGGGTGGTACAAACCAGGCCAGGCTAGTTTTTTCAGCCCTCCAGCATTGGCACATAATGTTGATTGTTAGCACAGCCAGTGTGCAGTAGAAGATTATCACGATCATATCTGGCTTGATGCCAATGCCCACAGTAGTGCTATATACAAGCTTTCCTCACTGTAGCAGTCCTAATCCAACTATACTGTACTTACCACCCAACCAGCCTGATCTCACTTCTAAAAGAGAGACAGAGCGCTAGAAAGCACAGTGGTGAGAAAATAGGAGTGAATTGGGAGGACAGAGAAAGAGAGATTCCGCTTGCTTTGGTAATCTAAACATATGTTTCCCAAGCCATTTGAATTGAACTGAGAGATGGAGAACGAGAGGGAGATTAGTTGTGGGAGAGTGCCATCGGGAATGAGCGGAAACATTGGCAAGATAGTCCTCTATCCATCTTTTTTGAATTTTCTATACTCCCTAACCAAGCTGGACAATTAAGTAACTATATAAATGTCCATTATAATTCCTACACAGTTTCCATTCAGTTTTAGTTATTTTAAAGTAGTGAGTTTGTTCGGTTATTTTTTATTTTTTTTTAAATTCTCACTCAAACCACCCCTGTATGTTTGACATCCTTGCATTAGGCAATGCATGGTTCTGCTATCGTCATGGCAACGCCCCTCTATGGAGCAGAGGCCCATCAAAAGACTACCTACAGATTTTCTCAAGCAGACAGACACTCATAAGTAAGATAAATATGTCCGTCCTGAGCTTACTGGTTCATTGACACTTTGTCAACATGTGTGCTTTACCAGAATCATAAATAGCCTGTGTTGTAGCCCTGTGTTCCATCACACCGACCACAGTGGCTGTTGGGTTCTCTTCATATAATGTTAACTAAAGGGATTATATTCCACAATCACACGGAATATGAATCTTACCAGTGTCATGACGTTGCCCTGTTGGTGTGGTTTATGACACCCATAAATACCATTTCCCTTTTTCTCTCTCTACAGAATAGACTCTTGGAAAGCCCTTTGTTAACATAAAGAGAGTATGTTAATATCAAAAGGTTGGGAACAGAACAATATTTCGGTAATCCAACCAGTTGAAAGTATCCGTTGGTACTTAAAGAATATTCTGTCAGATCAGTTGTCGTCTGAGACATTATTACTGATGATTGGACGACATTAACTGTATCTTGGAAAGTCTACACATTCTAGTCTATACATCAGATTCACATGGAATTGTTGTGCAATTTAAATGTTTAAATATGAAACTATTTGTGAAAATATTAAATGTAATTTTATTTTCATAAGTAAAATATGCTCGATCAGTGGCCACGCCCACGTGAATAGGCATTGGTTGGAAATGATGAACCAACACCTTTTCTACATTTCTATAAGAGCCCCTGTGACCCAATTCACGGCGAACTAAGCCAACCTCAGCGTGCAAATGGTTGAACAACTACAACCTAACGAAATTAACATTGTGTTCCTGATGACGTGAGGACTGATGGCCATAATTTTAAAAGAGCAAATTTCAACGTGAGGGTGACGATCGCCATGCTGGAAAGATTAATTTCGCCTATACCAGCCAGAATAGTATGGCAAATTGGTGTGAACTTTGAACTCTTATTCACTAAAGAAGTGATACATCCTAGACGTCGAGTTATCAGCAGCAGCTCTAAATGTGCGTGGCCTAGGAAAGGACAAACAATCTCTTCAGAACGACAGGGTACTACAACGCAACCCAGCCTTCCATCTTCGACCAACCTATTGAAGCACAGCTCAGAGTAAATATATTTCTTGCATTTTCCTTTTCCGAATGGGCGGTTATTTAGAATGCATAAGATTGTGTATTTACGATAGCATAGCTTCATAAGGTCTGATAAAGACCCAATCCTTTTGTTCCTCAGTCTTCCTGCGCTTTCATTCAAATCCAACCCTCTTTCTTTGTGTAACCAGCCGTCATATTGGTTTCGTCCTCTAGGGACGTTTTCTTTTATGACATAATTAGTAATCAATGTATGATCCATCATGTGTATATGTAATTCTGTTTGATTATTTAGGTATTTAGTAAATAAATAATTAAACAAAATGTTTGTATTGCTGATTCAACTGGTTAGCCAGGGTTTGTGAAGATAACCAAGAATTTTACGACGTTCAGATGAGACTGAATAAGGTGACGATTAATAATTGACTGCTATTGATATAAAAGCTTACCAGGTCTTTAAGAGTTTATTCGGTCTTTAAGAGTTTATTCGGAAGACAACGGCTCTATAAACATTATTCTGTGGTGCCCCGACTTTCTAGTTAATTACATTTACATGATTAGTTTAATCAGGTAATATTAATTACAGAGAATTGATTTTGTAAAATAGCATGTCATTTAATTGAATCCATAGTAAAGACACGACACCAGCATTCAGAAAAAAGAACAGCCCATTTTACAAAATGCATCTTGTTTTACACAGGGATCATCTTTAGATCACCAAGTCACCCTTGTCCATAGATATACACATTACTTAAGGTGCTGGCTAATATACGAGACCTTGAAGAAAACAGAAAGATGTAATTATGTTAGAATCCTTTGCCCGACTGGGTAATTAGATTGGGTTACGGAGCAGCAAATCCACTTAACGGTCAGCAAATTTTAATTTGTCGACAGCTCTGATGTCTTACGCCCCTGACCGCTGCTCCTACCTCCACTCCTTCACTGTGATTGTGGTAGGAAAAGCTATAGCTAAATATACATATTAAGCTTAATAGCTTGTTCTATAGCAAGAAATGTTCTTTCTTTCCTTCCAGGAATAACCTTGGTTGGAAAACTCATCAGCTCAGTCACTGTGGCGGATAGGGATATGGATTGGGAAGTACCCCTAACATACAGGGAATAGCGGGGGATCTGAAAACAGGTTGTTATTATTATGATCCTCTGTCAGACAGGAGAGGAAATTAGGTCGTCTTGGCCAGGCTCTGAGAACAAACACCTCAGAGCTTTGGACAATGAGAGCACCACGATCTGCATAGAGGAAGGAAACAAGTCAATTTCACAGCCAATCCACAGATACTACTAGCCTCCACCCATGACCACATGGTTCAATACATAACTTTATGCCATAGGAAACCAACAAGAGGAATATGCCTTGGCAAAACTGATAGAACAACCTGTAACAGAGACAACACAATCAAGACTTTGAAAAGCAGGAGTGGCAGAGGGGTGAGATGAGAAACAGGGGACCTGCAGAGACACCTCTGAGGTTAGAGACCCAGCTGTCGTGAGACAGCTGAACGCACCTCCCTGCTCTGAGACATGTCTACCAGCTGCACATAGCTCCCACTTCCACCCTACGCAATCTCCCCACCCAGCTAGGAGCCCTGGGGCTGGGCTGGGGACAGTCACTGGGACCCCCACCAGTCTCCAGGCTGTGGGACATGTTGACAGGGAGAGACCATCCCAGCATTGGGTCAGAGAGACACATATGGAACCAGATACACCATCAGAACACACTCCTCGGATTACAGTGATAAAACCACATCCTCTCAATTAACATTGATCTGGAGGTGTGTCATGGGAGCCACAGAAACACCATGCTCACATTGCTCACTGATTCTCATGGTTGAGGTGAATGGATACTTTAAGTCAACTGATATAGCATGCTTGTCATGCCAGAGACTGGTGCACATGTGGTGCCACTGGCCTTCATCAGAGCAATGGAAGGCATCTCAGCATAGCACAGTACATGAAGACATCTAAGTCCAGTAACATGGGAATGCTTAAAGCAGGTCTCAAATAAAACAATACAGGATGGACGTGCTGCTCTAGTTTAAAAAAAAACATAAAACAGTCGGTCTGTAATCTAGTTTTCTGAGGACACCATAAAACTTAAACTTCACAAAGAAGAGAGTGAAAACTGGAAGAGAAAGAAATAAGGACATTGTCACAACGAGCGCCAGCCACCCAGACACATTTAACCAGATCGTTATACTTAAAGTTCAAAGTGTTACTTCTTAACTGGAAAAAACGACACCATAAGAGTCTGACTTTAGTCGACATCTGGCGAGAGCCTAAGAAATGATCTTACCAAGCCAGGAGCACAGAGATAAAAGAGTACACGTGCTATTTCCAAAGTCTTTAAAGCGCTGCTGTTAGTCCAGACTCAGAGAGCACACACAGATGAAAGTGGCAGAGCTTGTGTCAGACCTGTAAGCATCCAGTCAATGTGTGGCTCAACTATTTAAAATAGACTCCTCCTAATTTCCTAAATCAATCTACTGGTGATGTCTCTACTATGAGTCAGAGAAATGTGATGATAACCAGGTTGTATGTACTTTTGCTTTCATTTGACAAGCTGAGCAGGGAATTTTTTTAATCTTCCACTTCTCAAAACCCCCAAACATAACTTCTTCTTGCCCTCATATCACCACAATACAGTCTCATAGGGACGTGTCACAGGGCTTTTGTGTTGTGTCAAAATATGGCAAAGAATCAAGTTTAAAGTTTTATTAGTCTTATGTACAGGATACACATGGTATACCCCATTCAACGAAATACTTACTTGCAAGTTCCTTCTCGACAATGCAACAGCAATAATACATAAAAAAATATAAGAATAGGAAAATAAAGTAAATGGCTCAGTAGAATAGAATAAACATTTTAAATTGAGCATAATACAGGAAGGCACAATTTATAGTACAATACTCACACTTGTATCAGAGAAATGGGGGATTGAGGGTATAATTGCGTAGTATTAGGGCTTCCTATCGCTACGTAATGCATATCACTTGAAATCTGGACCGAATGAGCTACATCTTGGCACAGAAAGAATGTGTCTATACTGTACTTCATGGGAATCTCATTGTGCAACGCCGATAGCACGCCGACCCGGAACAACAAGTTAAAGGTGGGCTTGATCTTCGCCAGGCTGCCTTGAATTTAATCCTGTCAGTCTTTTGAGTGTGGCTATATCACTAGGCTAATGAAAAGGCACATACTATTCATTTGGTCCCTTGGTTCACTATACCTTCACTTCTTCCTCAGAGAGGAACACTTGTGCTTAACTGAGGGCATGTCTTCCTTTAGTGACCCATTCTAACCATGAGGCCAGCCCACAGGACAACAAAGTGCTGTGACCCGTATGTGCCTTCAACAAGCGGGACACTTCCATGACAATGTATCAGTACCCTGGAAGTCTAAATACAGAAAAATGAACATGGCAAGCTATCTCAACTTCTACCCCACATGTAAACCCCCCCAAATGCAGACACAGGTCATCGGTTGTGAAATCCAAAATACAGTACAGATGTTGTAAGCAAGGTGCTCCTGAACCCTTTTCTGACCCTTCATCATTTAAACAGATCAGATTCCCTTGCTCTAGCACTTCTGCATGTGATGGACATGTTTACCCCGGGAGTTTCAGGTATTTTCCCGATGAGCCGTACAGGGTCAGAATAACCAGAAATACCCAGGTCATGTGACAAGAATTAGCCAATGAGTAACAGATTTAGCAGTCTGCTTGTTGTCACATGAGAAAGAGAAAGTGTGTGAGAGAGAGACACTTTGCACATCATTACAACATTGTATATAGACATAATGACATTTGAAACGTCTTTATTCTTTTGGAACTTTTGCAAGTGTAATGTTTACTGTAAATGTTTTGTTTATCTATTTCACTTACTTTGGCAATGTAACCAAATGTTTCTCATGCCAATAAAGCCCGATAAATAGAAAGAGAGAGAGAGAAAATCACTGAACAGTGCATAGGATAAGACAGATGGTACATTGTTGGAAATTCAACAGGCAGAGATGTACACTGACTGTACAAAACATAAAAAAACATCTGCTCTTCACTGAGCAGGTGAATCCAGGTGAAAGCAATGATCCCTTAATGATGTCACTTGTTAAATCCACTTCAATCAGTGTAGATGAAGGGGAGGAGAGATGTTACAGAAGGATTTTAAGCCTTGAGACAATTGAGACATGGATTGTGTATGTGTGCCATTCAGAGAGTGAATGGGCAAGACAAAAGAGCCTTTGAACGTGGTATGGCAGTAGGTGCCAGGCGCACCAGTTTTTGTCAAGAACTGCAATGTTGCAGGGTTTTTCACACTTAACAGTTTCCTGTGTGTATCAAGAATGATCCACCACCCAAAGGACATCCAGCCAATTAGACACAACTGTGGGAAGCATTGGCGTCAACATGGGCCAGCATCCCTGTGGAATGTTTGACACCTTGTAGGCCATGCCCCGATGCATTGAGGCTGTTCTGAGGGCAAAAATGGGTGGGACAAGTTAATATTAGGAAGGTGTTATTCATGTTTTGTAGACTCAGTGTATGCTGTATAACAACTCCTGAGATGTATTTTTTAGAACTAAACAAAGGAAACCTTGATTGTAACAACTGTGATTTGTAACTGTTTCCTCTGAACACTTCTTTCTCAAACGTCATCATCAACTGTTAAATATTATTTTCTGAAAAGATTCTTTGAAATACCACAAATATCAGCAAAGAAAGAAAGGGGAACTTGGTCAAACTGAAGTAGACATTATACACAAAATAGAGGAACCTAATTGAATGGCATGCTATTTTTTTCACTCCTGTAAAAATGGATCCCATACTTCCCCCCCAAGTCGTTGAACAAACTAAGGCTAATTGGTGTGCTTCTTTCAAAAAGACCCCTACATGCCACATGTGCCTACCAAACTCAGAGCCTTCAACACTACTGAACAGCTGAGCCTAGTCATGACCAATCAGCCAGACAGATGGGAAGAAGAGAAGAGCACAGGTCTGAATTGTTCCGGTCCTCTCCAACCCCAAACATGAAACTCTAACTCAGTTTGTTTTCATCCATTTAGTGTTGTCACATTCTAGCTTCTCTCCTCATTTCATGGTGATATGTAATTAAAAGTCCAGAGAGAGACCAGTGAAAACCACCATATGGCTAACTGGGATGCAGAGCCCAGAAGAGTTTCACACAGCTGCCCATTGTTTTGTGGAGACATGGAGACTTCTGGGAAAAGTTTAGTAATTAGGTATGACCGCAGAGTGGTGGAGATCCCTGTGGAGTAAACCCTTCTGAAAGACGGAATGTCAAGCAGTCAAGCAGGCTGTACCTCCACCAGGGCCCTCTGACAGAGAGGGGTGAACAATTAGTTTCCCTTCTACCTTACATAATCAGGGTCAGAGGTCAGAGGGGAGGACACTCCTGCTGGCCCCGGTGAGGATAGACCCAGGACCCAGGCAGAGAGCAGAGGGGCAACTGACAAGACACAAACACCTCTAGGAACAGCAGGGTCTCCTGTTTAGAACTAACTGGAATGTAGAGGTTCTGCATGTTATTACCCAAGAACAGACAACACTCTTTCACATCTCTTCTCTAAAATGATATTAAAGAGGACCTCAGTCATGTGTGATTTGGCTTCCCCCACCAGAGACCCCCATTTGTCTTTGATGGGGGGGGCCTTGGGTTGTTTTAGGAAAATGAAATTAGTGTATATGGGGCCGGAGAGGAAGTGAGCAGCACAGGGGCACTGAGACAGCACTAGCAAGGGGAAATAAGGAAATAAATAACTGGCATGTCTGGAATCTGCCTCTGAAGGGGAGATGCTGGTTTGGACAGTGTGTGTTGCCACAGCGCTGAGCACATGATGGGGTCTTTGAATGGCTCTTACTGTTAAGGTCTTTCTACCAATGTGAGGGGAGAGGGAATGTCATGTACTTTATGACTGCACTCATCTTCGCATTTGGTAGCAATTTACTTTAAACGGCCGCATTGTGATTCACAGAGAAAATTATGTAAATATGGGGCATGTGGAATGTCAAGATGAGTGAGAATGAAAATAAAGGAGTCTGAGATAGTCTTACTGGTCAAAAGTCTAAATAATACAACAATGTCTCATGCCCAAAGTCAACATGCCACATGGTGGGATAACAATCCATTTTTTGTTATTACCATGTCCTCTTTACTGAAATATAATCCTCAAATGTTTAAGTACAACTACATCCTCCCTATTAACAGTCATTTGATTCAACAGTAAAACAGAGAGATCAGACATACTTTAGTGACTCCTTGGTTCCGTCCGAGCTGCTGCCTCCCTGAGCTGGTCCTATGTCCGTGGTCACGCTCTCGCTGTGGATCTCAGGGGTTTTGGGGACGGAGTTCTCCTGCTCTGGGAGAGAAGTGCGGCGCCCCAGGCTCCCTGCCCAATGGTGCTCGGAGAGAGGGATGCGGCGTCCCTGGCTGCCTGTACTGACCAGGCTCCCTGCCCCATGGTGCTCTGGAAGAGGGGTGCGGCGTCCCTGGCTGCCTGTACTGACCAGGCTCCCTGCCCCATGGTGCTCTGGAAGAGGGGTGCGGCGTCCCTGGCTGCCTGTACTGACCAGGCTCCCTGCCCAATGGTGCTCTGGAGGGGTGCGGCGTCCCTGGCTGCCTGTACTGACCAGGCTCCCTGCCCAATGGTGCTCTGGAAGAGGGGTGCGGCGTCCCTGGCTGCCTGTACTGACCAGGCTCCCTGCCCCATGGTGCTCTGGAAGAGGGGTGCGGCGTCCCTGGCTGCCTGTACTGACCAGGCTCCCTGCCCCATGGTGCTCTGGAAGAGGGGTGCGGCGTCCCTGGCTGCCTGTACTGACCAGGCTCCCTGCCCCATGGTGCTCTGGAAGAGGGGTGCGGCATCCCTGGCTCCCTGTACTCCCCGCCCCATAGTGCCTCTCTCTGCTCTCCCCGGCCCGCTTGGCCTCAGAACAGTGCTTCATAGCCTGTAGCTGAGATAGGGGCACTATGTCACCCCCCTGGGGTCGGTGCCAGATAGTCCGCCGTCCCACGGAATTGTAGTAGTAGAAGCGGCCGCTCTGGGGGTCAAACAGCTCCCACCACTGGTTACTATCGGCCTGACGAATCTGGGTGCCCAAAGGAGGGTCCCAGCCGCATTCGCTGGTGGCCAAGTTCAGGTACATGTGCTCTCGAGAGCGTGGCTCCAGGATCTCCACCCAATCAGGACTGAAAACAGACACAAGAAATAATGTTGTTAGAACTGAGAACAACAAGGAAGAGGCAAACAGATTTGAAGCCATTAATAACAAAGAATTGGTTCGGTCTGGAAATCCTACTGAAATGACCATCCCTGTTACATGCTGCTCATCCAACAATCTGTAAACAACTTACACAGTCAAACACGGACTACAACGCAAACACCTTCAGATGACCCATATGGAGAGTATGAATGTTAGCGACCACAACACGTGTCCATCTGTGTGTGACAGTGCTATAGAACGCTGGTTCAGCAGTGATGTCAACCATCTGGTGGGCAGAGGAGCAGCAGGAGTAGCACTGTGTGTCTGTAATATGCGACAGGTGGACACACTCAGTACGGCACTAGGACCACAGCCAGCAGGCCTGGAGAGCACCATCCACTCCAGCAGCATCACACAGGGAATGGCGTAAGGAACAGTAGCAGCTAACTTAGCAGAACACAGAGGTTCGAGTGGGGATTGGGAGACACTGGCTCACACACAGACAGGGTACAGGGAAATGTGTCATTAAGGGGGTAACCTGTCAGATTGAATCAAAATGTGTCCCTGACTTAACTGCAAAGTGATACAGCTCTACAAGCTCATTCTGATATTTGATGATGAGTGTGATGATGTTATGATCTAGTTATCTGATGCAGAGCAGCGTTAAGTGTGCCAATGAATCCACGAGGGACCACAGCCAGCTGGAGCCTGTGTCCTTCTACTGGGCTGAGAACCAGGCTGGGGGCTGGTGAGGAGGGTAGGCAGAAGGTGCGGTTGGTGAGGAGGGAGGCAGAAGGTAGACACAGGGTCTCTTTCCCTTTCCCTCCAGTTTGGGACACATGTCCAGGGTACCTGTGGTAGCGAGGGGGCGCAGGGTGTCCAGCACGGCCCACAGTGCCTAACGCATGCCCACATTTGTTCCTTGTGATCCTGCCAAGTAAGTCCCCTGCACCCCCAGCCTCGAAATAGCCTCACAAGAGCAGAGTGCCAGCCAAGTTGACAAGACTGTGGGCATTGGGCATAAAGCTCAGTGGAAACAATCTATGTATTGCTCTGTTCTTCAGCCACATTCAGGTGAAAATACAGGGGGACAGAGGCCCTTTACACCATCCCTGCCTGTGTGCTGTCACTGTGTGTCTCTCTACTGTCTGCTGGGAAACCACCTGGCTCCCACTCTGAACAAGCACACATTATTCACTGTCACAGAATATGGCTATAATAGGACCAACCTCTTCAAGAAAGAGAGACAAATACATCTGTATCTAATCTGTAAATCAGTCCTGTTTTCTTCTGAGTATCTGCAGTGAAAGTATTTAAGTGTCCACAAACATCACTATTTGAGTGCGAGAGTAAGTGTGTGAGTCAGAGAGAGCGCGAGGGAGAAAGAGAGACAGAAAGAAAGAGTGAGAGAGAGAGAGAGCGAGAGTGTTTGGGTCATGACGGATTGGCATGATGTGGGGGAGTAACGTTTACAAGTCTAGCTGATCCCAAAAGAGTCCTGCAGTGAGGCGCCATGGGTAGGCTAGTTTCAGTTGAGGAGGGGACGATTTTTACACTGATGGATCAGCAGTTTAAGGAGTGGAAATGAAGGTACAGTCAAACTGGAGGCCTAAGCAGTAAGGCTGTGACGATGCCAATATTGCAATATTTTTTTCATGGCAAAAATTAAAACACAAAGCAGACCAAACTCCTTGGTCCTTTAAAAACCTGCTGTATGTAAAATATTGTGTGCTATAAGCTTGGAAAATAAATAAAATGTGACTCTGGATGATGTTTGTTTCCAACATCAGGGCTGTTTTCCAAAATAAGTTAAATCCGCTTCATGTTTTGTTTCCTCGCCACGATACTAACGAGTATCACGATACTGGTATCGTCCTGGACCTACCAAGCAGTCAATAGTCATATTCCACACATCCCACCCACAATTGGCCCAGCATCGTCCGGGTTAGGGGAGGGTTTGGCCGGCCGGGATTTCCTTGTCCCATTGCGCTCTAGTGACTCCTTGTGGTGGGCCGGGCGCCTGTAAGTTGACTTTGGTCGCCAGCTGGATGGTGTTTCCTCTGACACATTGGTGCGGCTGGCTTCCGGTTTAAGTGAGCAGTATGTCAAGAAGCAGTGCAGCTTGGCAGGGTCGTGTTTCGGAGGATGCATGGCTCTCGACCTTCCCCTCTCCCGAGTCCGTAGGGGAGTTGCAGCAATGGGACAAGACTAACTACTAACTATTGGATATCATGAATTTGGGGAGAAAAAGGGATAAAAGTACAAAAATAAATAAATGTTACTACTGATCCTCTGTGGCTAAATTATGCTCTCTGGGCTCCTGTGGTTGGATATTATAATATTATTTTGAAAGGTTATCTATTTTTGTATTTTATTTTTGCCTCTTGGGACCCCTATGGGTTTAGGCCCTGACTCACACAATTGACCAGCCACATTTATTTATTATGCAGATTATTATTTTAAAAATGATTCATTAATTTATTAATATACATTTTTTATTTTAGCCTTCCTTGGTGGTCTAGTGTTGAGGATTCGGCGCTCTCACCGCCATGGCCCGGGGTTCGATTCCCAGTCAGGGAATATACGTTTGGGGCGGCAGGTAGCCTAGTGGTTAGAGCCAGTAACCTAAAGGTGGCTAGATCGAATCCCAGAGCTGACAAGGTAAAAATATGTAGTTCTGCCCCTGAACAAGACAGTTAATCCACTGTTCCTAGGCCGTCATTGTAAATAAGAATTTGTTCTTAACTGACTTGCTGAGTTAAATAAAGGTTAAATAAATAATCCTCCCCATCTGACGATTAGCATTGAGAGCGGGCTCCTGAATCCTCCAGTGGTTGGTGGCTGCAGTAAGAAAAGTGTACATATCATATACTGTACATATTTCCTTTATTTTTATGAATTGTTTGCTGCCTATTGGTCCACCCAGGGGCTTTAGCCCCAGTAAGCTCCTGCATTAATTTGGCCCTGGGAGCAGCATGGGGTACAATGGTTGCATAAGGGCCTTACTTCCTGGGTAAATAAACAGTAGTTAGGACACAAAGCGGAACCAGTGTCTTGCTGAACCAGTGTCTTGCAGTATGCATAACCACAGGTAAAGTTAAACACTACTCTAAATGTTTTATAGCAATCTAAAATTAAAACATGCTCGTCTGACACCTGATTCTCTTCAGGATAACGTATTTTAAATTGAAACAGGCATGATGTCTTGGGAGAGTGCTATGGTTATACTCCTGAGAGAGGCACTTAACCCAACACTGACACCAATAACCCCACTGACAGTAAAAATCAGAACGGACAATACTGTATGTGAAGCCTAGACACAATACATCTACTATGCCAGAGGTAAGACAGTGCTTAAGAGAAAATTGTAAAATATATGTTCTCATAATGCTGGTGTTTTGCTCTTAATATTCTGTAGATCTGATAACACATTCCCTCTTCTCCATGGAAGGTACACTGGCCCTTTGTCCCCCATCTGGGTCAAGGAGATGTCTGTACCACATGGTTATTCTCTAGGATGACTAAAAATAAGTCAAATAGAAAAACACCTCTCCAAACAGAGAACAAGTGGTAGAGCAGAGCGCTGCACCGAAACCAAAAGACCAACATACACACGCGCACGCCGACTCTGTGTCAGAGGTCTCATTCTGAATAATAACTTGTATATCACCCACAATTGACAGTTTGGTCCCAAAATAACTTGGATATGTTAAATGGCATTTTCCCAGAAGGCAGAACATTCTGCTCATGGTATCTCCTACATTGTTTTAAAACAACCCAAAGTGTAAATGGTAATTTTCCAAGCAGTGCAAAACATAGGAGTGGACATTGCATTGTCTAAAAATAGGGCAACACACAGGCAACACACAACACACTGTAATTGTTTAGTTTTGGCTTTCAATCTAACTCAAATTCCAGTCCAGCTTAAATTGATTCCTTCAGAGAGAAAGTATTGTGAAGAAACGGTTTTCTTCCAAGTACCTCAGTCACAGTGAACTGAGCAGACAGGAGCCTATACACAATGGGTTCTGTACAGGCTAACAGGAGCCACACAAGTTGACGTAAAAGGCAAATAAGTCTGCTAACGGTTGAAGTGGAACTTATCATTCCAATACTAGTGTGGCATGTCTGATTCACTGATAGTGCTGCATCAAGTCAACAGAAATCGAAACCAATGGGGCATAACTAGGGCTGGCACAATTATCGTACAAGCGTGTAACCGACGGTTATGGATGAAGACAGTTATGAAAATTAAATAACCGTTAAAAAAAAAAAAAAGAATAATACTTATTATTACTATTCATGTTTTTGTGGAATGAACAACTGACTGAAGACGGTACGGCCGGGCATTTGTGTGGTTGAGCCCGTTTCTGGCAAAATTTTATTGAATTTATTAAACTAGGCAAGTCAGTTAAGAACAAATTCTTACTTTACAATGACGGCCTACCCCGGCCAAACCCTAACCCGGATGACACTGGGACAATTATGTGCCGCTCTATGGGACTCCCAATCACAGCCGGTTGTGATAGAGCCTGGAATCGAACCAGGGTCTGTAGTGACACCTCTAGCACTGAGATGCAGTGCCTTAAACCGCTGCGCCACTCGGTAACATGGACTCTTTAACAACCTATGAAACGTTGTTGCTCCTTGCTGAAACACGCAAGGTGTTGTAGCCTCGGCAACACTCCCCACAATGCATCAGCAGCACACATAGAAATAGAATGACTAGAACAGGCTTGAAACCTCTAACCCTGTCAATTTGACTGGTAAACTCAGAGGGCTTGCAGTTGCGTCACAAATCACCTAGCAAACGTACCAGGCCCCATGTTGGAAGACCACATTCAGTCTGTTGGAATGCCTCCAATTGTCGATGTATTATTAGCTAGCTTGCTACAGAAACTTAGTGTGCAGGCTAACTCAAATGAGCTGCTAACGTAATGTCCGCTAGTTAGCTAGCTATAATTAAATATCACCAGCTTAAAAACGTAATATTTGCTAGTTAGCTAGCGATCGTGATGTATTTATCGATGTAACTCTAAATGCATTTGTAGCTAGGTTCACTACATGACCAAAGGTATGTGGACACCTGCTCATCGAACATCTCATTCCAAAATCACAAGCATTAATATGGAGTTGGTCCCCCCTTTGCTGCTATAACAGCCTCCACTCTTCTGGGAAGGATTTCCACTAGATGTTGGAACATTGCTGCTGGGACTTGATTCCATTCAGCCACACGAGCATTAGTGAGGTCGGGCACCTATGTTGGGCGATTAGGCCTGGCTCGCTGTGGGTGTTCCAATTCATCCCAAGGTGTTTGATGGGATTGAGGTCAGGGCTCTGTGCAGGCCAGTCAATTTCTTCCACACCGATCGACAAACCATTTCTGTATGGACCTCGCTTTGTGCACGGGGGCATTGTCATGCTGAAACAGGAAAGGTCCTTACCCAAACTGCTGCCACAAAGTTGAAATCAAAGAATCGTCTAGAATGTCGTTGTATACTGTAGCGTTTAGGGGCCTAGCCCAAATCATGAAAAACAGCCCCAGACCATTATTCCTCCTCCAACAAACATTACAGTTAACTCTATGCATTAGGGGAGGTATTTTTCTCCTGGCATCTGCCAAACACAGATTCGTCCGTCGAACTGCCATATGGTGAAGCGTGATTCATCACTCCAGCGAGAGCGTTTCCACTGCTCCAGAGTCCAATGGCAGCGAGCTTTACACCACTCTAGCCGACTTTTGGCATTGTGTGTGGTGTTCTTAGGCTTGTATAAGGCTGCTCGGCCATGGAAACCTAATTCATGAAGCTCCCGATGAACATTTATTGTGCTGACGTTGCTTCCAGAGACAGTTTGGAACTCGGTAGTGAGTGTTGCAACAGAGGAGACTAGAGGTCGACCGATTATGATTTTTCAACGCCGATACCGATTATTGGGGGGGCCAAAAAAAGCCTGTACCGATTAAATCGGAAGATTTAAAAAAATAAATGTTTATTTCTAATAATGACAAATACAACAATCCTGAATGAACACTTATTTTAACTTAATATAATACATAAATACTATCAATTTAGCCTCAAATAAATAATGAAACATGTTCAATTTGGTTTAAATAATGCAAAAACAAAGTGTTGGAGAAGAAAGTAAAAGTGCAATATGTGCCATGTAAAAAAAGCTAACGTTTAAGTTCCTTGCTCAGAACATGAGAACATATGAAAGCTGGTGGTTCCTTTTAACAAGAGTCTTCAATATTCCCAGGTAAGAAGTTTTAGGTTGTAGTTATAATAGGAATTATAGGACTATTTCTCTCTATACGATTTGTATTTCATATACCTTTGACTATTGGATGTTCTTATAGGCACTTTAGTATTGCCAGTGTAACAGTATAGCTTCCGTCCCTCTCCTCGCTCCTACCTGGGCTCAAACCAGGAACACATCGACAACAGCCACCCTCGAAGCAGCGTTACCCATGCAGAGCAAGGGGAATAACTACTCCAAGTCTCAGAGCGAGTGACGTTTGAAACGCTATCAGTGCGACCCGGCTAACTAGCTAGCCATTTCACATTGGTTACACCAGCCTAATCTTGGGAGTTGATAGGCTTGAAGTCATAAACAGCGCAATGCTTGATGAATTGCGAAGGGCTGCTGGCAAAACGCACGAAAGTGCTGTTTGAATGAATGCTTACGAGCCTGCTGGTGCCTACCATCGCTCAGTCAGACTGCTCTATCGAAATATCAAATCGTAGACTTAATTATAACATAATAACACACAGAAATACGAGCCTTAGGTCATTAATATGGTCGAATCCGGAAACTATCATCTCGAAAAACAAAACTTTTATTTTTTCAGTGAAATACGGAACCGTTCCGTATTTTATCTAACGGGTGGCATCCCTAAGTCTAAATATTCCTGTTACATTGCACAACCTTCAATGTTATGTCATAATTACGTAAAATTCTGGCAAATTAGTTCGCAACGAGCCAGGCGGCCCAAACTGTTGCATATACCCTGACTCTGCGTGCAATGAACGCAAGAGAACTGACACAATTTCACCTGGTTAATATTGCCTGCTAACCTGGATTTCTTTTAGCTAAATATGCAGGTTTAAAAATATATACTTCTGTGTACTGATTTTAAGAAAGGCATTGATGTTTATGGTTAGGTACGATTGTGCTTTTTTCGCAAATGCGCTTTTGTTAAATCATCCCCCGTTTGGCGAAGTTGGCTGTCTTTGTTAGGAAGAAATAATATTCACACAGTTCGCAACGAGCCAGGCGGCCCAAACTGCTGCATATACCCTGACTCTGTTGCAGAGGTGACACATTTTCCCTAGTTAAAAAGAAATTCATGTTAGCAGGCAATATTAACTAAACATGCAGGTTTAAAAATATATACTTGTGTATTGATTTTAAGAAAGACATTGATGTTTATGGTTGGAGCAACGTGTACCTAAGCGATTATATGCAACGCAGGACAGGCTAGATAAACCAGTAATATCATCAACCATGTGTAGTTAACTAGTGATTATGATTGATTGATTGTTTTTTATAAGATAAGTTTAATGCTAGCTAGCAACTTACCTTGGCTTCTTACTGCATTTGCATAACAGGCAGGCTCCTTGTGGAGTGCAATGTAATGCAGGTGGTTAGAGCGTTGGACTAGTTAACCGTAAGGTTGCAAGATTGAATCCCCAAGCTGACAAGGTAAAAATCTGTCGTTCCTAGGCCGTCATTGAAAATAAGAATGTGTTCTTAACTGACTTGCCTAGTTAAAAAATATTATACAAAAATATATAAAAAATAATAAAATAAAAAAATAATAAAACGGCAAATCGGTGTCCAAAAATTCCGATTACCGATTGTTATGAAAACTTGAAATCGGCCCTAATTAAATCGGCCATTCCAATTAATCGGTCGACCTCTAGAGGAGACGATTTTTACGCACTACACACTTCAACACTCGGCTGTCCCGTTCTGTGAGCTTGTGTGGCCTATCACTTCGCGGCTAAGCCGTTGTTGCTCCTAGATGTTTCCACTTCACAATAACGGCACTTACATTAGACAGCGGCAGCTCTAGCAGGGCAGAAATGTGACGAACTGACTTGTTGGAAAGGTGGCATCCTATGACAGTCCCACGTTGAAAGTCACTGAGCTCTTCAGTAAGGCCATTCTACTGCCAATTTTTGTCTATGGAGATTGCTTGGCTGTGCTCAATTTTATACACCTGTCAGCGACGGGTGTGGCTGAAACAGCCGAATCCACTAATTTGAAGGGGTGGCCACATACTTCTGTATGTGTACCCATGTTAGGACATCTTGTGAAAAGAAGTTTTAAAGTCACACACAATGCATAAACCTATTATAAACAACAGCAGACCAACCCTGCTGTGAGTGCAGGCTTCTGTTTGAGCGCAGCACTGAGACACCTGATTCAATGTATCAAACCTAATTAGTTAATAATCAAGTGTGCTATTGCAGGACTGGAAAATAAGTCTGCTCCCCCGGTAGCTCAGGGATCATTGGAGCAAGGTTGGTCACCTCTGGTGTTGACTTTATTTTGTACACCTGAAATTATGCTTTAGCAATAATAGCTTACTTGTTACTAAAATTGCTAACCTTTACATACGAGTTAGCTTACTTGTACATTTTACTATTATATGAAAGTCCTGATTCTTTGAAGTTAAGTGTTTAAACTTGTTTTACAATTGTTAGCTTAACTATTATTCAAGATGAACTAGTATCGATGTTGATTAATCACAGACCACAATCCTGAAATATAGAGGGAAAGGAAATCTGTCTCTAATTTGTCTGTTTCTGTGTTGTATTCTCATATGAACATGACCTTTCTGTTCAGTCATAAGCTCTCCAATTAGTTTTATTTGATTGTCACACTCTTTTCAGGATATCAGCCATGTGAACCCATTTTGCAGCTGATAATGGCATGCAACACCAATGCAGCCATAGGCCTACAGCAGTGGTTCCCAACTCCAGTCCTTGAGTACCCCCAACAGCACACATTTTTGTTTTGGCCCTGGAGAAACATACCTGACTCAACTCTGAGGGCCTGAGTTGACAAGGGACTAGTTGACAAGCTGAATCAGGTGTATTTGTCCGAGGCTACAATAAATCGTATTGTTGAGGGTACTCGAGGACCGTAGTTAGGAACCACTGGCCTGCAGTATGTTGGCATTTAGCCTTATGGGCATTTGCAATGCACCCCTTGACATTGTGCATCTGAATCAGAGAATAGCTTCACTCACAAATTGTTTACATATGTTCTCAATTTAAAAACGATACCAGTAGACAATGTATATGAGGCTAATCATTATATTGGATTTTGTATATGCCTTGAGCTGACATGGAATTGTTAAGTGCAAATCCAACCCTTGTAATATAGGTGGTGAAATGTCTGGAAGCAGGAGATGATGGGATCCTTAACCGCCGCCTACTCCTACCAAATTCAATGCCAGATACTTTTCTCCCAGAAGGTCTGAGTGGCACTTGGAGGTACTGTGATAATCAAATCAAATTGTATTGGTTTCATACACATACAGTTATTGTGGATATAGTGAAATGCTTATGTTCCTAGCTCCAACAGTGCATTAATATCTAACAATACACACAAATCTAAAAAGTTAAAGAATGGAATTAAGAAACATTAGGATGAGCAATGTCGGAGTCCAGAGAAAAAATATACAGTGTACATACAGTACCAGTCAAAAGTTTAGACACATCTACTCATTCATTAAATTCTTTATTTTCACTATTGTTCTACATTGTAGAACAATAGTGAAGACGTCAAAGCTATGAAATAACACACATGGAATCATGTAGTAACCAAAAAAGTGTTAAACAAATCAATATATATTTTATATTTGAGATTCTTCAAAGTAGCCACCCTTTGCCTTGATGACAGATTTGCACACTCTTGGCATTCTCGCAACCAGCTTCATGAGGTAGTCACCTAGAATGCATTTAAATTAACAGGTGTGCCTTGTTAAAAGTTCATTTGTGGAATTTCTGTCCTTCTTAATGCGTTTGAGCCTATCAGTTATGTTGTGACAAGGTAGGGGTGGTATACAGAAGACAGCCTTATGTGGTAAAAGACCAAGTCCATATTATGGCAAGAACAGCTCAAATAAGGAAAGAGAAACAACAGTCCATCATTACTTTAAGACATGAGGGTCAGTCAATACGGAACATTTCAAGAATTTTGAAAGTTTCTTCAAGTGCAGTCACAAAAACCATCAAGCGCTATGATGAAACTAGTTCTCATGATGACAGCCACAGGAATGGAAGACCCAGAGTTAACTTTGCTGCGGAGGATAAGTTCATTAGAGTTACTATCCTCAGAAATTGCAGCCAAAATGCTTCAGAGTTCAAGTAACAGACATCTCAACATCAATTGTTCAGAGGAGACTGCATGAAAATCAGGCCTTCATGGTCGAATTGCTGCAAAGAAACCACTACTAAAGGATGCCAATAAGAAGAGACTTGCTTGGGCCAAGAAACACAAGCAATGGACATTAGACCGGTGGAAATCTGTCCTTTGGTCTGATATGTCCAAATTTCAGAATTTTTGTTCTAACCACTGTGTCTTTGTGAGACGCAGAGTAGGTCATCGGATGATCTCCGCATGTGTGGTTCCCACCGTGAAGCATGGAGGAGGTGTAATGGTTGTGACGGTGCTTTGCTGGTGACAATGTCAGTGATTTTTTTTTTTTATTCAAGGCACACTTAACCAGCATGGCTACCACAGCATTCTGCAGCAATACGCCATCCCATCTGGTTTGCACTTAGTGGGACTATCATTTGTTTTTCAACAGGACAATGACCCAACACACCTCCATGCTGTGCATGGGCTATTTGACCAAGAAGAAGAGTGATGGAGTGCTGCATCAGATGACCTGGCCTCCACCATCACCCGAACTCAACCCAATTGAGATGGTTTGGGATGAGTTGGACCGCAGAGTGAAGGAAAAGCAGCCAACAAGTGCTCAGCATATGTGGGAACTGTTGGAAGAGCATTCCAAGTGAAGCTAATTGAGAGAATGCCAAGAGTGTGCAAAGCTGTCACAGGGCTACTTTGAATAGTCTAAAATTTAAAAGAAAATTTATTTGCTTAACACTTTTTTGGTTACTACATGATTCCATGTGTTATTTCATAATTTAGATGTCTTCACTATTATTCTACAATGTAGAAATAGTAAAAATAAAGAAAAACCCTTGAATGAGTAGGCGTGTCCAAACTTTTGACTGGTACTGTATTTATACACACAGCGCATTCGGGAAAGTGTTCTGACCCCTTCCCTTTTTCCAAATGTTACGTTACAGCCTTATTCTAAAATGGACAAAATATAAAAATGTACTCATCAATCTACACACAATACCCCATAATGACAAAGTAAAAACTGGTTTTTAGAAATGTTTGCAAATTTATAAAAAATAATAAAAACAGAAATACCTTTTTTTACATACAGTGCATTCGGAACGTATTCAGACCCCTTGACTTTTTCAATCTACACACAATAATGACTAAGCAAAAACAAGTTTTTAGGAAAGTTGAGAAATAAATATATTAGGCCTAGACTATAGAATGCTGATGGGATCATCCTCTTTTATGAGTCCTTCACTCTGTTTTCTAGCGCAATTGCATAGCCTATAGAAATGTTGCGCAACATGAGCTCTCATGAAGTGTTTGATTAGATTTTTTGATTACATTTATGTCAGAGTGATTAGAGGGACAATAGAGTGCTGAGTACCAGGCAGTTAGCAAGTTTGGTAGGCTACTAATGACCATCAACAGCATCAGAGCTTGGAGAAGCCTAATTACCGTGACTAAATGGTCATGTGGAATTTGACTGCCTTCATGACTTGTGACCGCTGGTGAGGTGGTAATACGGTCACCGCAACAGCCCTAAGTCAAGCTAGACAAGTACCATCCATTTATTTTTCCCTAGAAAATACACAATAGACTTATCAGAACAGGCATGTTGTTTTAGCACTAGCAGACATAGCCCACAAATGCTAGCTAGCTTAGTGCCAGCCTTCCCCTGATCATGACTATGAGTTCCATTACAGTAAAGGCAGAATGCCGCCCTGAGTTATGACTAGAGGGCGACCGATTAATCGGAATGGCCGATGAAATCGGCCCTAATTAAAGTTTTCATAACAATCGGTAATCTGTATTTTTGGACATGTTCTCATGTTGCCGATTTCTTTTTTTTAACACCTTTATTTAACTAGGTAAGTCAGTTAAGAACACATTCTTATTTTCAATGATGGCCTAGGAACGGTGGGTTAACTGCCTTGTTCAGTGGCAGAACGACAGATTTTTACCTTGTCTGCTCGGGGATTCAATCTTGCAACATTACGGTTAACTAGTCCAACGCTCTAACCACCTGCTTTACATTTCACTCCACGAGGAGCCTGCCTGTTACGCGAATGCAGTAAGAAGCCAAGGTAAGTTGCTAGCTAGCATTAAACTTATCTTATAAAAAACAATCAATCAATCATAATCACTAGTTAACTACACATGGTTGATGATATTACTCGTTTATCTAGCCTGTCCTGCGTTGCATATAATCGATGTGGTGCGCATTCGAGAAAAAGGACTGTCATTGCTCCAACGTGTACCTAACCATAAACATCAATGTCTTTCTTAAAATCAATACACAAGTATATATTTTTTAAACCTGCATATTTAGCTAAAAGAAATCCAGGTTAGCGGGCAATATTAACCAGGTGAAATTGTGTCACTTCTCTTGCGTTCATTGCACGCAGAGTCAGGGTATATGCAACAGGGATGCCACCCGTTAGATAAAATACGGAACGGTTCCGTATTTCACTGAAAAAATAAACGTTTTGTTTTCGAGATGATAGTTTCCGGATTCGACCATATTAATGACCTAAGGCTCGTATTTCTGTGTGTTTATTATATTATAATTAAGTCTATGATTTGATAGAGCAGTCTGACTGACCGGTGGTAGGCACCAGCAGGCTCGTAAGCATTCATTCAAACAGCACTTTCGTGCGTTTTGCCAGCAGCTCTTCGCAATGCTTCAAGCATTGCGCTGTTTATGACTTCAAGCCTATCAACTCCCAAGAGTAGGCTGGTGTAACCAATGTGAAATGGCTAGCTAGTTAGCGGGGTGCGAGCTAATTGCGTTTCAAACGTCACTCGCTCTGAGACTTGGAGTAAATGTTCCCCTTGCTCTGCATGGGTAACGCTGCTTCGAGGGTGGCTATTGTTGATGTGTTCCTGGTTCGAGCCCAGGTAGGAGCGAGGAGGGACGGAAACTATACTGTTACACTGGCAATACTAAAGTGCCTATAAGAACATCCAATAGTCAAAGGTATATGAAATACAAATGGTATAGAGAGAGAAATAGTCCTATAATAACTACAACCTAAAACTTCTTAACTGGGAATAT
The DNA here is from genome assembly GCF_965601325.2 of Salmo salar. NCBI lineage: Eukaryota > Metazoa > Chordata > Actinopteri > Salmoniformes > Salmonidae > Salmo > Salmo salar. The sequence goes on along the minus strand of NC_138302.1, from coordinate 83,438,977 downwards.
TGAAGACTCATGTTAAAAGGTACCACCAGCTTTCATATGTTCTCATGTTCTGAGCAAGGCACTTAAACGTTAGCTTTCTTACATGGCACATACTGCACTTTTACTTTCTTCTCCAACACTTTGTTTTTGCATTACTTAAACCAAATTGAACATGTTTCATTATTTATTTGAGGCTAAATTGATTTTATTTATGTATTATATTAAGTTAAAATAAGTGTTCATTCAGTATTGTTGTAATTGTCATTATTACATATAAATAAAATTAAAAATGTAAAAAAAAAATATATAAACAATCGTCCGATTAATCGGTATCAGCTTTTTTTGGTCCTCCAATGAATCGGTATCGGCGGTGAAAAATCATAATCGGTCGACCTCTAGTTATGACGCCAAACAGCATTCCTGGTGTCATAAATGTAGCTAGCTACCCAACTTGCAAATCCGGGTTAGTTATTAATATCTTTGTCCGAGTTTAAATGAATTGGCAAGCTAGCAGGGATCTTAGTTAGCCAGATCTAGTTGAAACATTATCGATAGCATGCTGGCTAACATTACAAACAGTGGAGGCTGCTGAGGGGAGAACATCTCATAATAATGGCTGGAACGGAGTGAATGGAATGGCATCAAAAACATGGAAACCATATGTTTGATGTATTTGCTACCTTTCCACTTATTCCGCTCCAGCCATTACCACTCCTCCCCAATTAAGGTGCCACAAACCTCCTGTGGTTAAATCTTATCAAACTTTATCGTTAGCTATGCAAATCTTCCTATCTATGACATTACATATTAGGGAGAGGCTATGTATTTATCAAGTTACATCACAATATCAAAGTATCATACTCAGTATCATACTCACCACACACCAGTCACAGCCTTCATGTCGTACATTTGTTTTTATGTAATCCATTCCTTACCATCTTGAGAAATATTGTTAAATGCATTAGAAGTTTGCACCAACTTTATGGATGCCCATTTTCACTCCTATGTCAAGCAAATGTGCATGCTTTGCAGACTTGACAACATGTCCACACACGTGGCAGTTGGGGGCGGACCACACCTTGTTTTCTCTGGGCAATTGGACATCATTGGCAAAAGTGGGCACATAAGTAATCCATACGCGACTCATCAATACCCGTCGTGATGCACTCACTTCCAAATCTCCTTTTGGACAAGACTGACTATATGACCAAAATTATCTTATTTACACTTTGTAGTCAACTTTGTCACTAGAATTAATGTTTCTGACTCATATCGATGCCACATAGACCCTTTATAACCAGAGAAGTTGGTTCTAGAAGGCAGTTCCCCTTTAAGCTAGCCAAGACCAACAACACAGACTATAAAGCTACAAGTAGTGAGTGGAGTTACACAGACTATACTAAAGTTAAAATGCTAACCTAGCTTACTGTCTGCCAGCAACAGCCACAAGTGCCAAACTTTATAAGTCCTCCTGAGTGTATTTACACACCTGCTATTTAAGAATAACAATCTCAGAAATTCTGAGTTAAAATCATCTCTACTCACCTTGCAAAACAGGTTGCAGGGATCCAGGGGAAAAGTGTCTGAGGCTAGAATCAGACAATATAAAGACATTACTGTTATATTAAGCCATCCAGCCCAGCCGTGCTGGCAGTGGCATGTAGCTCAATATAATAGGAGTAATAATCTACCAAATGCCACTATGTTTGATTATGTATTAAGTTCAAAGTCTATACAACATAGTGAGGGAAAAAAGTATTTGATCCCCTGCTGATTTTGTACGTTTGCCCACTGACAAAGAAATGATCAGTCTATAATTTTAATGGTAGGTTTATTTGAACAGTGAGAGACAGAATAACAACAAAAAGATCCAGAAAAACACATGTCAAAAATGTTATAAATTGATTTGCATTTTAATGAGGGAAATAAGTATTTGACCCCCTCTCAATCAGAAAGATTTCTGGCTCCCAGGTGTCTTTTATACAGGTAACGAGCTGAGATTAGGAGCACACTCTTAAAAGGGAGTGCTCCTAATCTCAGTTTGTTACCTGTATAAAAGACACCTGTCCACAGAAGCAATCAATCAATCAGATTCCAAACTCTCCACCATGGCCAAGAACAAAGAGCTCTCCAAGGATGTCAGGGCCAAGATTGTAGACCTACACAAGGCTGGAATGGGCTACAAGACCATCGCCAAGCAGCTTGGTGAGAAGGTGACGACATTTGGTGCGATTATTCGCAAATGGAAGAAACACAAAAGAACTGTCAATCTCCCTCGGCCTGGGGCTCCATGCAAGATCTCACCTCGTGGAGTTGCAATGATCATGAGAACGGTGAGGAATCAGCCCAGAACTACACGGGAGGATCTTGTCAATGATCTCAAGGCAGCTGGGACCATAGTCACCAAGAAAACAATTGGTAACACACTACGCCGTGAAGGACTGAAATCCTGCAGCGCCCGCAAGGTCCCCCTGCTCAAGAAAGCACATATACATGCCCGTCTGAAGTTTGCTAATGAACATCTGAATGATTCAGAGGACAACTGGGTGAAAGTTGTGGTCAGATGAGACCAAAATGGAGCTCTTTGGCATCAACTCAACTAGGCGTGTTTGGAGGAAGAGGAATGATGCCTATGACCCCAAGAACATCATCCCCACTGTCAAACATAGAGGTGGAAACATTATGCTTTGGAAGTGTTTTTCTGCTAAGGGGACAGAACAACTTCACCACATCAAAGGGACGATGGATGGGGCCATGTACCGTCAAATCTTGGGTGAGAACCTCCTTCCCTCAGCCAGGGCATTGAAAATGGGTCGTGGATGGGTATTCCAGCATGACAATGACCCCAAACACACGGCCAAGGCAAAAAAGGAGTGGCTCAAGAAGAAGCACATTAACTTTTTAAGGTATTAGGGGGCAGTATTTTCATTTTCGGATGAAAAGCGTGCCCAGAGTAAACTGCCTAATACTCGGGCCCAGAGTCAGATATGTGCATAGTATTAGTAGATTTGGATAGAAAACACTCTGAAGTTTCTAAAACAGTTTTAATGATATCTGTGAGTATAACAGAACTCATATGGCGGGCAAAAACCTGAGAAAAATCCAACCAGGAAGTGGGAAATCTGAGAATTGTAGTTCTTTTGAATCCCTATCGAAACTACAGTGTCTGTGGGGTCACGTTGCACTTCCTAAGGCTTCCATTGGCTGTCAACAGCTTTTAGAAACGTGTTTCATCCTTCTGTTACTGGGCTGAAAATAGGAGCTCAGTCAATGAGTGGACTGCCTGGGACCAGTGAGTTGTTTAGTGCGCAGGCACGTTTGGCGTGACGCTCCTTCATTTTCCTCTGTAATGAATACGCTATTGTCTGGTTGGAATATTAATTGACATTTTATGTTAAAAAGACCGTAAGGATTGATTGTAAACAACGTTTGACATGTTTCTACGAACGTTAATGGAACTATTTGACTTTGTGTCTGGATTTACGCTCGCGCGTTATGCCTTTGGATAGTGATCTGAACGCACAAACAAAACGGAGGTATTTGGACATAAATATGGAGTATTTCGAACAAAAATAACATTTCTTGTGGAAGTAGGAGTCATGGGAGTGCATTCTGACGAAGATCAGCAAAGGTAAGAAAATATTTATAATACTAATTCTGAGTTTAGTTGACCCCAGAACTTGGCGGCTATCTGTATAGCTTGCTTTGATGGTTGAGCTATGTACTCAGAATATTGAAAAATGTGCTTTCTCCGTAAGTTTTGGTGGGAATACATTTTCTGAACATCCCGCGCCAATGTAAAATGGGGATTTTAGATATAAATACGAACTTTATCGAGCAAAACATACATGTATTGTGTAACATGAAGTCCTATGAGTGCCATCTGATGAAGATCATCAAAGGTTAGTGAATATTTTAGCTGTATTTTCGTGTTTTTTTGTGATGTATATCCTTGCTTTCGAAAATGGCTGTGTGGTTTTTCTTGTGAAGTTTATGTCCTAACATAATCTAATTTTATACTTTCACCGTAAAGCCTTTTTCAAATCGGACAATGTGGTTAGATTAACGAGAAGTTTATCTTTAAAATGGTGTAAAATAGTTGATTGTTTGAGAAAATGAAATGAGATTTTTGCTGTTTTGTATTTCGCGCCATGCTATTTCACTGGCTGTTGATAGTGTGTACCGTGGGTGGAAAGCTAGCCCATAGAAGTTAAGGTCCTGGAGTGGCCTAGCCAGTCTCCAGACCTTAATCCCATAGAAAATCTGTGGAGGGAGCTGAAGGTTCGAGTTGCCAAACGTCAGCCTCGAAACCTTAATGACTTGGAGAAGATCTGCAAAGAGGAGTGGGACAAAATCCCTCCTGAGATGTGTGCAAACCTGGTGGCCAACTACAAGAAACGTCTGACCTCTGTGATTGCCAACAAGGGTTTTCCCACCAAGTACTAAGTCATGTTTTGCAGAGGGGTCAAATACTTATTTCCCTCATTAAAATGCAAATAATTTTATAACATTTTTGACATGCGTTTTTCGGGATTTTTTTGTTATTATTCTGTCTCTCACTGTTCAAATAAACCTACTATTAAAATTATAGACTGATCATTTCTTTGTCAGTGGGCAAACGTACAAAATCAGCAGGGGATCAAATACTTTTTCCCCCTCACTGTAGCTGCCAGGCAACGTGCTTATCCAAATATTGTAAAACATTGTAAAGACATGGACTGAGTGTGCTCTGCAGTAGCTCCATTAGCAGTGTGTAATTCAGACTGTACCATGACCACTGTAGAGTACACTGTGTGATAGAGAGAGGGGGCCCCCAGAACACACACACCATATCAATTTCTCTGCATTGAACGCAAGGGAGATAACAGCTTAAGTAAACAAAGATTATGTATGCAATGTATGTATGTTAGTCACATGTAGACTACTGGTTATGAATTACATTTAGAGTGATGTTTGATGAATGTTCTAACTATCTAAACTCTGTTTCTGAGTTAGGAATAGGATACAGAGTATTGGGGCCACCATACTGGACAGATACAGGTAGGAACCCACATCCAGGCTTGAGAGAACAATTGAAGGGAGAGGGGAGAGTGCACCTGTTTCAGATGACAAGGAACAGCTTTGCACCTGTCACACACATTCTTTGCTTCTATTGTTTGTCACCTCGAATTCCAACCATTCCACCAGTGGCAGGGGTCACATAAACCCACGGCACAATTGGGGCGCGCGTGTGTATTGCATGTTTAACACCTGCGAGCACCACTGAATCCCCAATCAATTACAGATGGCTACGCAACAATTGGCAGGGCAAAACAATAAATGGCAGGATTAAAACATGATGCTTGGCTACCATTTTCTGTAGACCGAACAGCAATGTGCTTAAAGTCAGACCCTGAAGGCTGCATACAGTTTGCCTCTTTAAAATGTGTTATAAGTAATTGTGGTAGTGTGAGGGGGTGAATGAAGTAGGTATGGGATCTGTCCCTAGCCTTGGGCCATAGGGTTTCCCCATGTGGGACTGGGAAAAGAGCTTGTGTGTTTGTGACATTGATGGAGTGGTGAAATCCTTTTACATTTTAGTCAATTAGCAGATGCTCTTATCCAGAGCGACTTACAGCTAGTGCATTCATCTCAAGATAGCTAGGTGGGACAACCTAGCTAGTCATAGTAAGTAACTAGGAGGCATTTGGGCTAATGTCTCTGGGCTATGGATGGATGGATGGGCTGTTGTTGTGGTGGTATACAGTTGGTGTGCTTGAATAGTTTTTGAAATAAGGTTCTGGTGTCTATCTTTGTTCCCCCTACCTGAAGTAGCCTACATCATCCTGACAGGACTATTGCTGATCACTGTTCCAACTAATTGTCAACGCCTTCCCCCTCCCTGAAGGGGCTCAACAGCAGTTGCTGTGGTCATTTTTCATTGAGGATATATCAGGCATAATAAAGCTGGCCTTGTGTTAAGAGATCAGATCAGGCACAAGAGACAGGCATGGAGTGAGAGAGGGCAGGATGCCAAGGAGGGGAAGAACGGTAAAGCACTTTAAGCCCCAGCAAGGCCTTCAGCCCTGGTGCCACATAAAGCCTGGCTAGCAGGGAGAGGCCAGGAGCCTGTACATGCTGCCACTCTGCAGGGTCACCTCCACAAGGGCCATGATGACTGAGTAGGCCCAGAATAAAATGCACACATTCCTTGGAGAGGGAATATAACACCTGTTTTCTACTAAGTGACCTTAATCCCTGTAGTATCACGTGTGAGTGATACTGCACACCTCTGTGTCATAATTGAAGCTGGGGTCTGTCTGTTCCAACTCAATAGTGGACATTCCACAACTTGTCATTTGCCGTCTATACAATGGCTGTCAGTTCTCTTCAGAAGTGAAGAAAAAAAAATCTTGGTCGACCAAGTGTTGTCTGTTCATTCGATTGGTTGAAATTTTCAAACGTGCACTTTTCCATATATAAACACATCCTATGTGTTTTAATCAAATCAACTATATGCACTGAGCTTGTCTGATGCTTTAAGCAAACTGTTTGATGAAATAATTAAGACACAAATGACTAGAGGGATTCCGACCGCAAATGATTTGACTGTGCCGCCTGGCTCAAACTTGCTGCATTGTGTAATTAAAAAAGAAAAAAGACAGCGAGTGACTGACTAGCACCCATTGTTTCCCTCTCCTCCCTGCTGCAGTCGCATTCATCCGTGTATACAATTCCCGAAATGGAACTGTTTCGGCCTATTTATTGTTTACGCTTATTATTCAAGGCGCTTTATTTAAAAAAAAAAAATTGATTGCATTTCACATCATGAATGACTCGTATGGTGTGTGATGACAAGAACAAATAAATTATTGATACAGTAGCCTATATAAGTATTGAAATATAGGCCTCAGTAAGTTACAGTATTAAGACTAAACAGGATGCTCTCTTAGGCCTACAGCTCAATGGTGGTTATACAAGGCTGCTATACTAAGCATACTAATGACATTACTTATTATTATAATGATGATAATAATAGTTATAATAACAATAAGGAGATCAAGGAAAAAGGAGGGTTATTTTTAGAAGAAAAAAATGTCTGACAATTTGGAACAGTGTAAACACTTAATAAATTATAAATAATAAAATTGTAAAGCCATTATTACAGCATAGCAAAGATTAAAAACAGTCAAATTTGTGAAATTGTTGCGTGAGGCTTGGTGCTCACAGTAGGCTATTAAACAAAACACTCAAACAGGCAACAGAAGCAGGATGTCTTATTTCTGTAGATATATATATATATATATGGATGATTTATAAAGCCAGGCACATTTAACAGTTAGGCTACTGATTACAGACCTAATTAAGTTGGGGTTTCCTCTCTCCTCACTTTTCTTAGACAATTAAGGCAAGGGCTGTTTTCTGGTCTCCTAACTCTGCTGCCTCCGCCACATTGTTCTCAACACCAATATGCTGGTTAACTTTGCTATTATGCACATAGCAACATGGTCTGGGAAAAGGTGCCAATTCAAGAGCGCACTGATGTGTTTAGAAATACAGACAGCGACCATTATCCAATGCGGGAGAAAGCTCATTTGTTATAAAATAATATACGTTTTATTTGTGTTGCATCATTGTTCTTACGTGATATAACCATATACAATTTCAGTAGCACGTCTTAGACAGATCGACTGTGCCGTCCCAATGGCCTACACAATGGATCAGTCTACTAAGACAGACATGAATTAGACAGGTGTCATATTTTTTTATTTGCTACTGCTCGACTAAAGAAATCGTGGTCGACCAACAGCCTATCGACCAAACAATCGACCAGTCGACTAAATCGAGTCAGCCCTACTCTGCACCAAAACAAACTCATTACTAAGGACTTAAGTCATAACAAAAAACCTACAGTTCGGGAATATCATAATTGTTTGTCTTTGCGAGAAGTTTCTAGTGTTACATAAACCCAGAGGCTCTCTGTGAAAGAATAAAAAGCAGAGCTGGCAAGCCTATCCTGTGATGAGTCACAATCATATGCATTACAATGCGTGTGCAGTGCACCCTCTGCTAATGCCTGATGGCCAGGGACAATGGGCTCTGCTGTCAGATCAGCAATCAGACTTCATTCAACTGGAACTCTCTATTACCATTCCCACAATGGCCGCCAGCCAATCGGAGCCCTCCACAGGAGTCCAGTGGGTGGAGCTTGGGGCACGTTTAGGAGATGTGGGGTGACCTCCAACAGCTGCGATAATCCAGTGCCCCTGTGACAATTTTGGACCCCCTTGAGGCCCCCCTAAATGTGGAGTATGAACAAATTTTTCCATAACTAATTTTTGCTAAAGTTCTTTTTTTACATCTGTTATTAGACTGGCAACGCGGAACATGGTATTTTGCCTGCAATGCAGTGAAGAAAACGATATGACAACAATAACATCTAATGTAACTGGCCCCTCTAACAGTACAACTGGCTCCAGCTTGGCCCCCCCAGTTGAAATGGTCTAGAACCGCCACTGCTCACTGCAACAAACTTGTTCTGTATAATCTTGTCACACACAGAGCCTTCCTATTGGTTTAGATGGAACATTTTAATGTTGGCAGCCCGGCTTCAGAAACCTTCTTTGAGCCCCGCCTACAAAATAACTAAGAAAAAAAATAAACAGTGCTCTATGCTGGCTGTATGGAGGCTTTGTCTTGGTCTTTGCCCACTTTCCCGCTCTTCCTCCCACTAATGCAGCAGTATTAAGCAGTAATGCTGGGAACTTCCGGCCCCTCACAGCTCAGCAGGACAGGCCCAGTGACTGTTTGTCTGAGACATAAGGCAGCAGCATTGTCAAACCACAATAAATCCTCTGTCATAGGGGGCAGGCCTCGTCCAATCCTCCTCTCCAGCCTTAACAAATGAACACTTTATCAGATCAGAGGGCCTCTGGACAAGAAGGAGCATGTGGGACAGAGGACAGTGTGTTTACCAAATACGGGATAGACTCCCTCCTGTCTGGTACGCCAGCTGTCAATAACAGGAACAATGGGGTCACTTGTCCAAAACAAATATGGAGAAAAATGAACCGATTCGGATGTAACGGATTAAAATATGGAGATAAATGAACCGATTAATGTTATTTCTTTCTCTCGTCAGCTCATTGGAGGTGAAATGTAACAAATGAAGACATAAACCAACATTTAGGTCCGAGAGGGGTTTCTGCCAAGAGTGAAGTGGTTAAAAAAGGCCATAAGGAGTTACCCTTAGCCATCTGCTTGGAGGCTTGTCCAGCAATACACTTTCCATTAGTTGTGCGGCTGTTTAACTATATAGTTGAGACAGTCTCTGTATGTTTCCGCATTTTGAGTTGTGCCTCAGCCTCTACCCCCCATCCCCTTCTGACCTGACAAGCGACCCCAGTGTCTAAACCAGGGCTGAGTTACGGGGTGAGAGGTGGTGGCCAGTGAGCCACACAGGAAAGAGGCATCTGTCTGGGTGATCCCCCATGAGGACATGGGCTGCTGACAGCAGATACAGTTGAAGTCGGAAGTTTACATACACCTTAGCCAAATACATTTAAACTCAGTTTTTCACAGTTCCCGACATTTAATCCTAGTAAAAATTCCCTGTCTTAGGTCAGTTAGGATCACCACTTTGTTTTAAGAATGTGAAATGTTAGAATAATAGTAGAGAGAATGATTTATTTCAGCTTTTATTTCTTTAATCACATTCCCAGTGGGTCAGAAGTTTACATACACTCAATTAGTATTTGCTAGCATTGCCTTTAAATTGTTTAACTTGGGTCAAACATTTCGGGTAGCCTTCCACAAGCTTCCCACAATAAGTTGGGTGAAGTTTGGCCCCTTCCTCATGACAGAGCTGGTGTAACTGAGTCAGGATTGTAGGCCTCCTTGCTCGCACACACTTTTTCAGTTCTTCCCACACATTTTCTATAGGATTGAGGTCAGGGCTTTGTGATGGCCACTCCAATACCTTGACTTTGTTGTCCTTAAGCCATTTTGCCACAACTTTGGAAGTATGCTTGGGTCATTGTCCATTTGGAAGACCCATTTGCGACCAAGCTTTAATTTCCTGACTGATGTCTTGAGAATTTGCTTCAATATATCCACATAATTTTCCTCCCTCGTGATGCCATCTATTTTGTGAAGTGCACCAGTCCCTCCTGCAGCAAAGCACCCCCACAACATGATGCTGCCACCCCTGTGCTTCACGGTTGGGATGGTGTTCTTTGGCTTGCAAGCATCCCCTTTTTTCCTCCAAACATAACGATGGTCATTATGGCCAAACAGTTCTATTTTTGTTTCATCAGACCAGAGGACATTTCTCCAAAAAGTACGATCTTTGTCCCCATGTGCAGTTGCAAACCGTAGTCTGGCTTTTTATGGTGGTTTTGGAGCAGTGGCTTCTTCCTTGCTGAGAGGCCTTTCAAGTTATGTCGTTAAAGGACTCATTTTACTGTAGATATAGATACCTTTGTACCCGTTTCCTCCAGCATCTTCACAAGGTCCTTTGCTGTTGTTCAGGGATTGATTTGCACTTTTCGCACCAAAGTACGTTCATCTCCAGGAGACAGAACGCGTCTCCTTCCTGAGCGGTATGACGGCTACGTGGTCCCATGGTGTTTATACTTGCGTACTATTGTTTGTACAGATGAACGGGGTACCTTCAGGCATTTGGAAATTGCTCCCAAGGATGAACCAGACTTGTGGAGGTCTACAATCTTTTTTCTGAGGTCTTGTCTGATTTCTTTTGATTTTCCCATGATGTCAAGCAAAGAGGCACTGAGTTTGAAGGTAGGCCTTGAAATACATCCACAGGTACACCGCCAATTGACTCACATAATGTCAATTAGCCTATCAGAAGCTTCTAAAGCCGTGACATCATTTTCTGGAATTTTCAAAGCTGTTTAAAGGCACAGTCAACTTAGTGTATGTAAACTTCTGACCCACTGGAATTGTGATACAGTGAATTATAAGTGCAATAATCTGTCTGTAAACAATGATTGGAAAAATGACGTGTGTCATGCACAAAGTAGATGTCCTAACCGACTTGCCAAAACTATAGTTTGTTAAAAAGAAATTTGTGGAGTGGTTGAAAAACAAGTTTTAATGACTCCAACCTAAGTGTACGTAAACTTCCGACTTCAACTGTAGGTCCTGGATCAGACTAACACACAGGCTAGTTAAGCTGTTAACATTTGCACTGGAACTCAAGGGACCAGCAAGGATAATGTCCTCTCTAGGGGTCCAGGGTGTAGAATCGGATTAACATACTGTATTTCTAGTCACAACACAATTAAAGAGGGCTGGGAGGAATGGCTGTTCCGATCGAACATGAAGACATCCTCCAACACCTGAGTGTAACGACAGGAAACAACTATTGTGTTAGCGCCTACCGTTGACGACTCAATCAGTTACTCAAACTGTACTACCTAAAAACCTGAGCGTGAGGGTTTTGTATCGAAATCATGAACCTCATCTGAAGCAATTGGACTGTTCGTCCCAATGTAATCCTAACGGAAGGAGCAAGGGCACTTAAAACACTACACCATGTTTACCACCGCTGAGGTCAGAAAGTTAAGCCAGCCCTTTATCCCTGCCTAAGAAGTTTTCCAAATATCAAAGGTTGGATTGGGATGGGCCACACACATTTGGATGGACAAAACCATCACCTTGGTAAAAGCCTAAGAGAATCATAGTGGGGTGAATGAGTGTTAGGATGAAAGAATGTAGTCTTTCACTAAAGTTTTGACCCATCGCTACAGAAAACGAGCAATCGGCAACACAGAACAACGAGACATGAAAAACATCGCACTAGCCGTCAAAGATCCAATCAAACACATCCATCATCAAAGCCATTCATTGTGTGATGGGGATTCTGCCTCTCGCACATCGTCACATTTGTCCCAAAAGGAAAAGCCCTGGCTCTCTGCTCTGGGGTAAGCTTGCTAGAGGAATGCAGTGTCCTGTCCTCCTTTGTCTGCAGATCATTGTGAGTCTACAGAGTAAACAGGGGGACAACATCCTATTGTGAGGCATCTCAGCAGCTCACATTCATATCCTACTATAACCTGCTGAAAGTATGTAAGAAATTAAAAAAGCCCAAGTAAGGTTCATTTGCTAGACTAAATTTAGGCCCTCTCTAACAAGAATGCTTTTTAAAACGGGAGCATTTTGGTCCCCCTCAATGTGAGAGAGTTGTTTTTGGAACTGTGTTTAGCTCAGAAAGAGCAGACAGTAAAGCAAACTGGTTTTGTGTTCAACTTTCCTCTGTTCCAAGACGCAGGTTCTTTCCATTCTGTGAGAGCACTTCTGGAATGTGTTACAATAAACCTAAATATTTTTATAGAAAGGGGCTTTTATGAGTCTTACTTCTTTACATATTACTTCGTTTCAGTTCCAACAGTATCCAGGAGTCGGTGGACATCCGCTTATGTGCATTGATGGGGGGATTTCTGCTCTTTTAAAATATGTGATAGATAGTGTGATGAATTGAGACGTGAGTGTGTGTCGGCTAAGCGAACCAAACGAGTGTGCTCACATACTCCCTTAAAAATATCTTCGCTTAAATAAAGAGAAAAAAGCAGCAATAATACTGTTTGTCCATTTTGAGACGGCATAGCCAGTATACACTTCCTCAAAATAGTCAGAATTAATCTTAGTAAACTCAAGAAATCTGTCATTAAATTTTGACCTTTTTGCCGAGGAGATCTTAGTCACGCAATTTTACATCTAACTAAGACTTTTGGTGCTTCCCTCAAGAAAAGAAATGGTGTGCCGAACAACCGAAAAAACCCGTCCAAAACGTAACAAAATGTCATAATATTTGCACAAACTCTTCCGAACTGTTTCGGCTGGAAAGTATGCGGACGCCTCCAGGCCATATAAATGGTATCTTCTGCAGACAGCTTGCTTCTGAGGACCTTGGAGTGACTCATATGTCTGATGGTTCCACCACCAGTGATGGGAATGAAAGTCATCAAAACATTCTAGAACCCCCATACTCAACTGGTGGAACCCGGTCCAGATCCAGACCCAGAACAAGGTCAATACAGGCTGCGGGTCCCGGCTTCGACCCCCTGGTATCATATAAAACACACATAAGACAAATGTGTAGAATTGCAGGAAATCCAGACCTTTACCACCTAGGAAATATTTGTGTGACTGGATCTTCAGAAATATACTGAACAAAAATTAAATGAGCTGAAACAAATGGTCCCAGAAATGTTCGATATGCACAAAATGCTTATTTCTCTCAAATGTTGTCGCAACATTGTTTACAACCCTGTTAGTCTGCATTTCTCCTTTACCAAGATAATCCATCCACCTGACAGGTGTGGCATATCAAGTAGCTGATTAAACAGCAGGATCATTACACAGGTGCACCTTGTGCTGGGGAAAATAAATGGCCACTCTAAAATGTGCAGTTTTGTCACACAACACAATGCCACAGATGTCCCAAGTTGAGGGAACGTGCAATTGGCATGCTGACTGTTGGAATGTCCACCAGAGCTGTTGCCAGAGAATTGAATGTTCATTTCTCTACCATAAACCACCTCCAATATCATTTTAGATAATTTGCCAGTATGTCCAACCGGCCTCAAAACCGCAGACCACCTGTAACCACGCCAGCCTAGGACCTCCACATCCGGCTTCTTCACCTGAGGGATCGTCTGAGACCAGCCATCCGGACAGCTGATGAAATTGTGGTTTTGCACAACCAAAGAATTTCTGCACAAACTGTCAGAAACCATCTCAAGGAAGCTCAACGTCCTCACCAGGGTCTTGACCTGACTGCAGGTGTCGTAACTAATTGCTCACTTTCGATGGCCACTGGCATGCTGGAGAAGTGTGCTCTCCACAGATTAATCCCGCTTTCAACTATACCAGATGGCGGACAGTGTGTATGGCGTCGTGTGGGCGAGTAGTTTGCTCACCCACACGAGTACCCCATGGTGGCGGCGGGGTTATGGTATGGGCAGGCATAAGCTATGGACAATGAACACACTTGCATTTTATCGAAGGCAATTTGGATGCACAGAGATACCGTGACGAGATCCTGAGGCCCACTGTTGTGCCATTTATCCGTCACAGTCACCTCATGTTTCAGCATAATAATGTAATAATTCCTGGAAGCTGAAAATGTCACAGTTCTTTCATGGCCTGCATACTCAGACATGTCATCCAATGAGAATGTTTGGGATGCTCTGGATCGACAGCGTGTTCCAGTTCCCGCCAATATCCAGAAACTTCGCACAGCCATTGAAGAGGACTCGGTCAACATTCCACAATCAACAGCCTGATCTACTCTATTCGAAGCAGATGTGTCACGCTGCATGAGGCAAATAGTGGTCACACCAGATACTAACTGGTTTCTGATCAATTTTTTGTTTAAGGTATCTGTGACAAACAGATGTATGTCTGTATTACCAGTCATGTGAAATCCATAGATTAGGGCCTAATTAACTTATTTTAATTGACTGATTTCCGTACATGAACTAACTCAGTAACATCTTTGAAATTGTTACATGTTGCGTTTATATTTTTGTCAGTGTAGTACTTGAGTACCCCTGTTCTAGAATTTCCCCCTGAACCACTCAAAACAGACGGCAAGGCCGTTGGCACTGCAGGGGGTGGCTCGAGACATGAACACATAAATGCTTGCTTTAAACCATTGACACCAATAACACATTCAAATACATGAATGCAATTTCATTTATGTTCATTAACAATTCGGTTTTTGGGAAGTACAAACCGAGAACATTCATATAAGACTTTCTTTGAGCTTGTGGCTTAAACTTATTTCCATTGAACCATCTGTTTCAAGAAACAAATTGAAAGCAGAAGATAGAGACTAAAAGGTTTTAATGAGCAGCTGCACATCTGTCTTAAGGCATAGAGAGAGATGTTGGAGAATATTAATGTGTGAATAAACTAAGGCAAGTTAACTGCACCAGCCATCCTAACCTACATCAGTGAAACAGCAGTGCAACAAATGGGATCGAGACATTTGCCTACTGCCATGGTCTGTTAACCACAGCAAAGAGCCACTAAAGCCAATTTGCAAATCAGTTCAAGAATTAAACAGGAAACTGGCAATTCAATTAAACACAGGCAAACTAGATATTCCCCAAAGGGATTTAGCAGCTATGGGAAATACTGCCTTTTATAGAGAACAAGTTCAATCATGCTTTGATGTTAGGTGATTATAGTGCTATAAAAGATTCGTTTTTAACAAGATTAGATGTGGCTGCTAATTGTCTCTATATGACAACGAAAGAAGATGACATGGGGTAGATAAGGAACGATCAACTCTGTTCTCATATATTGAGGTGTTCTCTTATACTGCCTCGATATATAAGAGAAAGGAGTTGAGCCTTCCTCAGCTAGACATGGGGGAAACTTAATGGTGACTATTCTTAATGATTATCCATTCCATCTCTGACATGAATAACATTCGGTATTAACCTGTAAACAGGACAGCAGACAGCCTACTACACTATAATACCATTTCTGCCCATATCGTTGCAATATCACTTTCCTCCACCATTCCTCATCTTCACAGGGATATTGGATTATTGGTAATCAAATATTGTATTCTAGCCTAAAGTAGCATTGTTACACAAACTTTAAACTCAATGAAAACATTTTACACTTCACTTAGTCTGTCTTCGAAATTCAAATAGTCCGCCTAACACATCCTGCGGTGAGGGTTGAGTGAAAGTTATTTCTGTTTTAAATCTTATCCGGTCGGCTTAAATTCCCTTAGAATGTATCTTACCTTATCCCAGACATTGTTTTCACATCGTAAGCATTGCGTTGCCTAGGTCTTGAATTTATAATGTAACTTGTTTATTTATTCGTGTTAATTTTCCCACCTTGTTGGACGGTATGAACACGAGACAGTTGTCCCGTAGTAATTCCGATATGGAGTCTCCGCCTCTGAACGCGAGTCACGATAATGGGGTCCTCCCCCATCTCCGCATCCCCGTAATTTTCGTTCATCCTGCTTTGGCCATTCCTCTGACGGACATGCGACACAATTATGAGGCTATTATTGGTGAATAATTATAGTCCAATGTTGATGCTTTATATTTATGACTCACGTGTCAGTTCTTCACTGTAAGGTACTCCTTTTTAGTATTGACGTTTTGAGATCTTGAGTCCAAAAGACATCTGGCCCTCAACATGGGACTTAAGGAATATAAAATGTAGGCCTACCTAAGGACTTCACATTATAATAATAGGTAAAGCTGTTGGTTCTACATAGTTCTGCATCAAAGATGATTAACCTTTAATTATATTTGTATCAGTCAGAAAAGTGAACTGGATTGAAGACAACTGGGTCAGCAACAAGAAAGCAAACAGAGACATCTGCTGGTGGAGTTTCATGGCACAGAACTCTGACTCATTACTCATCCTGAGCCCACTATGTAAGCATATAGAGCCCCACATTGGAGGTGTCATACTACCCATAAATCCTAGCGGTCAAACAGGGAAATGATTCCAATCGTTTTTCCACCATTTAGTTTTCCCATAGGGGATTTTATGAAACACTATGGGCTATGTTTCATGTAGGCTTACCCTCTCGTGACGGTTTGATAACCATGTACATCTCTCTCTCGGACAAGGTGAATTTCGTCAGTCTATCCGTCTCTATTTACTCTCAGATTCAAACATGCTAATTAGCATCATACTAGACATCATGCAAAACTACAAATCCCTGCAAGCTCCCGCCCGTCATATCTAGCTGACTAGATATCTAACTTTGCTAACAGGTATTGTGTCAATTTAAAACTTGCACAAGACAGGTCACAGAATTGTTCATTTAAAGAAATGTTGCCAATTTATTCATTACTACATTTAGCTGATTTTAGATAGTTAATCCAGATATTCTTACCTTTGCCTCAATTCGTCAGTCTCGTCCAGATCATCATGGCATTTGTAGTTCTTTATCATAGCCACATTAGCATTTTGTTTTAGTTTTTTTTTTGGGGGGGAGGGTTAAATAAAGGCAAATATATTGATAAAAGTCACATTGTCCTAGAGAGATTTACACGGTTATCAAAATGTCACACCAGGCTAACCCTACACAAAACACAGCCTTTATTTTAAGTGTTTCTAAAATCCCTATGGGAAAAATAAATGGTGGAAAAACGATTGTAACCATTTCCCTGTTTGACCACTAGGTTTTATGGGTATTATGACTCATACTGCGGTACTCTATTGCTGTGTGTCAACAACAGAGAGTTGACAAATACATAGCATGGTTAAAGTAGTAAAGAGGCATGAGGGCAATCAACACTTTATTCACAGTTACTCACTATTACAACTCTCTGCTATGGGAGTGTCACTGCTAAGAAACGAAGAAAGCAAAAAAAGGCAATATAATGAATATGCATGTCAAGCTGCATTACATTGTTGTGTTGTTTACTCTTGTGTACAGCAGACGAGCAGAGTCATTTTACAGGGAATTCTTTTCACAGTGAATATTTTCTAAGTGCTTTTTCATCATAAATATGTTTTTTTCAAACTAAAAGTGGGTTTTGACAGAGCAGAGAAGAAATTCAGAAACATGTGCAGAGAGAACAAATGGACAAATACAGAACTAGGACAATTCATCAGGCTACGTACTTATCTAAAAAGGACATATTTGTCAACTCATATCGAACACAAAAGAAAAGTCTGCCTCCTTTTCAGTATTATAAAAAATGATGTAAACATTTATATTAACTGCACAACATACATTCAAATACATACTGTACAGCAAGTCTTTATTTTCACAATGTTATCATAGCACCATGTATAGCAAGCTGAACAAACTAACCTGACCAGACCTAGCTGGTGGCATTAGCAATACAAAGGAGTAAAATGACATCCACTAATGAAATGTAAGCATTCTGCTGGTGTGAAGATGTTTATACCAATTGTTTGTACCATTGTCTAGGAGGGTGGGGCATTGGTTATAGAAGTCCCATCCTGAGTTTGAAGTGAACTAGGGGGGATAAGCTAGGTGATGATGTGATATGTCATATCCTAACCAGCTTCATCCCCATACAGTCTGGTATGTTCATCATCACACCTGTCTCATTCTTGGGGGCTGTAAATAATCCTTGCATGAAATTTGATCAACGTTAATATTAGTTACAATACAAAAGAATGGAGTACATGTCCTGGGGGAATCATTCTGTAGCCGTAGCACCAACAAAAGGAGGTGAGGAGTCTTGAGTTGTGGGCCTTGAGGAGAGTTTCCAGGCGTACTGACGTTTTGTTGACCCTACTTTTCATGCTGTGATTGTGCAAAGCTTGACTTGCTTGACTTGATTAAATTGCCTGACATCATATACTTATGGCACAAGGCCATAAGGGATGATACACATCAGGTTGTTGCAGCAGAGTTGACATTAAGCTAATCTCGGCACCCAATGTTAAGGCGTTTACCAGATACTAATATTAAACACACCTCACATTCACTGTTCACTCAGCGCGGTTGTTGAAAGTCAAAGTAAAGGTTCAGAGTGTATCCACGCTCAACTGATGAGTCTCCAACTCAGGTTGGTGGTCCTGAGATCTGGGGAGATAGGAGAGGTAAGAACATTCCTGTGTGAGTGTGTGTGTCGATGTGAATGTGTGTGTGTGTCTGTGTGTGTGTGTGAGAGAGAGAGAGAAAGAAGACGGGAGAGGTTATAGTTTTCATTTTCTTGGCTGTTTCAGTATTTTCTCTTCTGGGTGATGATCTGAGCATCAGTGGTAGCTAATGTTGGAACAGCATCCTCTTCCATAAACTCCTAGAATAATGGTATTTCAGGTTACATTCCCATGAAGTCTGTACAAGGTCCTCAGGTTCTCCAGTAGTTGTGGTCCTCCTCTGTTGGCACACTGTGATGTGGTGGATGGTGCGACACAGGTTGCTAACCAACCCATCCTTCCCAAATCTGCCCTCTGTATAAACAACACCGAGATGGAGATTGATGAGAAAATCTGATCTATCAATTGCTTATAACAGTAGTTCCAATGGGTCTTTTCCTAGCAACTCTAATAGGAAAACACAAGAAGGTGACACTGACAAGAATTTACCAGAAAAGACACCTCATCATCACAATACCACTGACTTTGAAAAGTGAATCTATCTTATCCTTGAGGGCATGGCACTTAAATGCAGGTAAGTATTAGTTACATGAAAAGCCTGGACCGAGAGGGCTGAGAAGAGCATGCTACCAGGCCATCTGACAAAGCAAGGTAATATGGATGAAGAGGGGGAGGTTGGCTGAACTGAGAGGAACAGATGGGTTATGACAAACTCACAGCGATTTGGAGGAGGGCTTCTTCACATTTGGCTTCTTTCGACGCTGAACTGGCCTGAAGCATGCACAGCGCGGACACATACAGTCCACATGCGGGGGAAACACACACATACACAAACAAACAGCGAAGACATTGCAAAATGAGGAACAGAAGCTGCTATTATGATTGCATTTTAGAATTCATCTTGTGCTAAAAAGGTTTTCAAAATAAGCTATTATCTACCCAATGTAGAAAAAATGTATAACCTACAGTATATCTTTAACTTTAGTGATTTATTGTTAGTCGTATTCATCCTTGAAAAAATGGGAATAATAAGACAACAAAGAACAAAAAGACATTAAGCCAGAAAAAGGAGGGTACCTGTATTCACTGAAGGAGTTTCTGTCTTTACTACCTGAAATAGAGAATGCTTTTATAGAACAGAATTAACAGAGTTGTGTGATGTGTGTGTGTGTGTGTGTGTGTGTGTGTGTGTGTGATGTGTGTCTGTGTGTGTCTTTCTCACTCACCTGTCTCTGGGTTGCATTGCTTGTGGCCTTTGCAGCTCCTCAGTTCCATAAGCTGCTGGTGCATCTGGTTGAGGGCAGTGCGGTCCAAGGTGCTAACCCCATTTATCAACTATAGACACACAAAGTAATAGAGGACAGGGTATGTTACCAAACACTGTAAAAAACACAATAGGCTATATCTCATTTGTGAGATTTAAAAGAGATGGGGAGAGAAAGATACCTGGTATGGGTCATTGTTCAGATCAAAGTACTCTATGAAGCCCGTAGCGAACTCGCAGAATATGAAGTTGTGTGTGTCGTTGATGGTCCTCAGGCACCAGTAGGTGTTGTTGTTTGCGCTGGTACAAGCACAGAATGGACCCACTGGCAGGGGAGGGAAAGAGACAGTGGGGGCTATTCAAACAAGATGCATGGCCAGTTTTAACTCACCTATACAGTATCTACTTTACCTTATTTTTGGAGCTTACAAGTAATCATTCAATATATCATTTCGTGCCAGAGTGGTAGCAGAGTGGTAAAAAATCATGAATCCCACTTTTACAACAACTGTTTACTGTTCTGCATTTGATTTAGTCTGTATTCTGTCATTCCATACTTGTCCAGAAGGGGGCAGTCTGCCAGTGCTGGTTGTCGTGGGTGAAGCAGGTGAGACCAGGCATGCTGCAGGTGTCGTTGTTGCGGAGCCTCTTGAGCAGTTTACGGAGCTTCTTCCTGCGTTTCTGCTCCTTCATCAGCCACTGCTTCTTCTGCTTAGAGGGCATTTTGCTGAGGACACACAACGAGAGGATGGTTTGTGGGGAGGTTTCTCTCTCTCTCGCACTCTTTCTCTCTCTCTCACACACACACAAAGACATGCACACACCACTCTCTCACATGAATTACCTGAGTGAGTAAATGCGGCCTGCATTGAGTCTGAACAATCCTTTGTTTTTGGACAGGTAACTGGGGGTGTTACACTGGCACTCTTCAGGCCGAACCTTCTTCAGGTGACCCTTGACCTCACGCAGGTTCTTTATTTTTGTCTGCAAGGTTTCAATCTACACACACATATACAAAATAGTTAACCCCCGCAATGACAGGAAAGGCTACAGAATAGGCCAGATTGGGGATCAACTAGAGCAGTACCTCATGCTCAATGTGGAGCTTATGGTCTTTCCAGGCCTGGAGGGATTTGTAGAGTCCTCCATCACACCTGACTGTGTCATTCATCAGGATGGAGCACCTGTGGGGTAAACACACACCAGCTATCAGCATCTTCACCTGCACCTCCTTACAGAACCCTCTCTTACAGCACCCTCTCTTACAGTACCCTGTCTTTTAACACCCTCTCTTTCAACACCCTGTCTTACAGCACACTCTCTTACAGCACCCTCTCATTCAACACCCTCTCTTACAGCACCCTCTCTTACAACACCCTCTCTTAGAGCACCCTCTCTTAGAGCACCCTCTCTTAGGCACCCCCCGCACCCTCTCATTCAACACCCTCTCTTACAGCACCCTCTCTTACAGCACCCTCTCTTTCAACACCTGATAATGAATTACTGTAGGGCTACTGTACTTAAAGATTAATTATATTACTACTACTCAAAACCCACTAATACTAAAACTCAGCACACACACACACACACACACACACATACATCCATACATACATACATACATACATACATACATACATACATACATACATACATGCATGCATACATACATACATACATACACACACACACACACACACACACACACACACACACACACACACACACACACACACACACACACACCTGTAGGTGACTTTAAGAGCGGCAGTCGATGTAAGGCTCTTGTTGGTTGGGGGTCTGGCTGTGACTCCCATGCCACTGAACTCCTCATCGTTGTCCTCCAGCAGGCCCGCTCCTCTCCTCCTCTCCCCAGGCCAGCTGGTGTTCCTGAGGCCCATGGGCCTGTAGCCCTCAACGAGGTCCACAGCATACATGTCTCCATCCAGCTCAAATGGAACGGACCGGGCCCAACGGTTCTTAGTCAGACTCTTACCGGACTTTACCTCTGATGGGGTTAAAGAGTTATTAGTTACAATGTTATTATTACAAAGGTAATGCAATGTCAATGACCCAAGAGAGGGTGATAAAGTACACAGCATTTTTCACTGTATTCAAATGACAGACACTTGAAACTTAAATTGTATCCTGTTTCATTGTAATTATTATTGTTAATTTTTATAATCTGTCACTGGGTGGCAGCAAAGACTTGTCCTACTATTATTTGCAAGCACAATTTAGAAGGCATTGGTATGGTAAATACATAAGCCACTGAAAGGACTACTCACCCTTCTTGGTGAGCAGTCTCTTCCTCTTCAGGGGTGTATGTTTGGGGCCTAGGGGGCCACAGTCACAGCTGTCTCCAGCATCGGAGACACGTCCAACCCACTGCTGGGACACGCTGCTGGTCATCAGAGCCTGCATACGTGAGGCATAGAGACTTGCCATGCCCTTACACTTATACAGACTCAGCTTACCAGAAGGGTCCTCCACACACTGCCACTTCTTCACATGCCGAGAGAGGAGAAGGGGGAGAGATTTAGCTACATTTCTGCTAATGTATAAGTGTGTGTGTGTGTGTGTGTGTGTGTGTGTGTGTGTGTGTGTGTGTGTGTGTGTGTGTGTGTGTGTCTATGCATGTGGGTATTGTACAGAACTTTTACCTGTCCTGGCTGTTCACAGGAGCTCTTGTACTCTGCTCTCTGACACAGGTCTTTGACCCGCTGGTACTTTGGCAGGAAGTTCTCCTCCTGGGCCACGTCCTTCCCATCAGACCTCTTGTGGAGCAGCTTCCTGTGTAAACAGGATAGAACCAGATGAGAGAAATAGAACATTGACCAAACATACTGTACATTAAACTTTGATCACTTGGCTGTGGACAATTATGAAGTAATTCTGAAATGTTGGTGAACTATCCCTTTAATTGCTCTTGATTCATGGCTAGATTACGAATTACACATACTGACCCTCTCTCTACCAGGAAGGAGTCCCTCCACATCTTCCCCTTCTTGTTCACCTGGAACCTGCAACAAGAGCAAGAAAGGTCAAGTGATCCTGAAGCATCTAATGTGTTGAGTCCAAAACATGCATATAAAGGTGTGACCTTCTCTACCTGTTGACAGGTTTGTCTGTGTCCAGGAGTTTGAGGATGGATTTGCCGTCCATGTCAGAGGGAACGTCCACTCCGGCCATGTCCAACAGTGTGGGAGCCAGGTCAATGTTCAGCACCACATGAGGGTTACTGCAGGACACAAGAACAGGTGGAGGAGAAAAATGAGTGCTGCAAAAGAGATCCAGTAGCAGTAACAGTGAGATAAGAGCCAAAGCTAACCGTTTCCATTGAAAAAGATATTTCATAAAAAGGTACTGTAGAAGTCTTCAAAGTTGCACTCACATGGCTCCTGCCTCCACGTTGGGGCCTCGTATGAAGAAGGGCACCCGGATGTCAAACTCATAGGGCATGGACTTGCCTTTGACCAGGCCGAACTGACCAATATGGTAGCCGTGGTCTGATGTGTAGATAATGTAGGTGTTGTCCAACTCACCTGTCTCCACCAGCATGTTGTACACCTGAGGACGAGGACACAGTAAGACACGTAGTCGGGTAGATTTAGCCAGTCTGTTCCTCCTTGTCCACACTGTCTGTCTGTCTGACCCACCTTATCCACACTGTCTGTCTCTCTTTCCGTCTGACCCACCTTGTCCACACTGTCGTCCACAGACAGCAGGGTCTGCATCCTCCGGCGCTGCAGCATGTTGGTGAACTGCATGTGGACGGGTTTCATGGGGCCTGTGTAGCGCAGGATCCAGTGCTTGTCTGGGTTAGGAGCGTAGTTATAGCTTGGGGTTCTAAGAAAGGAATGGATGGAAAAACGAGTGTGAAGAAAGAGCCAGTAAAGGGGGGAAATAATTTCAGGTGAAAACTGCGCCTGCACACACTTAGTTACCAGCACATTTTATCTTCATTGACAAGTCTTTGCTTTTCCTGTTATGGCACTTACTTTCGTTACCAAGCACCTTAGACAGAAGAGTGCTTACTTCTGTGAGATTATCACCATTATGCCTCCAGAAATCACAGAGGAGCTTAAAGCTTAAATCTTTAGTTGGGGAAACGGCCACGTCTGGTTGAGATATTACAACAACAAAGTTACTTCAAACATAACACTTTCTTTACCTCAGACATCATTGCACACGTGATAGAACACCAGAATATTTACAGCAACTTTTTTTACCATGCTGCTGGACACTCCTCTCCTCCATTTCATCAACAAAACAAAAACAAAGGCAAGCACTGGGAATACCTAGTCAGTTACACACCTGAATGCATTCAACTGAAATGTGTCTTTGCATTTAACCCAACGCCTCTGAATCAGAGAGGTGCAGGGGACTATCTTAATCAAGGGGATTTGAACCAGCAACCTTTCAGTTACTGGCCCATCGCTCATAACCACTAACCTACCTGCCAAACTGTGGTGCTATTTCTCACTTTACGGATTTCAGCTTTAACGACAGACATTATGCGAACATTTTAGAGCTCACATTTTATATTCAAGCAATTAGGCACGAGGGGGTGTGGTATATGGCCAGTTTACCACAGTTCAGGTCTGTTCTTATGCACAACGCAACGTGGAGTGCCTGGACACAGCCCTTAGCCGTGGTATATTGGCCATATACCACAAGCCCCTGAGGTGCCTTATTGCTTTTATAAACTGGTTACCAATGTAACTAGAACAGTAAAAATAAATGTTTTGTCGTACCCGTGGTATACGGTCTGATATACCACGGCTGTCAGCACTTGGGGCTCGAACCACCCAGTTTATAAAGAGAGGTAACGTATCTTTTGAATCAACACTGAATAGTATTATGGTTGAGAACATTTTAATCGTGCATAATATTAGTCATGGAAAAGTGTTTATTTTGCATGGCTTTCTACATTTGACATTCTGGGGTGAATTAATCATTGTTGGATTACATTCTATTGCATTGCATTGTATTGCATTATACAAAGCTATGACTTGTTTCATGTTGTTTTATGATTGGCATGTACAACAATAGCCTTTTCCAGTGCTTGCAAATGACTCCAACCACACCTTTGAAAGAGATCTCAGAACTTATTGCGTAATGCTGAATTGGAGGCATATAAACCACAGAAAAGGCAACCAGCCAGCTGCCGTACTGATCAATTTCAGCTAACACAGAGAGGACAGTTTAATCAATATTCATTCAGGGGCAGATGGAACCTTAATGATTATAAAATAAACAAACTGCTAAATATCTAATGAAATTTTGGAGGCAGGGCATATTTAACATTTACAGCATATCGATTTGACTTGGAAAAAGGCTAATCGTTTTTGGCCTTGGAGCACAAGGCCCTGACAACAAGAGGGTACGGCAACTGTACTGCCCGCAACCGCAGGGCTCTTCAGAGGGTGGTGTGGTCTGCCCAACGCATCACCGGGGGCAAACTACCTGCCCTCCAGGACACCTACAGCACCCGATGTCACAGGAAGGCCAAAAAGATCATCAAGGACAACAACCACCCGAGCCACTGCCTGTTCACCCCGCTATCATCCAGAAGGCGAGGTCAGTACAGGTGCATCAAAGCTGGGACAAAGAGATCGAAAAACGGCTTCTATCTCAAGGCCATCAGAACGTTAAATAGCCATCACTAGTACATTAGAGGCTGCTGCCTATATACATAGACTCGAAATGACTGGCCACTTTAATAAATGGAACACTAGTCACTTTAATAATGTTTACATATTTTGCATTACTCATCTCATATGTATATACTGTATTCTATTCTATTCTACTGTATCTTAGTCTATGCTCATCCATATATTCATATATTCTTAATAACATTCCTTTACTTAGATTTGTGTGTATTGGGTATATGTTGGGAAATTTTTCGCTACAGACACAATAACATCTGCTAAACACGTGTATGTGACCAATAAAATGTGATTTGATTTGAAGATAAGTGTCTGCAATGTAGACAAGGAAAATGTTTTTCAGGAGGGCTGGAGTAAGAGGGGAGCCATTTTCTCTCCCTCCATATTGAAGGGAAAGTGAGATCATCTACAAGCTCACATCGTGGGAGTGTGTGTAAATTCATGAGAAAAAGCAATTAAAAGTTGACATGACAACAGCCTGGGCTGAACGAATTCACTGTGTAAAGTCTTTGTTCAGTACTTTAATGATGCTTATGTGATTCACTCTTACAGGAGAGAACAATCAAACAAAGACACAGGCGCATTACTGCCTCCATGTACAGTATCAGTCAAAGGTTTGGACACACCTACTCATTCAAGGGTTTTTCTTTATTTTCACTATTTTCTACATTGTAGAATAATAGTGAAGTAATCAAAACTATGAAGTAACACATACGGAATCATGTAGTAACCAAAAAAGTGTTAAACAAATCAAAATGTATTTTAGATTCTTCAAAGTAGCCACCCTTTGCCTTGATGACAGCTTTGCACACTCTTGGCATTCTCTCAACCAGTTCCATGAGGTAGTCACCAGGAATGCATTTCAATTAACTGGTGTGCCTTGCTAAAAGTTCATTTGTGGAATTTCTTTCCTTCTGATTGCGTTTGAGCTAATCAGTTGTGTTGTAAAAAGGTAGGGGTGGTATACAGAAGATAGCCCTATTTGTTGAAAGACCAAGTCCATATTATGGCAAGAACAGCTCAAATAAGCAAAGAGAAATGACAATCCATCATTACTTTAAGACATGAAAGTCAGTCAATACGGAAAATGTCAAGAACTTTGAAAGTTTCTTCAAGAAACCATCAAGCACTATGATAAAACTGGCTCTCATGAGGACCACCACAGGAAAGGAAGACCCAGAGTTACCTCTGCTGCAGAGGATAAGTTCATTAGAGTTTCCAGCCTTAGAAATTGCAGCCCAAATAAATGCTTCACAGAGTTCAAGCAACAGACACATCTCAACATCAACTTTTCAGAGGAGACAGTGTGAATCAGGCCTTCATGGTTGAATTGCTGCAAAGAAACCACTACTAAAGGACACCAATAAGAAGAAGAGACTTGCTTGGGCCAAGAGGTGGGATGGTGTGAGTGTGCTTTGCTGGTGACACTGTCAGTAATTTTTTGAATTCAAGGCACAATTAACCAGCATGGCTACCACAGCATTTTGCAGCAATACGCCATGCCATCTGGTTTGCACTTAGTGGGACTATCATTTGTTTTTCAACAGGACAATGACCCAACACACCTCCAGGCTGTGAAAGGGCTATTTGACCAAGAAGGAGAGTGATGGAGCGCTGCATCAGATGACCTGGCCTCCACAATCACCCGACCTCAACCAAAGTGTGATGGTTTGGGATGAGTTGGATCGCAGAGTGAAGGAAAAGAAGCCAACAAGTGCTCAGCATATGTGGGAACTCCTTCAAGACTGTTGGAAAAGTATTACTCATGAAGCTGGTTGGACATTTTTTTTGTTACTTCATGATTCCATATATGTTATTTCATAGTTTTGATGTCTAAACTATTATTCTACAATGTAGGAAATAGTACAAATAAAGAAAAACCCTTGAATGAGTAGATGTGTCCAAACTTTTGACTGGTACTATATGTCTCTCCCAGGGCCAATGGAAGACGTGACATTAGCTCCAGAGCATAAGAGAAACATTCAGGGCCAAGCGGTTATCTTCGGGGGTACTGTGCCAAGCAGACAAAGGCTGGGACCAATAGTGTGTTATCATAATCTATGGATGCCTATCTATCATGAACCTTTTTAACAATACCAGTCTAAATGATGCAATTTGTAAGGATCGTTACTGAGGCAAATCTCCACTTAGTGCACTACCACACTGCATCTTCTGTCAAATGAGTGTATGTGTGTGTGTGTGTGTGTGTGTGTGTGTGTACAATATACTCTTACATGTGCTGCGAGGCATTGGGGAAGGCAGTGCTGTACTGTGGTGCTGAGTCCTCCGGCCCATGGGGGGCAGAGTGGCTCAGGAGCATCATCACTGGTCGATGGGGGTACATCCTCTTGGACGAGCGGAAGTAGTTGATGCTGTCATTGGTGATGATGTCTGTGAGATAGTCCTGTGGAAGCAAGAATCACCTGACCATGAGGATCTGAACTGTAATATTACTTCCTCCCAGAAGGGGAAAGATGAATGTGAATAGAGAAATGGAGCTTGTCATAACAGCTTCCTTATAACAATATTTAGATTCAGAATAATCTGTTTACTATACTGTCTTATAACAAACAGTATTATAATCATGAAATTGGATGATTAAATTATGATCTGAGTAGGTTACTCCAATGTGTGACTGAAAACTGAAACAGGATGAAACCTTTGGATATTGGCTGCCATGCTTCTCCCGCACGCTGTTCCTGCACAGAGTGTAGTTGTAGAAGCGAGAGTTCTTCACCAGCGCTACCCACTCCCTCCAGCCAGGGGGCACATAGGAGCCGTTGTACTCATTCAGGTACTTCCCAAATAACGCTAGGACATTTGGGGGGGGGGGGGGGGGTGATAAGTACAAAGTGATTCTCTTTGCAATAAAGTGTGTGTGTGTGCACAGCTCACACTCACCCGTCCTGTACCCTGAGTTGTTAAGGTGCACAGCGAAGGTGTGAGGCTCATGGTGGGCCTGCCAGGAGGGTGAGGAACAGTTCTCGTTGTTGGTGAAGGTGTGGTGGTTGTGAACGTACTTCCCTGTCAGAATAGAGGAGCGGGACGGGCAGCACATGGGAGTGGTGGAGAAGGCATTAGAGAAATGGGTGCCTCCCTGCTCCATGATACGCCGTGTCTTATTCATGGCCTGCATTGAGCCTGGAGGAGAAAGAGAGGGGGAAGATGAGATTGAGGGGAAGAGAGGCAAAAGGATGGATGGGGGTGAGGGATGCGAGAGAGGGAGAGAGAGTGAACAGTTGTTTTTTATTGGGTCACTAGGGCAATACAATCATAAAAATAAAATACAATATTACACTTTTCCCTCTTTTTTTGTTGAACATCCCACACCACCTATTCCTCTGGCAGCCCCACCCTATCCTCAACCTTGGACAACCCATAATATATATATTTTTTAAATATAAAAAATAATAATTAATAATTAATAATAAATAAAAATAAATAAAACACGCCCTACACTAGAATATACACAGCAAAGTAATTTACAAATAAAACACTTTCAAGTAAGCATTTTACATCACACACCTACATCATATCAAACAGTTTAGAGATTTCTGACACGGCTACTTTCCATGTTCCTAAGTGCTAGGACTGGCTTTATTCATACGGGCAGTGGATAAATTCCAACATAATTACGTTTTCAAAGTATGCTAGCCATTTCCTTATATGAAAGTAATGTGGTGGCAACCAGCGCTGAACAACTTGTTTTTTCACAGCAGTCAACACAGGCAGCCAAAACTTTTGCTGGTTCTCATTAAGCTGCATACCTGTATCATCGTTAAGAAACAGCAGAATTGGTTCAAGGGGTACAGTTTTATCAACCATGTCAGAGAGAATAGACGACACTTTCCTCCAAAACTCATAAACCTCATGACAATCCCATATCATATGTTTGTATGTGCTAAGTGTATTGAGGTTACCTATGTCACAGTATGGGCTTTGAGTCTGTTTTGCATGAAATCTTAGAAGTGGTGTCCAGTATGATCTATGACAAAGTTTAAAATGACAATTGATGGTTTGGGTTCTTTGATGAGTGAAATATATTCTCCCAGAAATTCTCCCAATCAACAGCCTCATCATCAACAGCCAAATAATTTACCCATGCTTTAACCATTGATAGATCTTTCTGCTTTAATAGTTGAAGATGAGAGTAAATAGCAGACAGAACCTCTGGATGGGAATGTAAAAATCCACTCTATCACCAGGTGCCTTCCGAAACTTGTACCCCATGGGACCCCATAGGCATTAAGTGCTGACCGCAGTCTAAGATATAGAACCCCATAGGCACGAAGCGCTCACCTCAGTCTAAGATATAGAACCCCATAGGCATGAAACGCTGACCGTAGTCTAAGATATAGAACCCCCATAGGCACGAAGCGCTGACCGCAGTCTGAGATATAGAACCCCGTATTCACGAAGCGCTGACCGCAGTCTGAGATATAGAACCCCATAGGCACGAAACGCTGACAGCCTAAGATATAGAATCCCATATTCATGAAGCGCTGAGCGTAGTCTAATTTAGTGAACCCCATAGGCATGAAACGCTGACCGTATTCTAAGATATAGAACCCCATAGGCACGAAGCGCTGACCGCAGTCTGAGATATAGAACCCCATATTCACGAAGCGCTGACCGCAGTCTGAGATATAGAACCCCATAGGCACGAAACGCTGACAGTCTGAGATATAGAACCCCATAGGCATGAAACGCTGACCGTAGTCTAAGATATAGAACCCCATAGGCACGAAGCGCTGACCGCAGTCTAAGATATAGAACCCCATAGGTACGAAACTCTGACCGCAGTCTAAGATATAGAACCCCATAGGCACGAAGCGCTGACCGCAGTCTGAGATATAGAACCCCATAGGCACGAAGCGCTGACCGCAGTCTGAGATATAGAACCCCATAGGCATGAAACGCTGACCGTAGTCTAAGATATAGAACCCCATAGGCACGAAGCGCTGACCGTAGTCTAAGATATAGAACCCCATAGGCACGAAGCGCTGACCGTAGTCTAAGATATAGAACCCCATAGGCACGAAGCGCTGACCGCAGTCTGAGATATAGAACCCCATATTCACGAAGCGCTGACCGCAGTCTGAGATATAGAACCCCATAGGCACGAAGCGCTCACCTCAGTCTAAGATATAGAACCCCATAGGCATGAAACGCTGACCGTAGTCTAAGATATAGAACCCCATAGGCACGAAGCGCTGACCGCAGTCTGAGATATAGAACCCCGTATTCACGAAGCACTGACCGCAGTCTGAGATATAGAACCCCATAGGCACGAAACGCTGACAGTCTAAGATATAGAATCCCATATTCATGAAGCGCTGAGCGTAGTCTAATTTAGTGAACCCCATAGGCATGAAACGCTGACCGTAGTCTAAGATATAGAACCCCATAGGCACGAAGAGCTGACCGCAGTCTGAGATATAGAACCCCATATTCACGAAGCGCTGACCGCAGTCTGAGATATAGAACCCCATAGGCACGAAACGCTGACAGTCTGAGATATAGAACCCCATAGGTACGAAACGCTGACAGTCTAAGATGTAGAATCCCATATTCATGAAGCGCTGAGCGTAGTCTAATTTAGTGAACCCCATAGGCACGAAACGCTGACCGCAGTCTAAGATATAGAACCCCATAGGCACGAAGCGCTGACCGCAGTCTAAGATATAGAACCCCATAGGTACGAAACTCTGACCGCAGTCTAAGATATAGAACCCCATAGGCAGGAAGCGCTGACCGCAGTCTAAGATATAAACTCAGCAAAAAAAAGAAACGTCCTCTCACTGTCAACTGCGTTTATTTTCAGCAAACTTAACATATTTGTATGAACATAACAAGATTCAACAACTGAGACATAAACTGAACAAGTTCCACAGACAAGGGACTAACAGAATTGGAATAATATGTCCCTGAACAAAGGGGGGGGGTCAAAATCAAAAGTAACAGTCAGTATCTGGTGTGGCCACCAGCTGCATTAAGTACTGCAGTGCATCTCTTCCTCATGGACTGCACCAGATTTGCCACTTCTTGCTGTGAGATGTTACCCCACTCTTCCACCAAGGCACCTGCAAGTTCCCAGACATTTCTGTGGG
This sequence comes from Salmo salar, assembly GCF_965601325.2. Lineage (NCBI taxonomy): Eukaryota > Metazoa > Chordata > Actinopteri > Salmoniformes > Salmonidae > Salmo > Salmo salar. The sequence goes on along the minus strand of NC_138302.1, from coordinate 83,407,379 downwards.
GAATGGCCCAAGTCCTCACCCTCCAATCCAACAGGTCCCAGACTTGCTCAATGGGATTGAGATCCGGGCTCTTCGCTGGCCATGGCAGAACACAACATTCCTGTCTTGCAGGAAATCACACACAGAATGAGCAGTATGGCTGGTGGCATTGTTGTCACGACTCCCGCCGAAGTCGGCCCCTCTCCTTGTTCGGGCGGCGTTCGGCGGTCGACGTCACCGGCTTACTAGTTGCCACCGATCGATGTTTCACTGTTCGTTTGGTTTTGTCTTTATTGTGTACACCTGTTTTTGATTTCCCTAATTATGTTCATTATTTAACCCTCTGCATTTCCTGTTTGTCTTGTCGGTGATTGTTTCCTGTTTGGTGTTGTTGGAGGTGTTTCACAAAACAATGTATTTTTTCTATGAGAAGATTTGTTGATATTTTGAGTAAACACGTTTGTTTACATTTATCCCTGCGCCTGACTCCTCTACTTCTCTAAGAATTCCATTACAGAATCACCGACCTGAAATGGAGTCAGCAGGAGCAGCCAGCCCTCCTATTCGTATAGAGGAGCGCGTCCAGCAGCAGGCGAGTATGATCCAGAGTCTCATGACTGCCATGGATTGCGTGCTGCAGACCATGGAGAGAGTGGAGAGAAAAGGATGTCCCTTCGACCCAGCCACACCACCGCCAGGTGCACCTCTAGATCCTACCCATCCGTCGTCAATATCCGGTGGGATTCGACTCTCGCTCCCAGGAGCGTATGATGGAACAGCTGCCGGGTGCCAGGGGTTCCTACTCCAGCTGGAGCTCTACCTGGCGGTTGTCCAGCCGGCACCCTCAGGACGCGAGAGAGTGAGCGCCCTCATCTCCTGTCTGACTGGTAAAGCCCTGGAGTGGGCCAACGCCATCTGGGAAGTGGAAGGCCCGACTCGGGATGACTACGAGGACTTCTCCCGCCGCTTTCGGGCAGTATTTGATCATCCACCAGAAGGGAGAGCGGCGGGAGAGCGCTTGTTACATTTAAGACAGGAGATGAGGAGCGCTCAGGAGTTTGCACTGGATTTTAGAACTCTGGCGGCTGGTGCGGGATGGAATGAGCGGGCCCTGATTGATCACTATAGGTGTAGTTTGCGAGAGGATATTTGTAGGGAGCTAGCCTGCAGGGACACCACCCTCCACCTGGACCAGCTGGTGGACTTATCGATCCAGCTGGATAACCTGCTGGCCTCCCACGGACGTCCGGATCGGGGTCCGTTCGTTCCATCCTCCAGTCCCTTAGATCCAACACCTATGGAGTTGGGCGGGGCTGGTACTAGGGAGACCGGAGGGGGAACCATTCCATGCACTAGAGGTGACCGCAGAGGGCACACTGCTGGTCGGTGCTGGGGAGGTTTTCCAGGTAGTCGAGGTGGTAGGCGGAACACTGGTGGTACATCTCAAGTGAGTAGGCACACGACTCACCCAGACCCCCCTGTTGCTCACATGTTGTTATCTATAGGATTTCTGGGGTTTTCCCCGCATTCCCAGCATAAGGCGCTAGTAGATTCAGGCACAGCTGGGAACTTTATTGATCGGTCCTTGGCCCATAGATTAGGGATTCCTATTGTTCCCGTTGATGTTCCCTTCCCTGTACATGCCCTAGATAGTCGTCCGTTGGGGTCGGTGCTGATTAGGGAGGTCACAGCTCCCATTGCTATGGTAACGCAGGGGAGTCATGAAGAGAGTATTAGTCTCTTTCTGATTGACGCGCCTGCATTTCCCGTTGTGTTGGGTCTTCCCTGGTTGGCTTCTCATGATCCTATTATTTCGTGGCAACAGAGGGTTCTCAAGGGATGGTCCTGTCAGTGTTCAGGGAGGTGTTTAGGTGTTTCCTTAGGTGCCACTATGGTGGAAAGTCCAAACCAGGTTTCCACCATGCACATTCCTCCCGAATATGCCGATTTGGCAATCGCCTTCTGTAAAAGGAAGGCGACTCAATTACCACTCCATCGACCGGGGGATTGTGCGATAAATCTCCTGGAGGGCACTGTACTTCCCAGGAGTCACGCGTATCCTCTGTCACAGGAGGAGACGGCGGCTATGGAAACATATGTCGCTGAATCTCTGGGACAGGGAAACATTCGGCCCTCCATTTCACCTGTCTCCTCGAGTTTATTTTTTGTGAAGAAGAAGGATGGAGGTTTACGCCCGTGCATTGACTATCGAGGTTTGAACCAGATTACTGTTAAATACAGTTACCCGCTGCCTCTGATCGCCAGTATGACAGAGTCATTGCTCGGGGTGCGCTTCTTCACAAAATTGGACCTCAGGAGCGCGTACAACCTGGTGCGTATCAAGGGAGGGGATGAGTGGAAGACGGCATTTAGCACTACTTCTGGGCACTATGAGTACCTCGTCATGCCGTATGGGTTAATGAATGCTCCATCCGACTTCCAATCATTTGTGGATGAGATCTTCAGGGACCTGCACGGGCGGGGTGTAGTGGTGTATATAGATGATATTCTAATATACTCCACTACCCGCGCTGAGCATGTGTCCCTTGTACGAATGGTGCTTGGTCGACTGTTGGAGCATGACCTTTACGTCAAGGCGGAGAAATGTCTGTTCTTTCAACAGTCCGTCTCCTTCCTTGGGTACCGTTTGTCCGTGTCAGGGGTGGAGATGGAGACTGATTGCATTTCAGCCGTGCGTAATTGGCCGACTCCAACCACGGTAAAGGAGGTGCAGCGGTTTTTAGGGTTTGCCAACTACTACCGGAGGTTTATCCGGGGTTTTGGCCAGGTGGCGGCTCCCATTACCTCCTTACTGAAGGGGGGACCGGGTGCGATTGGGGTGGACAGAGGCGGACAGAGCTTTTGGTAACCTGAAGGCTCTGTTTACCACGGCTCCAGTGCTGGCGCATCCTGATCCCTCCTTAGCATTCATAGTTGAGGTGGACGCATCCGAAGCTGGAATAGGGGCTGTGCTATCTCAGCGCTCGGGTAAACCACCAAAACGCCTCCCCTGTGCTTTCTTTTCGAAGAAGCTCAGCCCGGCGGAGCGAAACTGTGATGTGGGGTATAGGGAGTTGTTAGCTGTTGTCGGGGCTCTGAAAGCGTGGAGACATTGGCTTGAGGGGGCTAGACACCCTTTCCTCATTTGGACTGACCACCGAAATCTGGAGTATATTCGGGCAGCGAGGAGACTGAACCCTCGCCAGGCTAGGTGGGCTATGTTTTTCACACGCTTTGTTTTCACTCTTTCCTACAAACCAGGTTCCCAGAATGTCAAGGCAGACGCACTGTCCCGGCTGTATGATACAGAGGAGCGGTCCACAGAGCCCACTCCCATAATTCCAGCTTCATGCCTGGTGGCACCGGTGGTATGGGAGGTGGACGCGGACATTGAACGGGCGTCACGTGCAGAACCCACTCCCTCCCAGTGTCCCGTTGGGCGCATGTACGTGCCGTTTGATGTTCGCGATCGTTTGATCTGTTGGGCCCACACATCACCCTCCTCTGGTCATCCTGGCATCGGTCGGACGGTGCGCTGCCTTATGGGGAAGTACTGGTGGCCCACGTTAGCCAAGGACGTGAGGGTTTATGTCTCCTCCTGTTCGGTATGCGCACAGTGCAAAGCACCTAGACATCTGCCCAGAGGGAAATTACAACCCCTTCCCGTTCCACAATGACCGTGGTCACACCTATCGGTGGACTTCGTGACGGATCTCCCCCCGTCACGGGGTAACACCACAATCCTGGTCGTTGTGGATCGGTTTTCTAAGTCCTGCCGTCTCCTTCCTTTGCCCGGTCTCCCTACGGCTCTGCAGACTGCGGAGGCCCTGTTCACCCATGTATTCCGGCACTACGGGGTGCCTGAGGATATAGTGTCTGATCGGGATCCCCAATTTACGTCTAGAGTATGGAGGGCGTTTATGGAATGCCTGGGGGTCTCGGTCAGCCTTACCTCAGGGTTCCACCCCGAAAGTAACGGGCAGGTGGAAAGAGTCAACCAAGAGGCGGGTAGGCCGGGAGAGTGGGCATCGTTTATCCCCTGGGCAGCTGTCCGTCCTGTCTCCCTGTAGCGCTGTCTTAGGTGTCTCAGAGTACGGAAATTGCAATTTATTGCCCTGGTCACATCTGCAATCCTCATGCCTTCTTGCAGCATGCCTAAGGCACGTTCACGCAGATGAGCAGGGACCTTGGGCATCTTTCTTTTGGTGTCGGAATATTATCGATTTTTTACGAGAAAAATGGCATAAAAATTGATTTTAAACAGCGGTTGACATGCTTCGAAGTACGGTAATGGAATATTTAGATTTTTTTTGTCACGAAATGCGTCGTGCGCGTCACCCTTCTTTACCATTCGGATAGTGTCTTGAACGCACGAACAAAACAGAGGATATTTGAACATAACTATGGATTATTTTGAACCAAACCAACATTTGTTATTGAAGTAGAAGTCCTGGGAGTGCATTCTGACGAAGACAGCAAAGGTAATAACATTTTTCTTATAGTAAATCTGATTTTGGTGAGTGCTAAACTTGGTGGGTGTCTAAATAGCTAGCCCTGTGATGCCGGGCTATCTACTGAGAATATTGCAAAATGTGCTTTCACTGAAAAGCTATTTTAAAATCGGACATAGCGAGTGCATAGAGGAGTTCTGTATCTATAATTCTTAAAATAATTGTTATGTTTTTTGTGAACGTTTATCGTGAGTAATTTAGTAAATTCACCGGAAGTTTGCTAGTTCTGAACGTCACATGCTAATGTAAAAAACAGTTTTTTTATATAAATATGAACTTGATTGAACAAAACATGCATGTCTTGTATAACATAATGTCCTAGGGTTGTCATCTGATGAAGATCATCAAAGGTTAGTGCTGCATTTAGCTGTGGTTTGGGTTTATGTGACATTATATGCTAGCTTGAAAAATGGGTGTCTGATTATTTCTGGCTGGGTACTCTGCTGACATAATCTAATGTTTTGCTTTCGTTGTAAACCTTTTTGAAATCGGACAGTGTGGTTAGATTAACGAGAGTCTTGTCTTTAAAATGGTGTAAAATAGTCATATGTTTGAGAAATTGAAGTAATAGCATTTCTAAGGTATTTGAATAACGCGCCACGGGATTCAACTGGCTGTTGAGTAGGTGGGACGATTTCGTCCCGCCGACCCTAGAGAGGTTAACTAACCTCCAGACGAGCTACAATGCCATACAACTATCCTTCCGTGGCCTCCAACTGCTCTTAAATGTAAGTAAAACTAAATGCATGCTATTCAATCGATCACTGCCCGCACCTGCCCGCCCGTCCAGCATCACTACTCTGGACGGCTCTGACTTAGAATACGTGGACAACTACAAATACCTAGGTGTCTGGTTAGACTGTAAACTCTCCTTCCAGACTCACATTAAGCATCTCCAATCCAAAATTAAATCTAGAATCGGCTTCCTATATCGCAACAAAGCATCCTTCACTCATGCTGCCAAACATACCCTCGTAAAACTGACCATCCTACCAATCCTCGACTTTGGCGATGTCATCTATAAAATAGCCTCCAACACTCTACTCAACAAATTGGATGCAGTCTATCACAGGGCCATCCGTTTTGTCACCAAAGCCCCATACACTACCCACCACTGCGACCTGTACACTCTTGTTGGTTGGCCCTCGCTTCATACTCATCGCCAAACCCACTGGCTACAGGTTATCTACAAGTCTCTGCTAGGTAAAGCCCCGCCTTATCTCAGCTCACTGGTCACCATAGCAGCACCCACTCGTAGCACGCGCTCCAGCAAGTATATCTCACTGGTCACCACCAAAGCCAATTCCTCCTTTGGTCGCCTTTCCTTCCAATTCTCTGCTGCCAATGACTGGAACGAACTGCAAAAATCACTGAAGCTGGAGACTCATATCTCCCTCACTAGCTTTAAGTACCAGCTGTCAGAGCAGCTCACAGATCACTGCACCTGTACATAGCCCATCTGTAAACAGCCCATCTATCTACCTCATCCCCTTACTGTATTTATTTTATTTATCTTGCTCCTTTGCACCCCAGTATCTCTTTTTGCACATTCATCTTCTGCACATCTACCATTCCAGTGTTTAATTGCTATATTGTAATTACTTCGCCACCATGGCCTATTTATTGCCTTATCTCCCTTATCTTACCTCATTTGCACTCACTGTATATAGACTTTTTGTTTTCTTTTTTTCTCTACTGTATTATTGACTATGTTTTGTTTATTCCATGTGTAACTCTGTGTTGTTGTATGTGTCGAATTGCTATGCTTTATCTTGGCCAGGTCGCAGTTGCAAATGAGAACTTGTTCTCAACTAGCCTACCTGTGTCACGAACGTTGTTGTAAGAATGAGTGGACCAAGGTGTAGCGTGGTAGGCGTACATCTTACTTTATTAAATGAACACTGAAAAAAAAACTTACAAACGAAACTTAACGTTTAGTAGGGCTAAACAGCCCCCCCCCCCAAAGGTACGGACTCCTGCCGCAAACCTAAACCTATAGGGGAGGGTCTGGGTGGGCATCTCCCCTCGGTGGCAGCTCCGGTGCGGGACGCAGACCCCGCTCCGCACGTGAAATGTCGTCGGAAGCTCTGGACTGGGAACTGTCGCCGGAAGCTCTGGACTGGGAACTGTCGCCGGAAGCTCTGGACTGGGGACCGTCGCCGAAGGCCTGGTGCATGGAGCTGGCACAGGACATACCGGCCTGGGGAGACGCACTGGAGGCCGGGTGCGTGGAGCCGGCACCGGATGTACTGGACCGTGGAGGCGCACTGGAGGTCTGGAGCGTAGAGCTGGCACAACGCGTCCTGGACAGATGACCACCTTCGCACGGCAAGTGCGGGGAGCTGGCACAGGACGCAGTGGGCTGGGAAGGCGCACTGGGGACACAGTGCTTAGAGCCGGTGCAGGATATCCTGGACCGAGGAGACGCACTGGAGACCAGGCGCGCTGAGCCGGCACCACCCGTCCTGGACAGATGACCACCTTCGCACGGCAAGTACGGGGAGCTGGCACAGAACGCACCGGGCTGTGGATGCGCACTGGAGACACCGTGCAAATCACCGCAAAACATGGTGCCTGACCGGTCACACGCTCCCCACGGTGAGTATGGGGAGTTGGCTCTGGTTCAAACCCTGGCTCCGCCAACCACCCCGTGTGCCCCTCCCCAATTTTTTGGGGGGCTGCCTCTCGGGCTTCCCTCATGGTCGCAAACCCCAGTGTCATCGTTGTTCCTCCCTCGCTGCCTCCGTCTGCTCCCATGGAAGGGAATCCTTTCCGGCCCGGATCTCCTCCCACGTCCAGGACCCCTTACCGTCCAAGATATCCTCCCATGTCCAGGATGTCTGCTCCTCCTGGCCACGCTGCTTGGTCCGTTTGTGGTGGGATCTTGTCACGAGCGTCGTTGCAAGAATGAGTGGACCAAGGTGCAGCGTGGTAGGCGTACATCTTACTTTATTAAATGAACACCGAAAAAAAACAAAAAAACAAACGAAATGTGACGTTTAGTAGGGCTAAACAGCACTGTACCAAAACAAGATCCCACAAACAACAGGTGGGTGTCACGAATCCCACCGAAGGTGGCTCCCCTGCCTGCTCGGGCGGCGCTCGGCAGTCGTCGTCACCGACCTACTAGCCGCCGCTGATCCTTTTTTCCTTTTCGTTTGGTTTGTCTTATTGGTTGCACCTGTTCCTCATTTGTCTTTTGATTTTGGTTATTTAAGCCTGGTTAGCCCGCCCAGTGTTGTGCGGGATTATTTAGCGTCAGGTTGTGTTTTTGTATTTGGATGTGCTGGCGATCTACTACTGTTCTATTTTCATGCATGCTGTGCACCTGTTGTTTGGGCACTTTGCATTTTTCACGCCCGTTGTGTTGGCGTCGATCGTGTTGTGTTTTTATTGAATAAACACACAGTTCCTCACCTCTGCTCTCTGCGCCTGACTCCTACCACCACTCCTAGCAACGACTGACAGTGGGAAAAGGCTGCCTAAATATGATCCCCAATCAGAGACATCGAGAGACAGCTGCCTCTGATTGGGAACCATACCCGGCCAACAAAGAAATAGAAAACATAGATTGCCCACCCTAGTCACACCCTGACCTAACCAAATAGAGAATAAAAAGGATCTCTAAAGTCAGGGTGTGACAACCTGGTTAAATAAAGGTGAAATAAAAAATGTACAAAATAAATAACAAGTACTACCATTCAAGCCTGTCAAAAGTCTTCTCGGCTTCTAGAGACAGCACAGCACACGATGTGTCCAGCTGTTGTGTTTCATGAATTACATGCATTAATCAATGGACATTGTCAGCTTCAACCTTTCATAAAACCTGACTGCTCTATGTGAATGAACTTATCCTAACACAAATACTTTGCCATCCGTAACGCCAACACTTTTGAACAACATTTTTGGTCAGAATAAATTAAAGATATCGGACTACTAATCTGTGTGATCTTTCCCTTTCTTTGGCAGTAGAGAGATTAATGCCCCAAAAATGTAGTAACAGTTCAGATGGAATGGCATCCGGGCCAGGTGATTTACCCTTTTTAGCACTTTACAGTACTGACTCGAGTTCCTATAATGAGATGGGTCAGCCTAATATGGGCAAATCAAGATTATCTAAAAGATGTTTGCATTTGTCTGGCTCAGACTGGATAGAATATTTATATAACTCCAGGTAAAAATACTTCAATGTTGCATGTATTTCCTGCTGATCAGAAATTAAGCCTTTAGACGGAGCTGAAAAAAATCTGTAGAAGTACAAAATTCATTTTGTTTCAGTTTTAAGGCTTGACGTCTGCTTGGTTTGCTCCCATTAAAATTATAGTTCTGCCTCACTCTATGCATGATGAACTCAGCTCTCCTTAATAAATCATTCAGTTCCAGTTTAACCACCCTCAAATCATTTCTGACATTATTTGAGTAATTCCTTTTCAGGTTCTGCTCAAGTGATTTTAATTTTGTCTCCAATAACTTCATTCTGTGATTCCTGGCTTTATTGAGGTGAGACGCAAAAGATGATGTAAAGTCTCTGATAAACCCTTCAGTACCCATCCATGTAAACCTTGGGTCCTCTACAGAGTCCTTGTTTTTTGCTAAGAATTCAACTCCTTTAACTTGAAATTCAGCAATGAACAATTTGTTTTGAAGAAGGGTCGTATTAAAACGCCAATGTTTTGTTTTATTCACTTTAAAGTTCACATCCACTTGGGAAAGCAGGGGATTATGATCTACAGGATTCACAGGCAATATTTGTATTGGCGTGACGTACATACATAGAGTACGCGAGTATAGAAAACAATCAATTCTAGAGTTTGATTTGTGATATGCAGAAAAACAGGTATAACCTTTGATGCCCAGATTCTGAACTCGCCACACATCAGAGATATTGCGATTTTCCGTCATTGCATGCAATGCTAATGATGCTGATTGTTGGGCACGTGAAAAAGTTTGTGTGGATCTACCAAGCTTGAGATCAAAAACTGCAATCATATCTGCTGTGGCGTACAGCAGGTCAGCCACCAGGAGGAGACCCGTCGAGGCCTGGTGACAGACGGAGTATACATCACGAGGCGATGGCTCCAGCTGCTGGACGTGCCAGGTCTCGATAGGGCTCTCCGCCAAGGACTAATTGGGGCTGATTGGGGAGTTGGTGAGTAATCAAGGGCTGAATGTTCACCAGTATGTACAAGCCCCATAAAGCTGCCAGAAGTGCAGCACACAGGGAGGACTGGGGGAAGTAAGGTGACTTCCGTGTAGTTGGAGACGGTGCCCGAGCTAAGACGAGGGAGTTGAGTTTGTGTGCCCGACAGGATACAGCAAGACCCGGAGCCCAGAAGACGGTATCCCAGAGAGGGTCTCATGGGGAGACCTATCCTTTTCTTTTGATTTATTATTTAATAAACACCCTTGAAACCGAGCTACTCATACTCTGATCTGTGTAAACGCCTTGACCAAACCCCCTGGTCTGCCACACTGCCCCTAAAACCAATTCATACTCTGAAAGTGCTAACAACTCTTTGGTAAGCCCAGGGAAAAAGCTGTCCTCAAAAACAGCGGGTTTATAGATAGACACAAATGCTACTTTCTTGCCATATATAGACGTGCAAATGTAAGCTAAGTGGCCTGAAGTGTCCTTGCTAGTCTTTTCAATAACTAAAGTTAAATTCCTTTTATTCAAAATAACCAAGCCTTTGGACTTAGAGGCTCCACTAGCGGAAGCAGCAACTTTATAAGAGTAAATATTTTCTGTGATGTGTCGCCCATTTTAGTTAATGTGTACTAAAGGCTTTTCAGGCTGACGCCGATTATTTAGTGAAACAGATGCTCAACCATAAATTCCTGGTTTTCAATGGAGGTTTTCTCACCAATCAGAGTGGGACAAGGGGTGTCAGCGAGGCCATTATACTGGCACTCCAGACCAATATGCAGTTTAAAGGCTTAAACGGGTAGGGAGATGACCAGGGTTTGGCACTCAGACAATGGATACCATAGGCCACTCACTCCATGGCAATAATGGAGTTGGCCATGGGGTGCTTGACTTTGAGTGGGCAAATGGAGAATGCACGCACGCACGCACGCACACACACACACACACACACACACATTCATAGTGGTAATTTTATTGTCCTGCTGTGTCTTACCCAGTTCGATGTCCTGGTCATCGGTGAGGATGATGATTATGTTGGGTCGGACATTGTTGCGTGCTTGACGGTCCCTCTGCAGACGGGTCCGGTGGCGCTGACCAGAGAGCAAGGACGAGCCCTGGGCCAGGGAGACCACCAACAGGAGGAGGAGGAGAAGGAGGCCCCATCCTGCCATGGCTCTATCCTGTGTTCTTCACCTCCTTTTCACTTTAGCACGGGGCACTCTGCTGCTGCCGCACCTCCCTCACTCCACCTGACAGACACAGATATGAGACCAGACCGAAACATTACGGGCCTGACAATGTCCATTGATTAATGCATGTAGTACATGAAACAAAACAGTTGGACACATCGTGTGCTGTGCTGTTTCTAGATGCCGAGAAGATTTTTGACAGGCTTGAATGGTAGTACTTGTTATTTATTTTTGTACATTTTTATTTCATCTTTATTTAATCAGGTAGGCTAGTTGAGAACAAGTTCTCATTTGCAACTGCAACCTGGCCAAGGTAAAGCATAGCAATTCGACACATACAACAACACAGAGTTACACATGGAATAAACAAAACATACAGTCAATAATACAGTAGAGAAAAAAAGAAAACAAAAAGTCTATATACAGTGAGTGCAAATTATGTAAGATAAGGGAGTTAAGGCAATAAATAGGCCATGGTGGCGAAGTAATTACAATATAGCAATTAAACACTGGAATGGTAGATGTGCAGAAGATGAATGTGCAAGTAGAGATACTGGGGTGCAAAGGAGCAAGATAAATAAAATAAATACAGTAAGGGGATGAGGTAGATAGATGGGCTGTTTACAGATGGGCTATGTACAGGTGCAGTGATCTGTGAGCTGCTCTGACAGCTGGTGCTTAAAGCTAGTGAGGGAGATATGAATCTCCAGCTTCAGTGATTTTTGCAGTTCATTCCAGTCATTGGCAGCAGAGAACTGGAAGGAAAGGCGACCAAAGGAGGAATTGGCTTTGGTGGTGACCAGTGAGATATACTTGCTGGAGCGCGTGCTACGAGTGGGTGCTGCTATGGTGACCAGTGAGCTGAGATAAGGCGGGGCTTTACCTAGCAGAGACTTGTAGATAACCTGTAGCCAGTGGGTTTGGCGATGAGTATGAAGCGAGGGCCAACCAACAAGAGTGTACAGGTCGCAGTGGTGGGTAGTGTATGGGGCTTTGGTGACAAAACGGATGGCACTGTGATAGACTGCATTCAATTTGTTGAGTAGAGTGTTGGAGGCTATTTTATAGATGACATCGCCGAAGTCGAGGATCAGTAGGATGGTCAGTTTTACGAGGGTATGTTTGGCAGTGTGAGTGAAGGATGCTTTGTTGCGATATAGGAAGCCGATTCTAGATTTAATTTTGGGTTGGAGATGCTTAATGTGAGTCTGGAAGGAGAGTTTACAGTCTAACCAGACACCTAGGTATTTGTAGTTGTCCATGTATTCTAAGTCAGAGCCGTCCAGAGTAGTGATGCTGGACGGGCGGGCAGGTGCGGGCAGTGATCGATTGAATAGCATGCATTTAGTTTTACTTACATTTAAGAGCAGTTGGAGGCCACGGAAGGAGAGTTGTATGGCATTGTAGCTCGTCTGGAGGTTAGTTAACACAGTGTCCAAAGAGGGGCCAGAAGTATACAGAATGGTGTCGTCTGCGTAGAGGTGGATCAGAGAATCACCAGCAGCAAGAGCGACATCATTGATGTATGCAGAGAAGAGAGTCGGCCCGAGAATTGATCCCTGTGGCACGCCCATTGAGACTGCCAGAGGTCCGGACAACAGGCCCTCCGATTTGACACACTGAACTCTATCAGAGAAGTAGTTGGTAAACCAGGCGATGCAATCATTTGAGAAACCAAGGTTGTCGAGTCTGCCAATTAGAATGTGGTGATTGACAGAGTCGAAAGCCTTTTCCAGGTTGATGAATATGGCTGCACAGTATTGTCTCTTATCGATGGCGGTTATGATGTTGTTTAGGACCTTGCACGTGGCTGAGGTGCACCCATGACCAGCTCTGAAACCAGATTGCATTGCGGAGAAGGTACGGTGGGATTCAAAATGGTCGGTAATCTGTTAACTTGGCTTTCGAAGACCTTAGAAAGACAGGGTAGGATAGATATAGGTCTGTAGCAGTTAGGGTCTAGAGTGTCACCCCCTTTGAAGAGGGGGATGACCGCGGCAGCTTTCCAATCTTTGTGAATCTCAGACAATACGAAAGAGAGGGTCCAGATTGTCTAGCCCGGCTGATTTGTAGGGGTCCAGATTTTGTAGGGGTCCAGATTTTTTGGGGACTAGTAACCGAAAGGTTGCAAGATCGAATCCCCTAGCTGACAAGGTAAAAAATCTGTCGTTCTGCCCCTGAACAGGGCAGTTAACCCACTGTTCCTAGGCCGCCATTGAAAATAAGAATAAAAAAAATAAAAATTGTGTGTTGAACAGTCAAATAACAAAGTGCTCATGAGATTGATTCCAGACAACGTAGATTTGGTGGTGTATTTTCGAATTATCTGATTTATTAACTTTGTTAGTACAATTTCCTCTAAATGATAGCTTCATGCACAATTTGCTAAATTTATACTTGTTTCATATTGACTTGAAAACATAAGTACACCTCTGACTTATTACAAATGAAGCCCCCACAGAGTTTGTCATGGAAACTGTTGATTACATATTCAGTGCTTTCAGAAAGTATTCATACCCCATTACTTATTCCACGTTTTTTTGTGTTACAGCCTGAATTCAAAATGGATTAGATTTTTTTCTCTCTCACCTATCTACACACAATACCCCATAATGCCAAAATTAAAACATGTTTAGAAATTTTTGCAAATGTTTTGAAAATTAATACAGAAATATCTCATTTACATAAGTATTCACACCCCTGACTCGATACTTTGTAGAAGCACCTTTGACTGTGACTACAGGATCAAGCACCTTTGACTGTGACTACTAGATATGTCTGTAGTTCAGCTTTGCACATCTGGATTTCGGGATTTTCTCCCATTATTCCTTGAAGATTTTCTCAAGCTCTATTAAGTTAGATGGGGAGAGGCGGTGAACAGCAATCTTCAAGTTTTTCCATAGACTTTCTATGGGATTCAAGTCTGGGCTCTTAGCTGAGCCACTCAATGACTTTCACATTCTTGTTCTGAAGCCATTCCAATGTTGCTATTGCTGTGTGCTCAGGGTCATTGTCCTGTTGGACCGCAAAACTTCACCCCCAGTCTAAGATCATTCTCACTCTGAAACAGGTTCTCATCAAGGATTGCCTGTATTTGGCTCCATTCATTGTTCCCTCTATCCTTACCAGTCTCCCAGTCCCTGCCATTGTAAAGCAAACCCATAGCATGATGTTGTCACCTCCATGCTTCACGGTAGGGATAGTGTTAGATGGGTGAAAAGCTGTGTCTGGTTTTCTCCAGACATAGCGCTTTGCATTCAGGCCAAAAAGAATAAGACCAAAGAATCTTTTGCCTTCTGCTCTCAGAGTCTTTTACATGCCTTTTTGCAAACCCAAGGCGTGCTGTTGTAACTGGTGGGAAATGGCTAGCTTGTTAGAGGTGTGCGCGCTAGTGACATTTCAATTGGTGGCATCAATCACTCTGAAACCTTGAACTAGTTGTTTCCCTTACTCTATAAGGGCTGAGGGTTTTGTGGAGAGATACAGTGCATTTGGGAAGTATTCAGACCCCTTGACTTTTTAATTTTCTTTTTTACGTTACAGCCTTATTCTAAAATGTATTAAATAACAATCTTTCCTCATCAATCTACACACAATAACCCACAAAGACAAAGCAAAAACATGTTTTTAGAAATTTTAGCAAATGTATTACAAATAAAAAACTGAAATACCTTATTTACGTTTACCAAAACATTTCTGCAACATTGAAGGTCCCCAAGAACACAGTGGCCTCCATCATTCTTAAACGGAAGAAATTTGGAACCACCAAGACTCTTCCTAGAGCTGGCCACCTGGCAAAACGGAGCAATTGGGGGAGAAGGGCCTTGGTCAGGGAGGTGACCAAGAACCCGATGGTCACTCTGCCAGAGCTCCAGAGTTCCTCTGTGGAAATCAGAGAACCTTTTAGAAGTACAATCATCTCTGCAGCACCAGACGGAAGCCACTCCTCAGTAAAAGGCACATGACAGCCTGCTTGCAGTTTGCCAAAAAGGACTCTCAGACCATGAAAAACAAGATTCTCTGGTCTGATGGAACCAAGAATGAACTCTTTGGCCTGAATGTCAAGTGTCACGTCTGGAGGAAACCTGGCACCATCCCTACGGGGAAGCATGATGGTGGCAGCATCATGCTGTGATGATGTTTTTCAGCGGCAGTGACTGGGAGACTAGTCAGGATCGAGGCAAAGATGAAGGAAGCAAAGTATAAAGATAATTGATGAAAACCTGCTCCAAAGCGCTCAGGACCTCAGACTGGAACGAAGGTTCACTTTCCAACAGGACAACGACCCTAAACACACAGCCAAGACAACGTAGGAGTGGCTTCAGGACAAGTAAAAGATGGCGCCGAAGAACATGGCTGACGTTTTACATTCTCCCAACCAATTGTGCAATTTTGTATTTTTTGGGGGGCGTTTTGTGAACAAAATGTTGCTGCTACCGTCTTTTATGACCGAAAATAACTTCTGGACATCAGAAAAGCGAATACTCACCACGGACAGAAATAAACTTTTTCCTTTAACGAGTCCGACGAGAAGGATATCCTGCTTTCACTTGTACAGGCCCAGATCCACACATTTTGCATGAAGAAAAGACACCAGAAAAGGGGATGCAGATGGGGGATCCTTCTGAGAATCCGGAGGCGAGCGAGTAAACTCTCAATGCCTTCCATTCCCCTTCCTAATGTGCAATCGTTAGAAAATAAAATTGATGACCTACTATTAAGATTATCCTACCAACGGGACAATACAAACTGTAACATCTTATGTTTCACCAAGATGTGGCTGAATGAAGAAACGGACAATATAGAGCTGGCAGGATTTTCCATGCACCAGCAGAACAGAGACGCTACCTCTGGTAAGACGAGTGTGTGTCTTTTTGTCAATAACAGCTGGTGCGCGATGTCTAATATTAAAGAAGTCTCGAGGTATTGCTCGCCTGAGGTAGAGTACCTTATGATAAGCTGTCGACAACACTATCTACCAAGAGAGTTCTCATCTGTATTATTCGTAGCTGTCTATTTACCACCACAAAGCGAAGCTGGCACTAAGACCGCTCTCAACCAACTCTATAAGTCCAAAAGCAAACAAGAAAATGCTCACCCAGAAGCGGCGCTCCTAGTGGCCGTGGACTTTAATGCAGGCAAACTTAAATCAGTTTTACAACATTTTTACCAGCATGTCACATGTGCAACCAGGGAAAAAAATCCTAGACCACCTTTACTCCACACACAGAGATGCATACAAAGCTCTCACCCGCCCTCCATTTGGCAAATCTGACCATAATTCTATCCTCCTGATTCCTGCTTACAAAAACTAAAGCAGGAAGTACCAGCGACTCGCTCAATACGGAAGTGGTCACATGTGCAACCAGGGAAAAAAATCCTAGACCACCTTTACTCCACACACAGAGATGCATACAAAGCTCTCACCCGCCCTCCATTTGGCAAATCTGACCATAATTCTATCCTCCTGATTCCTGCTTACAAAAACTAAAGCAGGAAGTACCAGTGACTCGCTCAATACGGAAGTGGTCAGATGACATCGATGACGTTGTCCCCACAGTGACTGTAAGTACATATCCCAACCAGAAGCCATGTATTACAGGCAACATCCTCATCGAGCTAAAGGCTAGAGCTGCCACTTTCAAGGAGTGGGAGACTAATCTGGACGCTTGAAAGAAATCCCGCTATGCCTTCAGACGAACCATCAAACAAGCAAAGCCTCAATACAGGATTAAGATTGAATCCTACTACACCGGCTCTGAAGCTTGTCAGATATGGCAGGGCTTGAAAACTATTACGGACTACAAAGGGAAACACAGACGCGAGCTGCCCAGTGCCGCGAGCCTACCAGACGAGCAAAATGCATTTTATGCTCGCTTCGAGGCATGCAACACTGAAGCATGCATGAGAGCACCAGCTGTTCTGGATGACTGTGTAGTAACGTTCTCGGTAGCCGATGTGAACAAAACCTTTAAACAGGCCAACATTCACAAAGCCGCTGGGCCAGATGGATTACCAGAACGTAGACTCAAAGCATGCGTGGACCAACTGTCAAGTGTCTCCACTGATATTTTCAACCTCTCCCTGACCGAGTCTGTAATACCTACATGTTTCAAGCAGACAACCATAGTCCCTGTGCCCAAGGAAGCGAAGGTAACCTGCCTAAATGATGACCGCCCCGTGGCACTCATGTCGGTAGCCATGAAGTGCTTTGAAAGGCCACAGAAAGGCCACATATCCACAGATGACGCAATCTCAATCGCACTCCACACAGCCCTTTCTCACCTGGACAAATGGAACACCTATGTGAGAATACTGTTCATCGACTACAGCTCAGCTTTCAACACCATAGTGCCCACGAAGCTCATCACTAAGCTAAGGACTAAACACCTCCCTCTGCAACTGGATCCTGGACTTCCTCACGGGCCGCCCCCAGGTGGTAAGAGTAGGCAACAACCCATCTGCCACGCTGATCCTTAACACTGGGGCCCCTCAGATGTGTTTACTTATTCCCCACCTGTATTCCATGTTCACCCACAACTGCATGGCCAAACACGACTCCAACACCATCATTAAGTTTGCTGACGACACAACAGGGGTAGGCCTGATCACCGACAATGATGAGACGAACTATATGGAGGAGGTCAGAGAACTGGCAGTGTGGTGCCAGGACAACAACCTCTCCCTCAATGTGAGCAAGACAAAGGAGCTGATCATGGACTATATGAAATTGCGGGCCGAACAGGCCCCCATTAACATGTAGTGGAGCGGGTCGAGAGTGTCAAGTTCCTTGGTGTCTCCATCACCAAGGAACAGCATTCTGACCAGTTGCATCACCGCCTGGTATAGCAACTGCTCGGCATCTGACCATAAGGCGCTACAGAGGGTAGTGCAAACGGCCCAGTATATCACTGGGGCCAAGCTTCCTGCCATCCAGGACCTATATAATAGGCAGTATCAGAGGAAAGCCCATAAAATTGTCAGAGACTCCAGTCACCCAAGTTATAGACTGTTTTCTCTGCTACCGCACGGCAAGCGGTACCGGAGCGCCAAGTCTAGGACCAAAAGGCTCCTCAACAGCTTCTTCCCCCAAGCCATTAGACTGCTGAACAATTCATAAAAATCGTCACCGGACAATTTACATTGACACCGCCCCGCCCTTGTACACTGCTGCTACTCGCTGTTTATTATCTATGCATAGTCACTTCACCCCCACCTACATGTACAGATTACCTCAACTAGCCTGTACACCTGCACACTGACTCGGTACCGATGCCCCCTGTATATGGCCTCATTATTCTTATTCTTATTGTGTTACTTTTTATTATGACTTTTTATTTAGCCTACTTGGTAAATATTTTCTTCTTCTTGAACTGCACTGTTGGTTAAGGGCTTGTAGTAAGCATTTTACGGTAAAGTCTACACTTGTTGTATTCGGAGCATGTGGCAAATAAAGTTTGATTTGATTTGAATGTCCTTGAGTGGCCCAGCGAG
Organism: Salmo salar; assembly: GCF_965601325.2. NCBI lineage: Eukaryota > Metazoa > Chordata > Actinopteri > Salmoniformes > Salmonidae > Salmo > Salmo salar. The sequence goes on along the minus strand of NC_138302.1, from coordinate 83,389,059 downwards.
AGCCTGGATTTGAAATCAATCAAACGTCTGAAAATAGCTGTGCAGCAACGTTCCCCATCCAACCTCACAGAGCTTGAGAAGCTCTGCAGAGAAGAATCGGAGAAACTCCCCAAATATAGGTGGGCCAAGCTTGTAGCACCATACCCAAGAAGACTCGAAGCTGTAATCGCTGCCAAAGATGCTTCAACAAAGTACTGAGTAAAGGGTCTTTTTGAAAAAATTAAAAAAGACTTTTTGTCTTTGTCATTTTGGGGTATTGTGTGTAGAATGATGAGGAAAAAAACAATAAGGCTGTAATATAACAACATTTTGAAAAAGTCAAAGGGTCTGAATACTATCCGAATGCACTGTAGGTAACGATATGTCGAGGGTGACTGTTGTTGATGTGCTCAGAGGGTTCCTGGTTCAAGCCCAAGTTGGGGAGAGGAGAGGGACGAAAGCAGTACTGTTACACTGTCATGTGCCTTTTTCCCAGGAGTGGCTTCCTTCTGTCCACTCTCCCATAAAGTCCAGATTGGTGAGGTGTTATAGAGACTGTTGTCCTTCTGGCAGGTTCTCCCATCTCAGCCAAGGAACTCTGTAGTTCTGTCAGAGTGGTCATTGGGTTATTCACCTCCCTGACCAAGGTCCTCCCTGCCTGGTTGCTCAGTTATGTCGGACGGACAGCTCTAGGCAGAGTCTGAGGTGGTTCCATATTTTTTCAATTTCCCAATGATTGAGACCACTGTGCTCTTGGACACTTTCAACGCCAGAAATTGTTTTCTACCCTTCCCCAGATAATATGCCTAATCACAATTATATCTCAGAGATATACAGAGAGTTCCTTGGACTTCATGGTATAGTTTCTGCTCTGATGTGCACAGTCTGCTGTGGGACCTTGTATAGACAGGTGTGTTTCTTTCTAAATCATGTATTAGATATTGAATTGGCCACAGTTGGACTCCATGTTGTAATGACATCTCAAGGATGATCAAAGGAAATTGGATGTGTGCAGACATATTGTGTGCAGATGGGTGAAATTGTTGAATTCAGGCTGTAACACAACAAAATGTGAAATAAGTCAAGGGGTCTGAATACTTTCTGAAGGCACTGTATGTTCACAAACACATTAACCTGTTGGGTCTAGGGGGCAGCATTTGCACGTCTGGATAAAAAAAATGTACCCGATTTAATCTAGTTACTAATCCTACCCAGTAACTAGAATATGCATATACTTATTATATATGGATAGAAAACACTCTAAAGTTTCCAAAACTGTTTGAATGGTGTCTGTGAGTATAACAGAACTCATTTGGCAGGCAAAACCCTGAGACATTTTCTGACAGGAAGTGGATACCTGATGTGTTGTATTGACTTTAAACCTATCCCATTGAAAAACACAGGGGTTTAGGAATATTTTGGCACTTCCTATTGCTTCCACTAGATGTCACCAGCCTTTACAAAGTGTTTTGAGTCTTCTGGAGGGAGATCTGACCGAACAAGAGCCATGGAACGGTGATGTCCCATTAGACACCTGGCGCGCTACTTCATGTTGGGTACCCTCGTTCCAATACGTTATAAAAGAGTATGCATTCGTCCACCTTGAATATTATTCATGTTCTGGTTAAAAAAGGCCCTAATGATTTATGCTATACAACGTTTGACATGTTTGAACGAACGGAAATATATTTTTTCCCCTCGTTCATGACGAGAAGTCCGGCTGGCTTACATCATGTGCTAACGAGACGGAGATTTTTGGACATAAATGATGAGCTTTTTTGAACAAAACTACATTCGTTATGGACCTGTGATACCTGGAAGTGACATCTGATGAAGAGAATCAAAGGTAATGGATTATTTACATAGTATTTTCGATTTTAGATCTCCCCAACATGACGTCTAGTCTGTATCGCAACGCGTATTTTTCTGGGCGCAGTGCTCAGATTATTGCAAAGTGTGATTTCCCAGTAAGGTTATTTTTAAATCTGGCAAGTTGATTGCGTTCAAGAGATGTAAATCTATAATTCTTTAAATGACAATATAATATTTTAACAATGTTTTCTAATTTTAATTATTTAATTTCTGACGCTGACTTGACTGCCGGTTATTGGAGGGAAACGATTTCCTCAACATCAATGCCATAGTAAAACGCTGTTTTTGGATATAAAAATGAACTTGATAGAACTAAAAATGCATGCATTGTCTAACATAATGTCCTAGGAGTGTCATCTGATGGAGATTGTAAAAGGTTAGTGCATCATTTTAGCTGGTTTTATGGTTTTGGTGACCCTGTCTTTGACTTGACAAAACATTACACACAACTCTTGTAAATGTACTGTCCTAACATACTCTAAATTTATGCTTTCGCCGTAAAACCTTTTTGAAATCGTAAAACGTGGTTAGATTAAGGAGATGTTTATCTTTCAAATGGTGTAACATAGTTGTATTTTTGAAAAATTTGAATTTTGACATTTATTTGGATTCAAATTTGCCGCTCTTGAAATGCACCTGCTGTTGATGGAGTGCACCACGGGTGGCACGCTAGCGTCCCACCTAGCCCCAAGAGGTTAAATAGAAGTGAAATGTTCTTGCTGAAATTGTTCCTAACAGACTGACATGACCTTGTTTTCAATCCACAGCTTGAAGCAAAGACCTTGCTGAATAGAAAGGTGTTGTGGCGTTTCTTCTCACAGCTTTGAGTATTAGCATTTATTATGACATTGCTGCAACGTCATAACACTGTCTCTGAGTCCAGGCTCACTGGTCAAATGTAAAAGAGCATCACAAGGCCTCCTCACAAAAACAATGAGCCAACTGACTGAGCGCGTTGACAGGTTTCCGCCTGTTATAATGGCCTGTGTTTGCTCAGTGTTGTGTGGGTCTACAGGGAGAGCATGTTCCCCAGCATGGAACCTGTATGAACACAAAACAACACACAACCCCAGCCTCCCTCTGCTGTGTGGCAACACACTCAACAATATCAACCTCATTGGGATGCTATTGAATAGGGGGACAATAGAGCACACACACGCATGCAAACATGCACTCACGCACACATATGAACAGTCGCACACATACACACACACGCATGCATCACGGGGACACACACTTCACATTAAAACTAAATAACTTACCATTCAAATCAATCAAAGGTTTAGAATGTGGGCTATTAATAACACTATTTCATCACTTCCATCAATCTCAAGAAAATACCAAACTAACTAAGTCAGTTGGTTATGTTACTATTCCAGAGGAGGGGTGGCTATCTGTTTCTGCCACCCCCCTACCTCCTCATAATGTTGATGCCCAGGGATATCCTCATGGAGAACAGACCTCTATGTGCCAAAATGTACCAGTATCTAAGCAGGTCCTTCAGTCGGTGTACCTCCTGATTCCATAACACACTTATCCCCTCTCCATACTAACACTCAAGCTCTCACACACACACATTATGCGCATTCACCCCACCCTCTTAGCATGCACCCCACCCTCTTAGCATGCAAGTATGGACCCACACACATAATTCGCACCCATGCACAACTTCACCCATGCACAACTTCACACACACACACACACACACACACACACACACACACACACACACACACACACACACACACACACACACACACACACACACACACACACACACACACACACACACACACACACACACACACACACACAGCTGTGTTGTCTTTGCTTTAATTCCTGCTCCTCTCTTTCTGCCTCTCTCTCTCAGGGCTTTGTTCTCTCTCTGGAGAATGGATGAGGTTCTGACCTGGGGGGCTCTGCTGTTTTACATTCTCCTCTGCTTCTCTCTTCCTCTTTTTACCCCTCCTGTACCCCTCTCCATCCCTCCCTTTTCCTCGCATCGCTGGCATGCTGTGAAAACTAAAACAACAACAAGGAACACTATACAAAAACTTCATTAAACAGCTCTGTCGCCAAACACCAGAAGTGCCTGGCCAACACTGCTGCCAGCCAGGACTTTGTCAATATATAAAGGAATAGATGGTTCACTCCTTTCCATTGTGAGTGTTTGGGCTGTATGAAATACTGCAACAGCAGCATTAATGGTCTAACCATTTTTGCTCCTCTTCAGTATGTGTTAAAAAGATGATCCAAGCAACACTGGGTTCTCACGTCAGGGATGCAAACTCTATATTCGCACGGTTTGCAAGAAATGTCAAGCAAACTTTTACACGCTGCCCTGATACATCGATAGATAACATGTAAATGTGATCGTATAGGCGAGGAAGAACAGTGAAAACTGTCCAGTGTTATTCTCCTGAGACCTCAGTGTTTCCCTGATAGAAAGTCAGATTGGATTTAATGCATTTTATCAGTTACATGGACACATTCATGAGCATTCAAATTCACAAACTTTTTTGTCTGCGCTTTTTCCCCCCATCTCCCTCTCTCTCTCTTGCTTTTCTCTTTCTAACACATGGTGTGTAGCTCAAAAAATACATGGAAACAAAAATCTAACATACAGTACCAGTAACATTTTGGACACACCTACTCATCCAAGGGTTTTTCTTTATTTCGTTTTTTTTAAACTATGAAATAACACATATGGAATCATGTAGTAACTCCAAAAAATGTGGTTTTGAGATGTTATATTTGAGATTCTTCAAAGTAGCCACCCTTTGCCATGATGACAGCTTTGCAGACTCTTGGAATTCTCTCAACCAGCTTCACCTGGAATGCTTTTTCAACAGTCTTGAAGGAATTCCCACATATGCTGAGCACTTGTTGGATTCTTTTCCTTCAATCTGCGGTCCAACTCATCCCAAACCATCTCAATTGGGTTGAGGTTGGGTGACTGTTGAGGCCAGGTCATCTGATGTAGCACTCCATCACTCTCCTTCTTAGTCAAATAGCCATTACACAGCCTGGAGGTGTGTTTTGGGTCATTGTCCTGTTGAAAAACAAATGATAGTCCCACTAAGCGCAAACCAGATTGGATGGCGTATCACTGCAGAATGCTGTGGTAGCCATGCATGTTAAGTGTGCCTTGAATTCAAAATAAATCACTGACAGTGTCAACAGAAAAGCACCCACACACCATCACACCTCCTCCTCTATGCTTCACGGTGGGAACCACACATGCGGAGATCATCCGTTTACTTACTCTGCGTCTCACAAAGACACGGTGGTTGGAACCAAACATTTCAAAATCGGACTCATCAGACTGAAGGCCAGATTTTCACCGGACTAAAGTCCATTGCTCGTGTTTCTTGGCCCAAGCAAGTATCTTCTTCTTATTGGTGTCCTTTAGTAGTTGTTTTTTTGCAGCAATTGACCATGAAGGCCTGATTTACATAGTCTCTTCTGAACAGTTGATGTTGAGATGTGTCTGTTGCTTGAACTCTGTGAAGCATTTATTTGGGCTGCAATTTCTGAGGCTGCTAACTCTAATGAACTTATCCTCTGCAGCAGAGGTAACTCTGGGTCTTCCTTTCCTGTGGCGGTCCTCATAAGAGCCGGTTTCATCAAAGCACTTGATGGTTTTTGCGACTGCACTTGAAAAAACGTTCAAAGTTCTTGAAATGTTCCGCATTGGCTGACCTTCATGTCTTAAAGTAATGATGGACTTTTGTTTCTCCTAACTTATTTGAGCTGTTCTTCCCATAATATGGACTTGGTCTTTAACCAAATAGGGCTATCTTCTGTATTTAATTTTTATTTAACTAGGCAAGTCAGTTAAGAACAAATTCTTATTTACAATGACAGCCTACACTGGCCAAACCCAGTTGATGCTGGGCCAATTGTGCACCGCCCTATGGGACTCCCAACTACAGCCGGTTGTGATACAACCTGGATTCAAACCAGGATGTCTGTAGTGACGCCTCAAACACTGAGATGCAGTGCCTTAGACCGCTGCACCACTTGGGAGCCACTGTATACCACCCCTACCTTGTCACAACACAACTGATTGGCTCAAACGCATTAAGAAGGGAAGAAATTCCACAAATTAACTTTTCACAAGGCACACCTGTTAATTGAAATGGATTCCAGGTGACTACCTCATGAAGCTAGTTGAGAGAATGCCAAGAGTGTGCAAAGTAGTTTTGATGTCTTCACTATTATTCTGCAATTTAGAAAATAGTAAAAATAAAGAAAAACCCTTTAATGAGTAGGTGTTTCCAAACTTTGGACTGGTACTGTATATGGGCAATTACTCAAAACAGTTAGCACTGCTACACAAAAACCAACAGAAATAACAACTCCTAAATAAACAAGAGCCATACAGTATGTTTTTCTACTGAATGCGTGTCAACATAAACATTCCCTTTAGCGTAAATGCATTGAGTTGAGTAATGGTAGGTTTTTCATAATGCATACATAGGAATATTCACACAGTGCTTTTGTGTAAATACTGCTGATTTAAATGTAAACCATGCTGATACAAAAAGCAGAATGTTGAAGGCAGAATATTGCTCAGATCAGCTCTTTTACACTAAATGAAAGGCCCTACCACAGTGCTGTCACTGCTGAATGAAACAGAATCATGGCAGAAATGTGCTATTTAGACAGAAGCACAAACCACAACATGAGTACATGTGAATCTGAGTAGAACTCATTAAAAACTGAAGAAGAAACAGTGAGAGAGAGAGTGAGAGAGAGAAAGAGAGAGAAAGAGAGAGACAGAGAGAGTAAGAGAGAGTAAGAGAAAGAGAGAGAAAGAGAGCGAGAGAGAGAGAGAGTGAGTGAGTGAGAGAGAGAGAGACAAAGAGGGAAAGAGAGCGAACACAGCACATTTTTGTAAACCTGATTGACGATCAATAACCATTATCCAAAGTTATATCAATGCGGTCTGTATCTTGGTTAAAAGTGCTGCACAGGAATCTGTTACACACGGAAATCCTCCTCATGTAAAGTGACCATTGGAAATTAGAATGTTGAACGTTCTACTCCACCATTGGATTAAATGTTAATGATGGCTGTATCTTTCATGGCAACAAATAAATTATAAATGTCATGACAACAGAGCTGTGCCACACTATAGGCTGTTGTGGTTAAACAGAGGTGAGTGTAGGGGCCAAATGCTTTCCTCAGAGGACAGAGAGACAGACACATCTTAGCAAGTAGAACAAAAACATCAATACATAATAGAAATCTCCAAAATATTTAGCAGTGGAGTTAATGCAGTTTTCTCATGAATAAAATATGTTTGGTTGTTCAATGAGCACCATCTCATGCATGCAAGCAATGCCCCAGGAAGAGTGGGCGAAAAATAGAGAATATTCGAAAATGCAGAGAACCAAACTGGTATTACATATTAAAGAAGGATGAATGATTCCATCTGTACATTTCTCATATTTTAATCAGCTCCCTGACTCATAATGCCAATGAAATATGGAAGAGCCCAGAAGCATAAACCAGACTGAGTCTGGCTCAACCAACATTCCAACTGGGAAAGGGGAGGGAGGAGAGAGAGAGAGAGAGAGAGAGAGAGAGAGAGAGAGAGAGAGAGAGAGAGAGAGAGAGAGAGAGAGAGAGAGAGAGAGAGAGAGAGAGAGAGAGAGAGAGAGAGAGAGAGAGAGAGAGAGAGAGAGAGAGAGAGAGAGAGAGAGAGAGAGAGAGAGAGAGAGAGAGAGAGAGAGAGAGAGAGAGAGAGAGAGAGAGAGAGAGAGAGAGAGAGAGAGAGAGAGAGAGAGAGAGAGAGAGAGAGAGAGAGAGAGAGAGAGAGAGAGAGAGAGAGAGAGAGAGAGAGAGAGAGAGAGAGAGAGAGAGAGAGAGAGAGAGAGAGAGAGAGAGAGAGAGAGAGAGAGAGAGAGAGAGAGAGAGAGAGAGAGAGAGAGAGAGAGAGAGAGAGAGAGAGAGAGAGAGAGAGAGAGAGAGAGCTTTGTCTGGATAGAACAAAGCATGAGAGCTTATGTTCCAGGTGTTTTTTTTTACAAAATGACTGGATTCTCAGTGCAAGGATTTCAAATAGAATAGAGTCAAATTAAATAGAACAATTCACTATCCATTTCACATTCGTGACACTCAATTTCTCCACTCATCCACATCATACAAACGAATGAAACACCTATAGTAAGAAGGTGAAACACATATTCCAGCCCATCCAACTACCTCATCCCCATACTGTTATTTATTTTATTTTTCTCCTTTGCACACCAGTATCTCTACTTGCACATTCAACTTCTGCATATCTATCACTCCAGTGTTTAATTGCTATGTTGTAATTATTTTGCCACTATGGACTATTTATTGCCTTACCTCCCTTATCCTACCTCATTTGCACACACTGTATATAGACCTTTTTCTATTGTATTATTGACTGTATGTTTGTTTATTTCATATGTAATACTGTTGTTGTGTCACACTGCTTTGCTTTATCTTGGCCAGGTTGCAGTTGTAAATGAGAACTTGTTCTCAACTAGCCTACCTGGTTAAATAAAGGTGAAATATATACTTTTTTTTGTAAATGAATGCAGCCGGTTGGCAACACTATCAACTAGATTCCTTTGGTTATATTTGAGCCTGGCAAGGCTTTGAGAATGTGTGACTTTGTTCCCATTGGACAGAATGTGCAAACTCTCCAAGGACCCTTGAATTTACCAACAAAAGTTGGTATTCAGATGCAAATTCTGCAATGGCATGCCTCTATGTTAGAGGGGAGAGAGTACGTTTGGAGGATGATTGGTGTGTGTTGGGGGAGGGGTAGAGATTGGGATGGTGAATACTGTATAGAACTGGAATCCCCTTTTCAAAATAATACTATATACAGTGGGGGGAAAAAGTATTTGATCCCCTGCTGATTTTGTACGTTTGCCCACTTACAAAGAAATGATCAGTCTATAATTTTAATAGTAGGTTTATTTGAACAGTGAGAGACAGAATAACAACAACAAAAATCCAGAAAAACGCATGTCAAAAATGTTATAAATTGATTTGCATTTTAATGAGGGAAATAAGTATTTGACCCCTCTGCAAAACATGACTTAGTACTTGGTGGCAAAACCCTTGTTGGCAATCACAGAGGTCAGACGTTTCTTGTAGTTGGCCACCAGGTTTGCACACATCTCAGGAGGGATTTTGTCCCACTCCTCTTTGCAGATCTTCTCCAAGTCATTAAGTTTTCGAGGCTGACGTTTGGCAACTCGAACCTTCAGCTCCCTCCACAGATTTTCTATGGGATTAAGGTCTGGAGACTGGCTAGGCCACTCCAGGACCTTAATGTGCTTCTTCTTGAGCCACTCCTTTGTTGCCTTGGCCGTGTGCTTTGGGTCATTGTCATGCTGGAATACCCATCCACGACCCATTTTCAATGCCCTGGCTGAGGGAAGGAGGTTCTCACCCAATATTTGACGGTACATGGCCCTGTCCATCGTCCCTTTGATGCGGTGAAGTTGTCCTGTCCCCTTAGCAGAAAAACACCCCCAAAGCATAATGTTTCCACCTCCATGTTTGACGGTGGAGATGGTGTTCTTGGGGTCATAGGCAGCATTCCTCCTCCTCCAAACACGGTGAGTTGAGTTGATGTCAAAGAGCTCCATTTTGGTCTCATCTGACCACAACACTTTCACCAGTTGTCCTCTGAGTCATTCAGATGTTCATTGGCAAACTTCAGACGGGCATGTATATGTATTCTTGAGCAGGGGTACCTTGTGGGCTCTGCAGGATTTCAGTCCTTCACGGCGTAGTGTGTTACCAATTGTTTTCTTGGTGACTATGGTCCCAGCTACCTTGAGATCATTGACAAGATCCTCCCGTGTAGTTCTGGGCTGATTCCTCACCGTTCTCATGATCATTGCAACTCCACGAGGTGAAATCTCGCATGGAGCCCCAGGCCGAGGGATAGTGACAGTTCTTTTGTGTTTCTTCCATTTGCGAATAATCGCACCAAATGTCGTCACCTTCTCACCAAGCTGCTTGGCAAGGGTCTTGTAGCCCATTCCAGCCTTGTGTAGATCTACAATCTTGTCCCTGACATCCTTGGAGAGCTCTTTGGTCTTGGCCATGGTGGAGAGTTTGGAATCTGATTGATTGATTGCTTGCTTCTGTGGACAGGTGTCTTTTTTTACAGGTAACAAACTGAGATTAGGAGCACTCCCTTTAAGAGTGTGCTCCTAATCTCAGCTCGTTACCTGTATAAAAGACACCTGGGAGCCAGAAATCTTTCTGATTGAGAGGGGGTCAAATACTTATTTCCCTCATTAAAATGCAAATCAATTTATAACATTTTTGACATGCGTTTTTCTGGATATTTTTGTTGTTATTCTGTCTCTCACTGTTCAAATAAACCTACCATTAAAATTAAAGACTGATCCTTTCTTTGTCAGTGGGCAAACGTACAAAATCAGCAGGGGATCAAATACTTTTTTCCCCCACTGTAGTTGTATCGATTGCTATTCATAATCTGTTCTCCACTCACACATCCATGCATTACAGTTTTTTTTGCAATCGCTAGGACCCATTTCTCAATACTTAGATCACTTTTCACACAGTTCTCCTAACCAACTTTCAACATTGCACAGCAGTTCATTTCACATCCAATAGCACTAAAACTACCAAAACACTTCATATTTGTCTCAAATCAACTCATTCTTCCATAACACTAGCAAAGGATGTCACCCAACAAGCACACTTTGTCACTCATAAAACAATGACCTAAAAAACTCTAACAGGTAGCATTACACTATGTTTTCTTTTGTAACATTTCTTTACAAAACAAGAATGACACCACTCCACAGTTTAGAATTCACTGCAGTATATGTTACAGGAATGAGTCAGATGATGCGATATGCTTCAATATGTTTTATGTCATTTTTTGGCATTGACTGATTCCAAAATACAAGAATTTGTATATACACCATCGACCGATACAGATAGAGTAGCAATGCCCGTCAACCCTGTCTTCTGCATTTGGCCACAGGTTCTCCACCACTTCACATCTTATGTCATCTTGGGCAGTACACCTAGGGAAGAATCTTTTGGCTTGCCTGGTCCATCTCTGGCAATCTTTTGCAGATATGTCCAGGCATCCAGCATTCATTGCATCCAGGAGGGACATTTGATCATGTCATAAACCTTCCACCTCCATGAGGAAAATAATTATTCTATGGGGTTGAGGAAAGGAGAGTAAGGTGGGAGGAAAAGTGACACCATCCTGGGATGTGCTGCAAACCACTCTGTGACTGCACAGGAGTGGTGAAATTCCACATTGTCCTATACAATTACAAACGTTGGCCGATTTCGCCTCACTGCAACCCTTTCCTCACCTGGCACAACCCTTCCATAGAGGTCATCCAGGAATGAAATGAGACGCTCGGTGTTGTATGGTTTGTGTAACAGCAATCCATCAGAGGATATTGCTGCACACATTGTGATGTAGGCCTCACTCTGGCCCGGGACATCCACTGTGGCTCTTTTCCAAATCACATTCCTTCCTTGCCACCGTGTTTTGGCCAAGTTGAAACCAGCCTCATCCACAAAGATGAATATGTGGGGTGTTTGCCTGGCTTCAATCTCCATGACGCTCTAAAATAAATCCACAAGGCATCATAAGAGTTAGGCTATTACGGTAGTTTACATTATACCTAAAAACATTCCATTGTGTGCCTCTGCCCTGTTTGGTTTTGTTCAAAACCAGTTGTGTATTTTATAGTCATCTTACCTGGACATATTGGTTCCTGAGTTGCTTGAGTTCCTCTCAAAGGGGTGAGTGTACAACTGCTTCATCCTGACTTGATGTTGTTTCAGGATGTTGTCTCTGTCCCAAATCTCTGTGAGTTTTATGTCATTGTTTCTGATGACCATGTCGACGATTGCAGTTTCCTGCACAGCAGTAAAAATCCTACCTCTCCCGCCTGTAGGAGGTAACCGTTGGGTCCTAAGCAGAAATACAAAAACAATTACACACAAGTGGGTTTGGAGGCTTTGCTCAATTTACTTCTGTAATGTGCAGTTCAGTCAGATGCCCTTGCAGAATGTACATCTTACCTGTTGTTTTGCCGGAAATGTCTCACAATAGATGCCACTGTTGAGTGTTGCAAATTTGGCTGCACTCTCAGACCAGCCTCTCTCATTGATAGACCATGATTTAATACATGATCAATTACAGCGGCCCTAATCTCATCTGAGACTACAGCTCTTGATCTTCCTCTCAGTCTTCTTCCACCACGCATATGTACTCTTCTCCCTCTCCCAGCCACTCTTCCTCCTCTGTCAGCCACTTCTCACCGGGTCCATGTTTACATTACAGTCCAGCATTATTCCTAAGATGTCCCCTTTTGTACAGATGGTAATGAAATTGAAAGACTAACACCTGGGTAAGTGTTCAGCTACAATGGGAATCAGCTGTGGTTGGTCTAATTGTTATGATAGTATTTCATTTTTAGATTTGGAATATATTTAATTACGGTATTACTGTAGAAATGTAGCAAATTGCTGTCTTATTAAATTTTGTGTTATGTTAGGTTTTGAAATTAAGTTTAACAGTTTTGAAAAGAATATGTAAATATGTGCAAATTGGCCTGTAGGTACATAGAGTTTTGGTGGTGGTTGTGTCTGAGTGAGAAAATAATTTATGAAATTTGAAAGATGTAGTCATTGAATGCATTTTGTGCCAAAGCAATGAAAAATGATCCACAGTTTAGCCCACATAGACTTGCGCTCACTGTGAAGAGTTTTGAAAAAGTGACCTAAGTATTGAGAAATGGATCCTAGCGATTGTAAAAAACTGTAACACATAGTACATGACATGGTATCCAGACATCATCCATGCATTAACACATAGTACATGACATGGTATCCAGACATCATCCATGCATTAACACATAGTACATGACATGGCATCCAGACATCATCCATGCATTAACACATAGTACATGACATGGTATCCAGACATCATCCATGCATTAACACATAGTACATGACATGGCATCCAGACATCATCCATGCATTAACACATAGTACATGACATGGCATCCAGACATCATCCATGCATTAACACATAGTACATGACATGGCATCCAGACATCATCCATGCATTAACACATAGTACATGACATGGCATCCAGACATCATCCATGCATTAACACATAGTACATGACATGGCATCCAGACATCATATTGTTCATAATAGTCAGGTGCTGAGACAGAAGAGAGAAAGCTGCAATACAAAAACATGCTGGTGAGGCAGCTGCCAATGGATTATGATGCCAATGACCTGTAAATCATTGACATCTCAGTCAATGAACACTAATTTGATGACCGCTAAAACATTGACTTCTTACCAAGGTTTTTTCTTGATCAAAAGAGACGTGGCAGAGGGCGTGGCAATGAGTGCGGTCGGCTGTGTCTAATGCTGTGTTCGATGGCTCAAACATAATAACAAAATGAATACTGCTAAATTCATTGTTTTTTGGAATTTTCAATTCTCCCGAATGTCTTGCTTTTATTTTGGTGATTGTCAGTTCGCAATGATTATGTTATTAAAAAAATATATAGGTCCATTATCTTTTCTACATACTTTATATCTGGTTTTATTCATTTAAGTTTACACTTAAAGCGTTTTCCCATCCCGAAAATGTATTTAAACAAAATAAGTATATATTTTTTAAATGCTTAGGCGGCCCGCTCAAGGATTACAATCCTTGCTTAATAAATCAATGCAGAGACCCCTCAGTATTCATGAAAAAGCACATAACCCTGACAAGTACCAAAACACACATCCTTTTATTGGAGTGATTTTACTGCAGGAGTACTAATAATATACAGTATGTAAATATCCCAGAGAAACAAGAGACACTTCCTCGCTGGTGGAAGACCATCACAGCAAAGATTTAATTTAGATTTTCTCAGGTTGTGATGAGCTCCGCGTATTTGTTATAAAACTTGACAATCAGAATCGGAAACTATTTCCGATGGAACAGTTGCAGTAATAGTCTCTACCAGGGCTGAGGAAAAACAGACGAGTGATTTATGGCTGATGAAATAGTTTGTGATGGACAGTCCCAGTGTGTGTGTGTGTGTGTGTGTGTGTGTGTGTGTGTGTGTGTGTGTGTGTGTGTGTGTGTGTGTCTCAGTAGAATCATCAGACAGTGTTTCCTCATGCAAGTAATCTCTGAATGCACCACAGGGACACTCTTCCACAGCCCTCCATATCAGTCTGGTAGAGTGAGATCCACAGACAGTGAGATATGAATGTGTATACATTTAGCACCTAACACATCATTAATCCTGCTACGGGTCTGTTTTTCTTTCTTTTTCAAGAGGACTGGGAATTGGTGATGTGTTCTGGCTGTTACAGGAAAATTGTACCACACAAACACACACACACCATTCCCCTCTCCCTTCATCCATATCACACGTCATCTTTTAAATTCCTTCAATGAGACAGGGAGAGAGATGAGATGCCTGATGATTGGGTTGTTGGATAAATGGGGAGGAGGATATGTGATGGTCTCGCTACAGACAAAAGGCTCAGTCATAATAACAAAGAGCTCAGACAGGCTCCCTGTGGACTAGAAACGTACAATACAGACAAGACACAGCATAACAGACTTCAAACAGCACTCGGCTGGAGTGTGATCCACAGTACAAAGGCATAGAGAAACATCTCATTATCTCTGAGATCTCTAGGAAACTAGTCGCGCTCACTGAAGTGAACATGAGAAGATCCCAACTGCTCAAGCAGTTTTTCCCCTGTCTCGACTCCAACACAAGTGTAAAGGGACATTGCTGTCTTACCACTGCCTTGTCCCTAACCTCAATAAACTGCATGCATTAGACACCTCTCTCATTTGCTTGTTTTTATGTAATTCAGTTATATCGCAAAAAACAATATTGGAAATTGGTATTCTTTTGAATAAGAGAAGCAGGGAACTCAGTCACCAGTGGAGTCCTTCTCTCCGTATCCATCGGCAACAGGGCGGTATGCGGGCGAGTGTGGTAGTCTGTGAGCGCTGCGGTTTGGGGACTTCCCAACAGAGGCCAGGACTGTGTGAGGTGACCCGGTGGGGTCGGCCACTTAGCCCCCCTCCGCGCTCCCTGCGGTACGCTCCAAGAGAACCCCAAAAAAACATGGAGGTGCTAGAGAAAACACAAACAGAGCCTTGATTGTGCTGAAGAGGGCACAATCAAGGGAATTCTAATCACCTGCATGTCATCATCCCACACTATTTAGTTCAGTTCCTTGCACCCCATCACTGTGAGGTATTGTTTGTTTTGGGACACACTTTTTCGGAGCTCTGTTTTTTCCTGTCCTTCTCTCCTCCTGTGTATGATTGTTTTTGCCTGCCTCACTCAGGAACGAAGCCTTTTACCTATTCCCTGCCTGTACTGTTGCCAGAAGTGTATGACCTTCTGCCTGGACCCTGCCTCCTCCTATGGTCCCTTTCATTAAACACCTGCTGCGCACTGCGCTTGAAACCAGCTCTCTGTTTCCCTCGTGTTCATTACACACTGGTAGAACCACAGAAGTGATGGTAATGGGACCCCACTTCTTAAAGGCCCAGTGCAGTCAAAAACATGATCAGCCTGTGTTTTAGATGTATTTTTACACAATGAGATTGGAATAATACTGTGAAATTGTGAAAATTATGATAATGTCCTTTTAGTGTAAGAGCTGCCTCAAATCCTGCCTGTTTTGGTGGGATGGAGTTTTGGGCTGCCTGGTGACATCGCCATGCAGTAAATTAGTTAATAGACCAATAAGAAAGAGTTCCAAACATCTATGCCAATAACAACACATTTTCAGTTTTCCCCTCCCCAGTCAGACCACTTCCAGACAGTCATAGCAAAATTCTTCCTTGAGAAATTACTCTTCGCTCTTTTTGTTTATTTTTGACCAATTTAAATGAAAACAAGTAAGGTACTTAGTTGGTACCCAGAAATGATTTGATATCGAGATAAAAACGGATGCATTGGACCTTTAATGTTTGTTTATTTTCAGTCTCCTATCAGCAGGTTAGTCAAATTAGATCAACTATCACCACAAGAGTGCCACAGGAGAGGTTTATATTGTCATTTGTTTTCTATGAATTACTGCCCATTTCTCTTCTGTCATCAAATTAGTGCAGGGAGAGGCCACTCCTAATGGCCTTGACTTAATGATGATTATAGACAATATTGGTTTGGCCTTTCAGTAAACAGCCACTGGCTGCTGGAGAATAAATGATGGCTACAGAAATCAATAGGCCACAGTAGAGAACACAAGTTTAGGCAGAGTTCTCAAAGAGAATGGATTCTTTTTTTTAGCTTCCAACTTCTGGTGGGTCCTTTGGGAGTCCCATGTTCTTCCCAGGGGGGGCCACTTGTAGCGCTCACAGAGACAAGAATTATCTCCTGTCACAGTGCTCAGCCCAGCGCTGCCTGCCTGTCTCATACAGGGCCTGGTAAGGGGAACATGGGCATAGTGGGGACGGTCTTATCAGCTGTTAACCTTGCCCTTGGGGAATGGAAAGGTAAATACCACTTATTTGCTTCTTCACTCCCTTTCTCCATCCTAATTCTCCCATTTTTCTCTCCTTCTTAGCCTTTGTCAGTAGATTATCTGGCTACCCCAAACTCGTTCAGAACCACACAGGGGGTTAAGACTGGAGGAGAGATGGAAACATAAAGAGGGGAATAAGAGAGGGACCTCAATGCCTCCTTCAATGCCCCGTTCATTGCCCCCTTAGTCCCACCAGGGAGCCATGAAAAGAATGGTTTAATAACTATGTTTCTCTGAGTTTTTTGTAATGCTCCGTTTGGCTATTAGACTACGTCATACATTAGTAATGGTAGCTTAATAATCCATAATGTACAATTAGACCGCAGGAACACAGTGTGAAACAACACAAACTCAACACAACCCTTTGTCTTCACTCATACTATATGAAACCATAGTGAACAAACACTATCCCCCTTGCTAACGGTACAGGTCCATTTCCACTCCCTCCCTTTTAACAGCAGCAGCCCAGACACCCCATCAGTCTGAAATGACTTGTGTTTTGGCACGATGGTAAGTGTCGCTGTCTAACTGATCTTCTGGCTGATTGGCAACAGTGTAACGACAGTCAGTCAGGCTGCCAGCAGCCTCCCTCACTAACAGCCCAGACATCTCTCTGTGGCGCTGCAGTATTGATATTGTATAGGGTTGCAGATGCCTAGTTGGCTTTTAATGAAGGCTCAGATTGATCATGCATCAGTTGACCTCCTCTGGATCATTCTGATTGCTATCATTTGTTTCTCCCTGCAGAGCTTGGCTTGTAAATCTATATTGGGGAGCCAAGTGTAGTGCACATGCATGCGCACCACAGTCACACACACACACACATGTATCAACCACCAGTCAACACGACAAAGAGAAAAACAAGAAGCTGATAAAGGAAGACAACTTGAGAAAGGGAGACCAGAGAATGATCTAGAAAGACATTTGTTCTGAATCCTATGAATCAGAGTGACCTTTCACCCCTCTCATGTTGTCTCATCACCACCAACCCCACTACCACCATGTCAAGGTGAGTCCTGGGGTGGGACCCAAGCATTTATAATTAGGCATACATTAAACCCGTGTCACAACCACACACAGCTGTCAGGACCCTGTGGCGTTGCTCCTGACCCTACTACATTCACTTGCCACCCCAGGGCAAGGAGAGAGAGAGAGAGCGAGAGAGAGTGAGCGAGAGAAGGATGGAGGTGCAGCATACCCATCCAGCTAGTCCACAGTTCTAGTACAATACACACAGACAGGATTACCTGTCACA
Source organism: Salmo salar (assembly GCF_965601325.2). NCBI lineage: Eukaryota > Metazoa > Chordata > Actinopteri > Salmoniformes > Salmonidae > Salmo > Salmo salar. The sequence goes on along the minus strand of NC_138302.1, from coordinate 83,371,372 downwards.
AATTTTTTTTATGACAATGCAAATATTAATCTTATATTCTTCTGATCTGGAAGAACAGACTATTGTATGCTGACAATAATCCTCTGCAGTAATGGATACAGTTAGATAGTGCCATAAATTAATACATACAGAATGATTCCAATGAAGTCTTATTCTTTTAGAAATATAATCCCCTCGTATCAGTTATTTTAACACACTCTTCATTCCACTAAAAAGGAATTAAACGAGCATTGATGAAGATCACCAACCTTGTCTGTTAATTAACACAGTATCAAACAGTAGAGAGCAGCCCCATCCCCCTAATAAAGTTATCACCAGACCAATGGCCATCTCTCTGACCCTCCCTTTATGAGCCCTCTCCATTTCCTCAATTCCCTCTCCTCAGATGGGTGATTAAACAGGCACAGTACAGGATATACACCCAGCTATTCAAGCATGTGGAATTATAGAGGCCTATCACCTTTTACTGTGTATCACATTAAGCAAAAGGTCAATTAGATTCATGAAGCAATTATCAGCTGACAAAAGAAGAATCACTAAAAACAGAGATCACCCAAAAAGAAATATTAGACACTATTAAAAAATTTGTGCGAAGAAAAGCACCAGGAATGGACGATTTTCCCATAGAATTCTAATTAATATTTTGGTACAAAGTAGCGCCCCTATTTACACAAATGACAACACATTATGTCACTCAATTCAGTGCTTCTTAGTTCTATGTATCAAACAGTTATTTCAGCTGTAGTAAAACCAGGGAAATCTGGAGAGTCCCCAGCTGATTGCAGACCCATAAGTTTAATAAATTGTAACAATAAAACAACAACAAAGCTCATAAACAATAGAATGGCCAAAGTATTACCAGACCTGATACATAAACTACATGACCAAAAGTATGTGGACATGCTTCCATTCCGCCACAAGAGCATTAGTGAGGTCGGGCACTGATGTTGGGTGATTTAGCCTGGCTTGCAGCCGGTGTTCCAATTCCTCCCAAAGGTGTTCGATAGGGTTGAGGTCAGGTCTCTGTGCAGGCCAGTCAAGTTCTTCCACACCGATCTCGACAGACCATTTCTGTATGGACCTTGCTTTGTGCATGGGTCATTGTCATGCTGAAACAGAAAAAGGCCTACCTCAAACTGTTGCCACAAAGTTGGAAGCAAAGAATCGTCTAGAATGCCATTGTATGCTGTAGCATTAAGATTTCCTACACTGGAACTAAGGGGCCAAGCCAGGTAACGTTCTCCTGGCATCCGCCAAACCCAGATTTGTCCGTCGGACTGCCAGATGGTGAATCATGATTCATCACTCCAGAGAACGCGTTTCCACTGCTCCAGAGTCCAATGGCAGCAAGCTTTACACTACTCCAGCCGACGCTTGGCATTGCGCATGGTGATCTTAGACTTGTGTGTGACTGCTCGGCTATGGAAACCCATTTCATGAAGCTCCTGATGAACAGTTATTGTTCTGACATTGCTTCCAGAGGCAGTTTGGAACTCGGTAGTGAGTGTTGCAACCGAGGACAGATGATTGTTACGCGGTATGCGCTTCATCACTCAGCAGTCCCGTTCTATTAGCTTGTGTGACCTACCATTTCGCGGCTGACTCCTAGACATTTCCAATTCACAATAACAGTACTTAGAGTTGACCAGGGAAGCTCTAGTAAGGCAGCAAATTCACAAACTGACTTGTTGGAAAGGTGGCATCCTATGACGGTGCCACGTTGAGAGTCATTGAGCTCTTCAGTAAGGGCATTCTACTGCCAATGTTTGTCTATGGAGATTGCATGGCTGTGTGCTCGATTTTATACACCTGTCAGCGAGAGGTGTGGCTGAAATAGCCGAAACCAGTCATTTGAAGGGGAGTCCATATACTTTTGTATATATAGTGTATATGATTTTTCACCCATCTACACACAATACCCAATAATGAAAAAGTGATATGTTTTTAGAATTTTTTTACAAATGTATTGAAAATTAAATACAGAAATATCAAATTTACATAAGTATTCACACCCCTGAGTCAATACTTTGAAGAAGCACCTTTGGCAGTGGTTACAGCTGTGAATCTTTCTGGGTGAGTCTCTAAGAGCTTTCCACACCTGGATTGTGCAACATTTGCTGATTATTCTTTTCAAAATTCTTCAAACTCTGTCAAATTGGTTGTTGATCATTGCTAGATAACCATTTGCCATAGATTTTCAAGAGAGTAGAGTAGGCCCTTTTCTTGCAGTCAAATGACCAAATCGCCCTCTAGTTGCCTCATTGGTGGAATGTTTTAAGTATTTGAATTAACATTATTTTTGAAACGCCTCAAATCTTTTTTTTCTCTGTCAAATGGTTTTGTAATGTTTCAGTCTTCAGTGATGTATATAAAGTGTAATATTAGGATGCAAACTCAAAATTGAATACATTTATTGTGTATACTTTTGTTTCAAAGTAGATTTGTTTAAGACTACCAAGAAACATTCTAGGTGACCCTGATTTATCTGCTTCAGTAAAAGGTTAAAGTAAAAACTGTAACTCGCCACTCAGGAACATTCACTGTCTTCTTGGTAAGCAACACCAGTGTAAATTGTGTTTTCAGTTATTGTCCTGCTGAAAGGGAATTAATCTCCCAGTGTCTGGTGGAAAGCAGACTAAACCAGGTTTTCCTCTAGGATTTTGCCTGTGCTTAGCTTCATTCCGTACATTTTTTTATCCTAAAAACTCCCCAATCCTTAACAATTACAAGCATACCTATAACATTATGCAGCCACCACTATGCTTGAAAAAGTGGAGAGTGGTACACAGTAATGTGTTGTATTGGATTTGCCCCAAACATAATTCAGGACAAAAAGTTAATTGCTTTGACAATTTCTTTTTCAGTATTACTTTAGTGCCTTGTTGCAAACAGGATGCACATTTTGGAATATTTTTTATTCCGTACAGGCTTCCTTCTTTTCACTCTGCCAATTACTGTAGGTTAGTATTGTGGAGTAACTACAATGTTGTTGATCTATCCTCAGTTTTCTCCTATCACAGCCATTAAACTGTTTTAAAGTCACCATTGGCCTTATGGTGAAATATCTGAGCGGTTTCCTTCCTCTCCGGCAACTGAGTTCAGAAGGACGCCTGTATCTTTGTAGTGACTGGGTGTATTGATACACCATGCTTAAAGGGATATTCAAAGTCTATTTATTTTATTTGTTCCCATCTCCCTAATAGGTGGGCACTGTCTTTGCGAGGCATTGGAAAACCTTCCTGGTCTTTGTGGTTGAATCTGTATTTGAAATTCACTGCTCGACTGAGGGACCTTACAGATTATAGTATGTGTGGGGTACAGAGATGAGGTAGTCATTCAAAAATAATATTAGACACTATTAATGCACACGGAGTCCATGCAACAAATTGTGACATGTGACAAATTTTTACTCCTGAACTTATTTAGGCTTGCCATAACAAAGTGGTTGAATGCTTATTGACTCAAGACATTTCAGGTTTTCATTTTTAAATAATTTGTAAATAATTCCACTTTGACATTATGGGGTATTGCGTGTAGGCCAGTGACAATTGTTTTTTGCAATTCATGCCATTTTAAATTCAGGCTGTCAAAATGTGGAAAGGGTCAAGCGGTGTGAATACTTTCTGAAGGCACTGTATGTTTTGTATTGTAATTTCTTTTACATAAATAATATCTTAACAAAAAAAAAGAAAATGAACTTCACGGATGGATGTCCTCTGGTAATGAACAGCATGTCATGAAGTGTGTGATTTCAACATGTGGAGAAAACAAGCACTAAAACCAAATGGGCAGTGGAGGAACCAATTCAAGCCACCATAAAATAGGCCATAAATCCATAGTGTACGTAGGCACAGACACAGAAATCTACTGCCTTTCTATAGGAAGAGATATGGACTCTTTATGTTTTACTATTCAATTAATGACCTCTATATTACTGCAAAGAGAGAATGTATAATCTTTTAGTTAAACGGAAAGCTCCTAAACTAAAGCTACAAGAGAGCGCAGCAGCAAAGGTTTATTTGTTGCCACTTCATGATTCAAATAAACCCTATTAAAGCAATTATCAAAGCATCAGGAGAGTTGTGGATTGGAGAAAAGCCTTTTGTGAGAATCCGGATGTTAGACACTTTCAGCAGCGTCCCTCAAGAAATGTGTATGTAAGATGAATGGTTATGCAACAGATACAGTACATAGATACAGTAAGAAGTTACGAAGCTGCCTAGTGCCTACACATCCTACCCCCAAACACATTAAAATCTACCCCCTGCAAGCCCCCCTCCCACAGACCCTTCTGGTTCATGCTTCCCACCCAGCTGATGGGAGCTCAGAGATACAGACACAAAGAGAAGGGATGAGCTGTTTCTAGTCTATCTGTCTGTCCCTATAATGCTCGACTGGCAGGCTGGCAGGCTGGTACACTGAAGGATGTCTCTGTGTGTGGCCTGTACATTAGCACACACACAGTGGCTTTACTGGGGTGCCTTCCTGAGAGGGGGGCACTGGGCCCAATGTTGACAAAGCCTGGTATGGTCTGCTATCAGCCAATTCTCTGTGCACCTAGTGTTAAAAATCAATTAGGCCGGCCTACAACAGACCACTATCATATTTAACTTTTAATCAACGTTCAGGAAGAGAGCAGGGGTATGGGGAGACAGAGCCAGCCAGTGTGGTGAGTGGTGGTGATCTGGAAAATAACATTGGAAAACACACATAGTGCTACATCCGAGATGAGAGGTGACCTGATTGGAATATACTATGAGGAAAGACTGGCCCCACAACGGGCAGATTCAGGGATCTGAGAGAGAAGAGGCCCTTTGTGGTGAGCTATCAAAAGCACCTTACGCAACCGTCTACAAGAAGTGTAAAAATAACACATTTATTGATTCAGAAAACAATCCTCTTTAAAGGGATACTTCAGGATTTTGGCAATGAGGCCTTTTTTCTACTTCAACAGAAGCAGATTAACTCTTGGATACCATTTTTATGTCTCGGTGTCCAGCATGGAGGACGTTAAAGGTAGTTTCACTACCTCTAGTTAGCATTGGCTCGCGAAACTACCTCTAACTTCATCGGTGAATAAAAGGTGATAAATGAATGTAGTTTTTACAAATGATAATGAGGCTGTGGGGCTGTATACAGCTGTGTACATTTGGCTATATTTGCTCACTGCTGCCCAACTGTTCATATTGACTACAATATGGTGTTACCACACCATTATCTGTTGCAAAGAGACAGACCTTCCAGTAGGGGAGAGTGGGGTAAGTTTAGCCAAAAGGTTAAGTTAAGCCACCCTTGTTTCTATGTTGAAAGTGTTTTAAAAATTACAAAGTGTTTGTTTGGTGTTAAGCCTTTGTTAAAAGATGCTTAAAATGATACAAAAAAGTGATTGTGTTGAATTGTGTTTGGGAAATAAAGCTTCAAAAAGGTAGTGGTAATATTTCAGAAAGAAATTTGTAGCTCAGCTTACCCCATTTCCGTAGTAAGTTGTGCCAAGAGACCAATTTTTTGGGACAAGCTACTGTATATTTTCAAATCTATAATGTTTACATGAACTCAGATTATTTCCAGGGATACACAACGTCCTGAAATATAAGTAGATATCTTTCTTAGAAGGAATACTACATTTGCCTTGACAGAGTGATGCTGATTGTAAAATAATTATCAACTTACCCAACTCTCCCCTAGGTCTAGAGTCAATTTAAACAGCACTGTGTTATGTATGAATGTATCAGGTATGTGATCAGTATTGGTAGCATCATGTAAATAACAGCTCAGCTTGTGGTATAAATCCATGCGTTGAGGGAATCCCAAACCACAGAGGGTTCTGCTGTTTCAGCCATTGATTTATAACTCTTAACCAGGACATCAATCCTGCGAGCTGTCACCCTCTGCCACCCCTGATCCTCTCTTTATTCAGGGTGAGTGACAGATAGACAGATGAATCCACTGGAGGGGTTGTGTGGTTGTTAAAACCAACGATCATCGCTTACTGAGACCACACAAACAACTCCAATCCTACAATATTGAATTCAGTCGCCTCTGGTATAACAATAGTAGATAATATATTTTTTGGGGCTCACCTGTTTTGCATGTTATTGTTTGCAAACATATGAGTTGTTTGCAAAAAAAATCATTGAGTTAATAAGCCACATACAAACATGGTCTCTTTTTTGCTTTCTTGAGTAAGGCAGCTCCAAAATGCAGGTGTTTCAGCCAAGCTCAGTGTTTTCTGTGGTGGTGGGGCAGCCAGCAGAAAATACGGAGCGTAGGGGATGGTAATGTTCTCTAGTTGTGCCGTGATTGGCTCAGTGTTCTGCCACTCATGGGGACACTATGCCACCGCCAAGTCTAAGGGTAGAACTTTATGGAAGCCCCCTGGGTACATTAATTGTGCCACGTTCAAAACAACTGTAAATTAGAAACTGGGAAATATGATTTAAATGGGTTTAAGAAAATTGGGAACTCAGGAAAAAACGAGCTACGACTGAGAAAATACGTTTTGGAACGGTCATCCAAACAGACGATATGAAACTTTTCAGGGAAGTTAGGAACCAATATACACAGGCAGTTAGGAAAGCAAAGGCGAGCTTTTTCAATCAGAAATTTGCATCCTGTAGCACAAACCTGTAGCACATAACCACCATCAATAAGAGACAATACTGTGCAGCTGTATTCATCGACCTGGCTTTCGACTCTGTCAATCACCACATTCTTATCGGCAGACTGAACAGCCTTGGTTTCTCAAATGACTGCCTCGCCTGGTTCACCAACTACTTCTCAGACAGAGTTCAGTGTGTCAAATCGGAGGGCCTGTTGTCCGGACCTCTGGCAGTCCCTATGGGGGTGCCACAGGGTTCAATCCCCGGGCCGACTCTTTTCTCTGTATACATCAATGATGTCGCTCTTGCTGCTGGTGATTCTCTGATCCACCTCTACGCAGATGACGCCCTTCTGTATACTTCTGGCCCCTCTTTGGACACTGTGTTAACTAACCTCCAGACGAGCTTCAATGCCATACAACTCTCCTTTCGTGGCCTCCAACTGCTCTTAAAAGCAAGTAAAACTAAATGCATGCTCTTCAACTGATCACTACACACACCTACCCGCCCGTCCAGCATCACTACTTTGGACGGTTCTGACTTAGAATATGTGGACAACTACAAATACCTAGGTGTCTGGTTAGACTGTAATCTCTCCTTCCAGACTCACATTAAGCATCTCCAATCCAAAATTAAATCTAGAATCGGCTTCCTATTTCACAACAAAGCATCCTTCACTCACGCTGCCAAACATACACTCGTAAAACTGACTATCCTACCGATCCTCGACTTCGGCGATGTTATTTACAAAATAGCCACCAACACTCTACTCAGCAATTTAGATGCAGTCTACCAAAGCCCCATATACTACCCACCACTGCGATCTGTATGCTCTCGTTGGCTGGCCCTCACTTCATATTCATCGCCAAACCCACTGGCTCCAGGTCATCTATAAGTCTTTGCTAGGTAAAGCTCCGCCTTATCTCAGCTCACTGGACATCATAGCAGCACCCACCCGTAGCACCCGCTCCAGCAGGTACATTTCACTGGTCACCCCCTAAGCCAACTCCTACTTTGGCTGCCTTTCCTTCCAGTTCTCTGCTGCCAATGACTGGAACGAACTTCAAAAATCACTGAAGCTGGAGACTCATATCTCCCTTACTAACTTTAAGCACCAGCTGTCAGAGCAGCTCACAGATCACTGCACCTGTACATAGCTCATCTGTAAATAGCCCATCCAACCACCTCATCCCCATACTGTTATTATGTTTATTTTGCTGCTTTGCACCCAAGAATCTCTACTTGCACAATAGTTTTCTGCACATCTATCACTCCAGTGTTTAATAGCTATATTGTAATTATTTTGCCACTATGACCTATTTATTGCCTTACCTCCCATATCCTCGCTCATTTGCACACACTGTATATAGACTTTTTCTACTGTATTATTAAGTTTATGTTTGTTAATTCCATGTGTAACTCTGTGTTGTTGTTTGTGTCACACTGCTTTGCTTTACCTTGGCCAGGTCGCAGTTGCAAATGAGAACTTGTTCTCAACTAGCCTACCTGGTTAAATAAAGGTAAAATAAAAAAACATGTAAAACTCCAAAATGTTCTGGGACCCTGTAAAGTCCATGGAGAATAAGAGCACCTCCTCCCAGCTGACCACTGCACTGAGGCTAGGAAACACTGTCACCACCGATAAATCTACGATAATCGAGAATTTCAATAAGCATTTTTCTACCGCTGGCCATGCTTTCCACCTGGCTAACCCTACCCTGGTCAACAGCTCTGCACCCCCTACAGCAACTTGCCCAAGCCTCCCCCATTTCTCCTTCACCCAAATCCAGATAGCTGATGTTCTGAAAGAGCTGCAAAATCTGGACTCCTACAAATCAGCTGGGCTAGACAATCTGGACCCTCTCTAAAAGTATCCGCCGCAATTGCTGCAACCCCTATTACTAGCCTGTTCAACCTCTCTTTTGTATCGTCTGAGATACCCAAAGATTGGAATGCTGCCGCGGTCATCCCCCTCTTCAAAGGGGGTGACACTCTAGACCCAAACTGTTACAGACATACATATATCTATCCTACCCTGCCTTTCTAAGGTCTTTGAAAGCCAGGTTAACAAACAAATCACCGACCACTTAGAATCCCACCGTACATTCTCCGCTATGCAATCTGGTTTCCGAGCTGGTCATGGGTGCACCTCAGCCACGCTCAAGGTCCTAAACGATATCATAACCGCCATCGATAAAAGACAATACTGTACAATACTATCATCGACCTGGCAAAGGCTTTCGACTCAATCACCGCATTCTTATTGGCAGACTCAACAGCCTTGGTTTCTCAAATGACTGCCTCGCCTGGTTCACCAACTACTTCTCAGATTGATTTGACACACTGAACTCTGAGGGCCTGTTGTCCGAACCTCTGGCAGTGTCCGTGGGGGTGCCACAGGGTTCAATTCTCGGGCTCTTTTCTCTGGATACATCAATGATGTTGTTCTTGCTGCTGGTGACTCTCTGATCCACCTCTACGCAGACGACACCATTCTGTATACATATGGCCCATCTTTGGATATTATGTTAACAAACCTCCAGACGAGCTTCAATGCCATTCAACACTCCTTCCGTGGCCTCCAAGTGCTCTTAAATGCAAGCAAAACTAAACGCATGCTCTTCAACTGATCGCTGCACGCAGGTTCTGACTTAGAATATGTGGACAACTACAAATACCTAGGTGTCTGGTTAGACTGTAAACTCTCCTTCCAGACTCACATTATTAAGCATCTCCAATCCAAAATTAAATCTAGAATCGGCTTCCTATTTCGCATCAAAGCATCCTTCACTCATGCTGCCAAACATACACTTGTAAAACTGACTATCCTACCGATCCTTGTTTTGGCGATGTCATCTATAAAATAGCCTCCAACACTCTACTCAGCAAATTGGATGTAGTCTATCACAGTGCCATCCGTTTTGTCACCAAAGCCCCATATACTACCCACCACTGCGATCTGTATGCTCTCGTTGGCTGGCCCTCGCTTCATATTCATCGCCAAACCCACTGGCTCCAGGTCATCTATAAGTCTTTGCTTGGTAAAGCCCCACCTTATCTCAGCTCACTGGTCACCATAGCAGCACCCACCCGTAGCACGCGCTCCAGCAGCTATATTTCACTGGTCACCCCCAAAGCCAATTCCTCCTTTGGCCGCCTTTCCTTCCAGTTCTCTGCTGCCAATGACTGAAATGAACTGAAGAAAAAAAAATCACTGAAGCTGGAGACTTATATCTCCCTTACTAACTTTAAGCATCAGCTGTCAGAGCAGCTTACCAATCATTGCACCCATCTGTAAATAGCCCACCCAACTACCTCATTGTCACGACAGTGACGGATGGTGGCGCCCCTCCTCGGCCGGGCGGAGAACGTGTATTGAGTTTTTTCCTTCTGCCAGTGGTTTCTTTTATTTGTGTACACCACCGCAGAATCTTTCAGGGCTGCGCCCCTATACCTTGTCGACCACGTACAGTGCTTCAAATAAAGAAGTGTGGTCACGAACTCTCTCTGTCTCCTGCGCCTGACTCTACCTCTCCTGTTGTTCCTCGAGCCAGCCCGTGACAGAAATCACGTACCCAAACTAAATGGAGTCAGCAGGAGCTTCAGCGCCAGCCATGTCCATCGAGGAAACCGTCGACCAACACTCCACCCTGCTCCACCGGCTGGGGAACGCCATGGATCAGGTGTTGGCGCGCCTGGAGAGCTGGGACCGACGCGCTCTCGGCCCCCTGAACGCGGCAGGCCAACAGCCTGCGCCCCCACCAGCACCCACAGCACCCAGTACCAGTGGGGTGAAACTCGCTCTCCCCGGGGAGTACGATGGAACGGCCGCTGGGTGTAAGGGCTTCTTGCTCCAGTTGGAGTTATACCTGGCGACCGTTCGTCCCTCTCCCTCGGGGGAGGAGAGCGTCAGCGTCCTCGTCTCCTGCCTCACGGGTAAGGCCCTGGAATGGGCAAACGCCGTGTGGGACAGTCCGGACTCAGCCAGGGACAACTACCCAGAGTTCACCCGCCGCTTTCGGGCAGTATTCGATCATCCCCCGGAGGGGAGAGCGGCGGGTGAGCGGCTGTTTCACCTGAGGCAGGAGACGAGGAGCGCGCAGGACTTCGCTCTCGAGTTCCGGACCCTGGCCGCGGGAGCAGGGTGGAATGAGAGGGCCCTTATAGATCACTACCGTTGTAGTTTGAGGGAGGACGTCCGCCGGGAATTAGCCTGTCGGGACACGACCCACACACTGGACCAACTGGTGGATCTGTCCATCCGACTGGACAATCTGCTGGCCGCCCGCGGACGTCCGACCCGGGCCCTGCTCATTCCACCCTCCAGCCCTCCTGCTCCCACGCCTATGGAGATAGGGGGGGCAGCAGCCAGGAAGACTGGAGGGGGAGGTCGCTCCTGCACCTCATGTGGTCGCAGAGGGCACACTGTGGACCGGTGCTGGGGAGACTCCCCTAGGAGTCCAGAGGGCAGGCAGAGCGCTCCTTTGACACCTCAGGTGAGTCAGCACCAGCCTCACCCAGAGCCCCCTGTCCGTCACATGTATGTGTCAGTGTCCTTTCCTTGTTTCTCCCCTCACTCCCGGTTTAAGGCGCTAGTCGATTCAGGCGCAGCAGGGAGTTTTATGGACCGTGGGATTCCCCTGGTCAAGTTGGATCAACCCTTCCCCGTGCACGCCCTAGACAGTCGACCACTAGGGTCATGGCTGGTCATGGAGGTCACTGTGCCTCTGGTCATGGTAATGCGGGGGGGTCATGAGGAGCGGATTAGTCTTTTCCTCATCGATTCCCCAGCATTTCCAGTGGTTCTAGGGATTCCCTGGCTAGCCACTCACAACCCTAAGATTTCGTGGGGACAGAGGGCTCTTAAGGGGTGGTCAAATGAGTGCTCGGGCAAGTGCATAGGAGTTTCCATCGGTGCGACTACGGTGGAGAGTCCAGACCAAGTATCCACCGTGCACATTCCCTCAGAGTATGCCGATTTGGCTATCGCCTTCAGTAAAACGAAGGCGACCCAATTACCACCTCATCGACGAGGAGACTGTGCGATAAACCTCCAGGTGGGCGCTGCCCTTCCTCGTAGTCACGTTTATCCCCTGTCTCAGGAGGAAACAGCGGCTATGGAGACATACGTCACTGAGTCCTTGAGGCAGGGATACATTCGGTCATCTCACTCACCCGTCTCCTCGAGCTTCTTTTTCGTGAAGAAGAAGGAGGGAGGTCTGCGCCCGTGCATTGACTATAGAGGTCTAAATGCCATCACAGTGGGTTTTAGTTACCCACTACCTCTCATCGCCTCGGCGATGGAGTCATTTCACGGGGCGCGCTTCTTCACGAAATTGGATCTCAGGAGCGCATATAATCTGGTGCGTATCCGAGGAGGGGACGAGTGGAAAACGGCATTTAGTACCACATCTGGCCATTATGAGTACCTCGTCATGCCGTATGGGTTAAAGAATGCTCCCGCAGTCTTTCAATCCTTTGTGGACGAGATTCTCCGGGACCTGCTCGGTCAGGGTGTAGTGGTGTACATCGATGACATTCTGGTCTACTCCACTTCACGCGCCGAGCATGTGTCTCTGGTGCGTAAAGTGCTTGGGCGACTGGTGGAGCATGACCTATACGTCAAGGCTGAGAAATGTGAGTTTTCCAAACCAGCCGTCTCTTTCTTGGGGTATCGCATTTCCTCATCAGGGGTAGTGATGGAATGTGACCGCGTTTCAGCCGTGCGTAATTGGCCGACTCCCACCACGGTGAAGGAGGTGCAGCGATTTTGGGGATTTGCCAATTACTACCGGAGGTTTATCCGGGGCTTTGGGCAGGTGGCGGCTCCCATTACCTCACTGTTGAAGGGGGGCCCGGTGCGGTTGCAGTGGTCCGCGGAGGCGGACAGGGCCTTTAGTCGTCTGAAGGTTTTGTTCACCGACGCTCCGGTGCTGGCGCACCCGGACCCCTCTTTGTCCTTCATAGTGGAGGTGGACGCGTCCGAGGCTGGGGTAGGAGCCGTGCTGTCCCAGCGCTCGGGCGCCCCCCCAAAGCTCCGCCCCTGCGCCTTCTTCTCTAGGAAGTTGAGTCCGGCGGAGCGTAACTATGATGTGGGGGACAGGGAGCTGTTGGCTGTGGTCAGAGCCCTGAAGGTGTGGAGACATTGGCTTGAGGGGGCACGTCACCCTTTTCTCATCTGGACTGACCACCGCAATCTGGAGTACATCCGGGCGGCGAGGAGACTGAACCCGCGTCAAGCCAGGTGGGCGATGTTCTTTACGAGATTTCGGTTTAACATCTCGTATATCCCAGGTTCCCGGAACACTAAGGCCGACGCACTGTCTCGTCTCCATGACGCCGAGGAACGGTCCACCGATCCCACGCCCATACTTCCAGCCTCCTGCCTGGTGGCACCGGTGGTCTGGGAGGTGGACGCGGACATCGAGCGGGCGTTACGGACGGAGCCTACTCCTCCGCAGTGTCCAGTGGGTCGTAAGTACGTTCCGCTCGATGTTCGCGATCGGCCAATTCGGTGGGCTCACACGCTTCCCTCCTCGGGTCACACAGGGGTTGAGCGGACAGTGCGTGGTCTTAGTGGGAGATACTGGTGGCCCACCTTGGTGAGGGACGTGAGGCACTATGTCTCCTCCTGTTCGGTGTGCGCTCAGAGTAAGGCTCCCAGGCACCTGCCTAGAGAGAAATTACAACCCCTCCCGGTTCCACAACGACCATGGTCCCACCTGGCGGTGGATTTCTTGACCGATCTCCCGCCGTCTCAGGGCAACACTACGATCCTGGTTGTTGTGGACCGGTTTTCTAAGTCCTGCCGTCTGCTTCCGTTACCCGGTCTTCCTACGGCCCTGCAGACCGCGGAAGCCTTATTCACCCACGTCTTCCGGCACTACGGGGTGCCCGAGGATATCGTCTCAGATCGAGGCCCCCAGTTCACGTCCCGAGTGTGGCGGGCGTTTATGGAGCGACTGGGGGTTTCGGTCAGTCTGACCTCGGGGTTTCACCCCGAAAGTAATGGGCAGGTGGAAAGGGTAAACCAGGAGGTGGGCAGGTTCCTGCGGTCCTACTGCCAGGACCGGCCAGGGGAGTGGGCAAGGTTCGTGCCATGGGCCGAAATGGCTCAGAACTCTTTGCGCCACTCCTCCACCAACATATCACCATTCCAATGTGTGTTGGGTTATCAGCCGGTCCTGGGGCCATGGCATCAGAGCCAGACGGAGGCCCCTGCGGTGGAGGAATGGGTTCAGCGCTCAAGGGAGACCTGGAACGCTGTGCAGGAATCCCTGGAACGAACCAGGGTACGACAAAAAGCGAGCGCTGACCGGCACCGCAGCGAGGCCCCCGTGTTCACCCCAGGGGAGAGAGTCTGGCTCTCGACCCGGAACCTGCCCCTCCGCCTGCCCTGCCGGAAGCTGGGTCCGCGGTTTGTGGGGCCATTTAAAGTCCTGAGGAGAATAAACGAGGTGTGTTACAGATTACAACTTCCTTCTTATTATCGCATTAACCCCTCGTTTCATGTGTCTCTCCTCAGGCCGGTGGTAGCTGGTCCGCTGCAGGAAAATGAGGTACGGGAGGTCCCTCCACCCCCCCTGGACATCGGGGGGCCCCCGGCGTACACAGTCCGGTCCATCTTGGACTCCAGACGCCGGGCGAGGGGCCTGCAGTACCTCGTGGACTGGGAGGGGTACGGCCCGGAGGAGAGGTGCTGGGTACCGGTGGAGGACATACTGGACCCAGCGCTCATCCGGGAGTTCCACAGCCTCCATCCGGATCGCCCTGCGCCTCGCCCTCCGGGGCGTCTTCGAGGCCGGCGTCGGCGCGCGTCAGGGGGGGAGTACTGTCACGACAGTGACGGATGGTGGCGCCCCTCCTCGGCCGGGCGGAGCTCGGCGGTCGTCGTCGCCGGCCTACTAGCTACCATCGATCCCTTTTTGTTTCACTTTCGTTTGGTTAGGTCTAGGTAGGCGCGCACCTGTTTTGGGTTAGTCATTAGTAAGGGGGGGTTATTTAGGTTAGCGTAGGATGTATGTGGTTGTACGTGATTGTGTTGCTTGTCCGGGTTTTGTGTGTTCGTAAAAGAACGTGTATTGAGTTTTTTCTTTCTGCCAGTGGTTTCTTTTATTTGTGTACACCACCGCAGAATCTTTCAGGGCTGCGCCCTTATACCTTGTCGACCACGTACAGTGCTTCAAATAAAGAAGTGTGGTCACGAACTCTCTCTGTCTCCTGCGCCTGACTCTACCTCTCCTGTTGTTCCTCGAGCCAGCCCGTGACACTCATCCCCATGTTGTAATTTTATTTTATATTTTGCTCCTTTGCACCCCAGTATCTCAACTTGCACATTCATCTTCCGCACATCTATCACTCCAGTTTTAATTGCTAAATTGTAATTTTTTCGCCACTATGGCCTATTTATTGCCTTACCTCCCTAATCTTACTACATTTGCACACACTGTATATAGACTTTCTATTGTGTTATGGACTGCATGTTTGTTTATCCCATGTGTTGTTTTTTTCACAATGCTTTGCTCTATCTCGGCCAGTTCGCAGTTGTAAATGAGAACTTGTTCTCAACTGATGTACCTGGTTAAATAAAGGTGAAATAAACATTTTTTTTAATTAAAAATAAATAAAATAATTGTAAATCGGGAACTCGGGCCTCTTTCTACAGCTCCAATCTGAAGATCACTGACATCATCATGATTCGACCTTGTTTTTTTCAGAGTTGTCTTGAAAGCATCAATAATCCAGAGAATGCCAGACTTGGATGACAATGTTTGATGACAAAAGTTTCCCATGAAGGACCGCCGCACCACCTTCCTGTTCAAGTGAGCACAGCACACAAAGGTGAGTCCAAAAATGTCTTGTATGCTGCCGCATAAATTATGTAATATGCCAGGGAGATATGTATACTGTAGCTAAGAAAGTAATACTAAGTGTATGTTGTGTAGTAAGCTGTTAGTAGCCCATGTGCCTCACCCTAATAATTTGGTCTATTTTCCCCTCTTTATTTTGCATACTGTTCTGACTTGGTGGTGCACATGTAGCCTATAACCTGTTTTAGAGAAATGTAATAATAGAATATTGCAAGAGCTTTCATTGTCTGCTTATATGCCCACTTTATTTATCCTATGGTTCTTACTTTATGTCCAGGGAGAACACTGTAAGAACGGCCCATGTTCTGAATTCTGTCGACTGTACATTTCAAAAGTGCTGAACAAATAGTTATATTGACAACGTCCGTCCTAGCTCGCTCACTAATGTCTTAATCAATATTACGGATTACCTCTTATCTGCTTGTCGTCCCCTTATGCCATAGTTTGTACAATTTGTCAGTAGAAACCACATTTACCTTAAGCAAGTCAGCCATATTTTTTTAAAGGAAGTAAATGAGGCTAAATTAACTATTTCGCTGTCGGACAAGGCTCCGCTGATAGCCATGTGGTAAGGTGTTGGGACTGCTGTTGGGACTCTGCTGTTGGGACAGCTTTATGCAGGGCCTAACAGTTTGTGGGCACCGTTTGTCACCGTTATAGTGCAATTAATGTATTGTTTAGTGTTGTGTAGTGTAATGGCTTTGCTGGCATGCATCCCACATTAGTTTTTTTTGCCCCACCAGAATGTTCATGCTAAAATCGTCACTGGGTATAACACAAAAGAAAAAGGCAGTGAAAAGTATTTGAGGTAAAATATCTAACTCTGAATAAAGTGATTTGAATGTGTGAGCTCTGTCTGGAACCGATAGACTATTCCCTATGGTAAACGGCGGTGGTGTTGTTGACAGTAGCCTGCTGTGCTGTTACCTCTCCTGAGGTTGACAGCAGCCATAGTAATATCATACTAATAAGAACTGATGCTATTTCTGCTCACTGAGCTGTGTAGGCAGCTAGGCAACAGTCCAGTACAACATCAGATCAATGAAGATTCCATTCCACCCACTGACAGGCTTATTATGTTCACATCAAATATGTAACACATACACACGCACAAACATACTCATAGAAGTCAACCCCACAGTGGATAACAAGTCTTACCTTTGCTTCTCAAATGTTCTCTTGCAGTGTTCAGAGACCAAGGTCTGGAAGTAAACAAAGTCAAAAGAAGATCTGGAATCAGAGACAACATATATAGAGAGCTACTAATAACCCATCAAAGTAATAGTTTTAGTTAGAGTAAGTGTCTTTGTCTCCCGGTTATGTCGTCAAAGTGAGTGAATGCACTATACTCTGTTCATGCTGCCTATTCCTGATCTGGGATGATGTAGACCACATACAGCAGCCTCTGTCCATACTACATTCTGGCTCTTTTGGGTGGTTATGTATTACTCCATTACGGCTCATCCCCAAAAGATGCCATACTCTGTTAAATACAAAAAACAATGTTTTAAGTGAGAAGTAGGAATTGGTCTGAAGCTGAAAAAGAAAGGAAATTCATATGAGCACCACAACGCCTACTCCACCCATGCTCTACCAAGGTTTTCCAGCACACAGCATTAACTTACAACAGTTGCTATGTTGGTCTCTTGTACTTCAAACAATGCGTTTGCAGGTTACTTAGGATTCAAACGTTCTCAAACAGCCTAATTCATACTCTTTGTCACGGGTTTCGTAGGGTAGAGACCAAGACGCAGCGGGAAAATATATACTCATCTTCTTTTTATTTGGTGAAGAAGGAAAACACAAATACATATACAGAATAACACAAACGAATTGGACAGTCTTGTCAGGCACACAGCTAAACAAGCACAATCTCCCACAAAACCCCATGAAAAACAAACTCCTAATTACAGGACCCTCAATCAGAGGCAACAATAACCAGCTGCCTCCAATTGAAGGTCCAACCCCAATTAACTACACATAGAAATACAAAAGACTAGATAGAACATAGAAAATATACTAACATAGAACATAGACTAACAAACCCCGAACCACATAAACCAAACACCCCCTGCCACGTCCTGACCAAACTATAATAACAAATAACCCCTATACTGGTCAGGACGTGACACTCTTAGAGGAAGTGCTCCCACAATAACGGGATTCGTACCACATTCAAGTATTGGATTCTTCATACACCACACTAATCCCATTCCAATACCTTTTCAATTAAATGAAAGCAATCTTTGCTTCTATACTTATAATACCATCATGCTGTCATGGTTCCACCTGTCACCAGAGGGCGGCAAAGACCATCCTAGAGACATTAACGACACTCAGTGTGTCCTATTTACTCATTATGATGTATCTGTTAAAAGAGGTGTGTTTTCTGTTTTCTGTTGTCTTTTGCTGAAGCTTGAATTATGTGCCATGTGCGTTTGTCTCCTGAGTGAGTTTTCGAGACTTAGTGTTTGTTGTTTTCCCAGTGTTACTGTGATCCTTCCGTTACCGTGTCTCAGTAAAGTATTATGTTTTTCCTTAACCTCTCTTGGGTAGGAGGCAGTACTTTGAATTTTGGACGAATGAGGTGCACAATGTAAACAGCCTGTTACTCAGGCCCAGAAGCTAGGATATGCATATGCATGGTAGTATTGGATAGAAAACACTAAGGTTTCCAAAACTGTTAAAACAATGTCTGTGAGTATAACAGAACTGATATGGCAGGCGAAAACCTGAGGAAAATCCATCCAGGAAGTGGGATATTTTTGATGTGGGTACTAGCGTCCCACCTGCCCATAAGAAGCTAACCGCTGATTCCTCATCTGGTCTCTTCTCTGCACCTGGGTCCAAGCTCACCATGTCACAGCAAGCTTCAGCCCACAACATGGACCCAGTAGAGATCACCCAGATCAAGAATGTTGTAACCCACAAAGGAGCACTGCTGGAGTGGCAGCAAGAACAACTATTCCAGATATCAGAAACACTCCGGGCACTTACCAACTCCCTCCAACCACCGTCCAACCCTAACCTAGGAGGAGCCAATGCCCAAGTCTCATCACCCAGTGCTACAGGCATTGCCATAGTTCCTCCAGAGAACCTGCACTGGGAACCCAAGATCCCAGCCCCCAAGTGGTATAACAGCCACCCGGGAGGATGCAAGGCGTTCCTCACCCAGTGCTCTCTGGTGTTTGAGCTACAGTCCTCCTTGTTCCACACCGATCAGACCATAATCGCCTACATAAGCTCTCTACTCTCGGGCAAGGTGTGTGCAACAGCAGCCACCATCCTGCAGCTCCATTTTAGCCTTCACTGTCGAGCTGCGATGAGTCTTTGACCACCCAGTCAGCAGACGAGAAGCAGTCAGCCATTGAATTCCGCACCCTCGCCGCCAAGAGTGGATGGAATACGGAGGTTCTGGTCATCGCTTTCCACCAGGGGTTGTCTAACTCCATCCAGGATGAACTGGCCTCTCGGGATCTGGGAGAGGACCTCAAGTCCCTGACAATGCTGGCAATCAGGAATGACAACCGCCTCTGAGAACACGTGAGACAGTGCTTTTTTTACACCACCACAGCATCCTGGTTTCCTGAGCACCCCAAGCCCCTCAATCCCAGCACTGAGAAGCCCATGCAGCTGGGACGCACACATCTGAGCCCACAGCAGCATGACAGGTGCATGCGCGAAGGCTGCTGCCTCTACTGCGGAGGTCTCGGCCATCTCCATGCTACATGTCCAGAGCTGAAGGGAAACACCAGGGCTCGCCAGGACAAGGTCAGACCCTGACGAGCTGTGCAGTTACCCCCCGGCTACCCAGTCACCGTCTGTCACTACCCGCAACACGCAACCCTCCACCGGGACAACCGTCAGCACTAGATTCAAGAATTTGTGGACTCCGGGGCTGCAGATAATTTCATTGATCAAGACTTCGCCAGAGAATTACAAAGCCCCTGCTTGAAATGTCCAATCCCTCTGCAGATTCACGCCCCATTGGCTCTGGCCAGGTGGAATATCAGACCAAGCCCATTCTACTGCAGGTTGGGGTGAATCACTCAGAGACTCTTAATTTTCTTTTGATCATGGCTCCCGAGAACCCCCTTATCCTAGGATACCCTTGGCTAGTGCTACATTAGCCACTACTCTCCTGGTCCACGGGACACCTACTAGACTGGTGTAAGAACTGCCAGACTAAATATCTAAATACCCACGTAGAGCATCGCCGCGCCCTCCTGCATCCATTGAAGTCCAAGACTTCTCCGCTCTCCCTCCCCAATACTTCAACCTCCGGGAGTCCTTCAGTAAGAGACAAGCAGCCCCCCGCCCTCCTCATCATCCATACGACTGCGCCATAGAACTCCTACCCGGCTCCACCCCTCCCCGGGGCCGTCTTTACTCCCCCTTGATCCCTGAAGCTGCAGTCATGGACAATTACTTCCAGGAGTCGCTGGAGGCAGGTTTCATTTGCTCCTCAACATCCCCAGCTGGTGTGGGTTTCTTCTTTGTGGGTAAGAAGGATGGAGGCCTACATCTGTGCATCAATTACAGAGGGCTGAACTGGATCACGATTAAGACACGTTACCCCCTACCCCTTGGAGCAGGCCCAGGGGGCCCAATTCTTCACCAAACTGGACCTCCTCAACGCTTACAATCTGGTGAGAATCAAGGAGGGAGATGAATGGAAAACTGCCTATAACACCCCTAGTGACCACCAGGAGTATTTAGTCATGCCATTTGGATTATCGAACTCACTGGCAGTCTTCCAAGCATTGGTCAATGACACTCTTAGGGATATGTTGAATCAGTTCGTCTTTGTTTACCTCGACGACATCCTGATCTTCTCCAAGACCCTTCCTGAACACATCCTGCACGTCCGCCAAGTCTTGATTGAGAAGTATGAGTATCTCAAGTCTCTTTCCTGGGCCACATTATCTCTACCGCCGGCATCCAATTTTTACAGCCATTTTATACGGAACTTTCACGGCCGTAACCCGCAAGTCCCAGACCCGTTTTGGCTGGACCCCTGAGGCTGACAGGGCATTCATGGAGCTCAAGGGACGTTTCACCTCCGGACTCATCCTCGTTCATCCTGATCCTACTCGTCCCTTCATGGTAGAGGTGGATGCCTCGGACACTGGAGCAGGGGTGGTCATTTCATAGCGGAACAAGGGGGACAGGAGAATGCGCCCAAGTGCCTTTCTTTGCAAGCGGTTCTCGCCAGCGGAACACAACTACGATGTAGGCAACCAGGAGCACTTGACAGTCAATTGGACCCTTGATGGGTGCAGACACTGGTTAGAGGGGGCACCTCATCCTTTCGTGATCTAGATGGACCAAAATAACTTGGTCTCCATTCATGAAGCCAGGAGGTTGAATGCTCGCCAGGCTAGGTGTTCTCTGTTTTTTAACAGGTTCAACTTCACTCTAGCCTATCGCCCGGGATCCAAGAATCAGAAAGCAGATGCCATGTCCCACCAACATGATGGCTCTAATGAGGAGAGGGACTCCGAGCCCATCATCCCCAGCTCCTCGCATTGTGCCTCCCATGTTATGGGGTATAGAGACCACGGTATGACAAGCCCAGACCTGAGAACCTGACCCCGGCAGGGGTCCAACTAACAGACTTTATGTTCCGTGATCAGCCTGTTCTCGAGTGCTACAATGGGGACATTCCTCTAAATTAACTGGGCATCCAGGGGTTAATCGGACAGTGGAGTTCCTGAGGCAGAAGTTCTGGTAGCCCAACATGATTGAGGATGTGAGATCCACCTGTGGCCAAAGCAAGTCCTCACGACAGCGATCGGCTGGGTTTCTCCAACCTCTGCCCATCCCCACTGGTCTCACCTGTCCATAGACTTTATCACAGGGTTACCTCCATCCCAAGGGCTTACCACTATCCTGGTGGTCATGGATTACTTCTCCAATACAGCCCATTTCATTGCCTTACCCAAGTTGCCCTCAGCGAAGGAGACCGCTGATCTCATGATTACCCATGTCTTTCGACTACACGGACTTCCCCAGGACATTGTCTCGGATCGTGGGCCACAGTTCGTCGCAAGAAAGCCTTCTGCTCCCTGTTGGGGGCATCGGTGAGTCTCTCCTTGGGGTTCCACCCACAGTCGAATGCAAATGGAGCGGGTCAACCAGGAGCTGGAGAAGTTCCTCTGCTGTTTTGTTTCCACTCAGGCCAGCAACTGGAGCAAGTTACTCATCTGGGTGTAGTATGCTCACAATACACTGCCGAACTCGTCTACTGGACTGTCGCCGTTCGAGTGTCAGTTCGGGTTCACCCCCCATTTCCTGAACAAGAGGCCAAAGCGGGGTGCCATCAGCCGAGGCGTTCATTCGACGATGTCGCCGCACCTGGATCAGAGTGCGATCCTTGCTCTGCTCATCTGCCCGACACCAACCCCAAGCAAATCAGCACCGAAGGCCTCTTCGGCTCCTCCTACCTGGTCAACGATTGTGGCTGTCCACCCGTGATCTTCTCTTAAAGGTAGACTTGCGGAAGCTTGCTCCACGCTACAGCGCATTAACCCGGTCACTTATCGTCTCCAGCTTCCCAGGTTTATGAGGGACTGTCCATCCTTCCATGTCTCCCGTCTCAAGCTGGTAAGGACCAGTCCCTTCTCTCCCCCCACACCTGCCCCTCTGCCCCCTTGACTTGTCGATGGTCGCCCAGTCTACACTGCCTGGCATCTGTTGGAGGCTCATCGGGTCTGAGGCACATTAACAACACTCAGGTGTGTCCTATTTACTCATTTTGATTTCCCTGTTAAAAGAGCTGTTTTCTGTTGTCCTTTGCTGAAAATTGAATTATGTGCTGTGAGCATTTGTCTCCTGAGTGAGTTTTCGAGATTTAGTATTTGTTGTTTACCTAATGTTATTGTGATCCTTCCGTTACCGTGTCTCAGTAAAGTATTATGTTTATCCTTAACCGCTGATTCCTCATCTGGTTTCTTCTCTGCAACGGGGTCCAACCTCACCATGTCACACATTCTTGACTGAGCTAGCTGTTTTGTCTTGTAGTAATGTGGTGCCTGGATGTATTTCCATAAACCTTTATTTTAGCAATACATGTAGTTGAGAAAAAACTATATATTTCATAACATATTTTTGGGGTCAGTAGGTGACCAACATAACAACAAGTGGTGGTGTGTTGGACACAGTCACTCATATAGAGAGGTCTATAGAGCCTGTCTCCATTCCTGAAATATTGAAATTTACTCAAACACTTGCTCTTATTTTATCAATTGCACTGCTGATCAATGGGCAGTTCATTACCTCTGTCAAATGAATATGTAGCTTAAAGCTCTGTGTATTTGTATTTCTTTTTGCAATAAAGTTGGTGATGCTATGATAACATCTAAAAAACATACAGCCTAATGATATACACTGCTCAAAAAAATAAAGGGAACACTTAAACAACACAATGTAACTCCAAGTCAATCACACTTCTGTGAAATCAAACTGTCCACTTAGGAAGCAACACTGATTGACAATAAATTTCACATGCTGTTGTGCAAATGGAATAGACAACAGGTGGAAATTATAGGCAATAAGCAAGACACCCCCAATAAAGGAGTGGTCCTGCAGGTGGAGACCACAGACCACTTCTCAGTTCCTATGCTTCCTGGCTGATGTTTTGGTCACTTTTGAATGCTGGCGGTGCTTTCACTCTAGTGGTAGCATGAGACGGAGTCTACAACCCACACAAGTGGCTCAGGTAGTGCAGCTCAGCCAGGATGGCACATCAATGCGAGCTGTGGTAAGAAGGTTTGCTGTGTCTGTCAGCGTAGTGTCCAGAGCATGGAGGCGCTACCAGGAGACAGGCCAGTACATCAGGAGATGTGGAGGAGGCCGTAGGAGGGCAACAACCCAGCAGCAGGACCGCTACCTCCGCCTTTGTGCAAGGAGGAGCAGGAGGAGCACTGCCAGAGCCCTGCAAAATGACCTCCAGCAGGCCACAAATGTGCATGTGTCTGCTCAAACGGTCAGAAACAGACTCCATGAGGGTGGTATGAGGGCCCAACGTCCACAGGTGGGGGTTGTGCTTACAGCCCACACCGTGCAGGACATTTGGCATTTGCCAGGGAACACCAAGATTGGCAAATTCGCCACTGGCGCCCTGTGCACTTCACAGATGAAAGCAGGTTCACACTGAGCACGTGTGACAGACGTGACAGATTCTGGAGACGCCGTGGAGAACGTTCTGCTGCCTGCAACATCCTCCAGCATGACCGGGTTCACGGTGGTTCAGTCATGGTGTGGGGTGGCATTTCTTTGGGGGGCCGCACAGCCCTCCATGTGCTCGCCAGAGGTAGCCTGACTGCCATTAGGTACCGAGATGAGATCCTCAGACCCCTTGTGAGACCATATGCTGGTGTGGTTGGCCCTGGGTTCCTCCTAATGCAAGACAATGCTAGACCTCATGTGGCTGGAGTGTGTCAGCAGTTCCCGCAAGAGGAAGGCATTGATGCTATGGACTGGCCCGCCCGTTCCCCAGACCTGAATCCAATTGAGCACATCTGGGACATCATGTCTCGCTCCATCCACCAACGCCACGTTGCACCACAGACTGTCCAGGAGTTGGCAGATGCTTTAGTCCAGGTCTGGGAGGAGATCCCTCAGGAGACCATCCGCCACCTCATCAGGAGCATGCCCAGGCATTGTATGGAGGTCATACAGGCACGTGGAGGCCACACACACTACTGAGCTTCATTTTGACTTATTTTAAGGACATTACATCAAAGTTGGATCTGCCTGTAGTGTGGTTTTCCACTTTAATTTTGAGTGTGACTCCAAATCCAGACCTCCATGGGTTGATAAATTGGATTTCCATTGATTATTTTTGTGTGATTTTGTTGTCAGCACATTCAACTATGTAAAGAAAAAAGTATTTCATAAGATTATTTCTTTCATTCAGATCTAGGATGTGTTGTTTAAGTGTTCCCTTTATTTTTTTGAGCAGTGTATATATATATATATATATTCTCTTAAAATATATATATATTGGATATATACAGTACCAGTCAAAAGTTGACGCACCTACTCGCTCAGGGTTTTTCTTTATTTTTACTATATTCTACATTGTATAATAATAGTGAAGATATCAAAACTATGTCATCATATGACCTGGCTTCCACAATCAACCTGACCTCAACCCAATTGAGAGGGTTTGGGATGAGTTGGACCGCAGAGTGAAGGAAAAGCAGCCAACAAGTGCTCGGCATATGTGGGAACTCCTTCACTGTTGGAAAAGCATTCCAGGTGAAGCTGGTTGAGAGAATGCCAAGAGTGTGCAAAGCTGTCATCAATGCAAATGGTGCCTACTTTGAAGAATCTAAAATCTAAAATATATTTAGATTTGTTTAACACTTTTGTTTTCCCAGCCAAAGCCCGGACAGATCGAACATCTCTGGAGGGACCTGAAAATAGCTGTGCAGCGATGCTCCCCATCCGCCTGACAGCGCGTGAGAGGATCTGCAGAGAGGAATAGTAGAAATTCCACAAATTTTAGAATAAGGCTGTAATTTTAACAAAAAGGGGTCTGAATACATTCTGAATGCACTGTATATTTTGTTTTACACTGTTTGGACTTAGGTGACCTGAAAAAAAGGTTAAGCAGCCGTTCAAGGATTGCAGTTGCAGAAAAATCCCTTTCAAGCATAAGAGTACCTGTAACTATGCTAGCTAGCTGCCATTCAGCTGTTTTTCTGATAACCTAATTATGTGAAGAGTAAAGGTCAGGTAGTTAATAGCTAGCTACCTACTGTACTCAAAATGTAGCTAGCTTGTTAGTTAGTTAGCTAGCTACCTGGCTAGCTATTTAAATAAAAGCTGGAACGACCTAGCTGAAATGATTACAAGTATCCCCACTAGCTGGCAAAAAAAGTCAAATGGGGGTGCTTATATTTGTCCTGTTTCACTGCATGTATAAGTGTGTAACCTGTATGTGTGGGAGGTGTGAAATGTAAATGTGTTTTTTACATATCCCAACTCCCCCTGAGACGCCCTCGGAGAGTGGGGTCACGGCCAGGGATCAGCCATTATTGACTGCGACCCATATAACAGTTGGCCCTAAAGCTTTTTGTAGGGAGCCAAGGAAACCAAGTATTGCCTTTATCAGTGATAGACACCAGCTATAATGTGGACCAATAATTGTATAGCAATATAGCTAGCAAATAATACAATAGCCTAATGTTCTTGAACATTGTTTTGATGAGCAGGTTAAAATAAGGCTGTGACTTTGTCAAATCATAAATCATACTCTGTACCAAATGCATTGCCCATCAATAAACATCTTACAATGTTTACATATCATGTAGTCTACTGTATGTTCATTATTATTATATTATTATAATAGTATTATCCAACTTCATCCAAATATTATACTGTTGATGTGTATGGAGTACAAAATCACTGGTTAGCTTATATTCTCAGAACAATAACACTGGTGTTCCTGTAACAGAATGTGCATACATCAATATAGGTTATAGCCAAGAGAGGAGGAAGTGGTGGCTTGTTAGAGCACAGAAACGGTTCAGATTTCAGTGGTGCTAATGATGACCCACATAACAGTTGAAATGTCAATGTGGCCCCCCTCAAACATATTGTAACATTGGGAACCCTTAGTAGGCAATGATAGGACCCTGAGCACAGGAATATACAATAATGACCATGTGGGCATTGTGTACATTGTAATAATTTATTTTCCATTCCATTGTTTGCTCAGCTTGCAATTGTAGTTGGTTATGTAAACATGATCAGAACAGGCATTGAATGATAACAGAACAAAACATGGACCAATTCTGTGATAATTATTTTTTAACAATTACATCCACATCCTCACTTTATGTTAATATTACAATATTGCTGCTTGCTCAGCATCTGTCCTTGGTCTACATCACACAGCCTGGGAGTCCTCCATCCTGTAAGATACATGAAACACATAGGTAGGTTGTTGAATTATCATGATGTCTGTCATGGATCTGGTCCATTCATTCACTTTTTGCTGTTCTCAGTTTAGCCTAAAGAACTGAGAATCAGGCAGGGATTATCTCTCTCTGTTTACAGTTGTTGTCTTAAGTCTCTCTTTATGTAGTGTTGTGGTGTCTCTCTTGTCGTGATGTGTGTTTTGTCCTATATTATTATTATTATTATTATTATTATTATTATATTATTTTTAAATCCCAGCCCCGTCCCCGCAGGAGGCCTTTGCCTTGTGGTAGGCCGTCATTGTAAATAAGTTTGTTCTTAACTGACTTGCCTCGTTAAATAAAGGTTAAATTAAAAATTTAAAAATAAACAGTCAAGACATTGCTGTGGGGTGCCTACCCATTGTGTACATCAACACCCGGGTCAAGCCACCCATTGTCAGTGGTGTAAAGTACTTACGTAAAAATACTTTAAAATACTCCTTAAGTTGTTTTTTTGGTGTATCTGTACTTTACTATTTATATTTTTGACAACTTTTACTTCACTACATTCCTAAAGAAAATAATGTACTTTTTACTCCATACATTTTTCCTGACACCCAAAAGTACTCGCTACATTTTAAATGCGTAGCAGGACAGAAGAATTGTCCAATTCACGTACTTATCAAGAGAACATCCCTTGTCATTCCTACTGCCTCTGATCTGACGGACTCACTAAACACACGTTTTGTTTGTAAATTATATCTGAGTGTTGGAGTGTGCCCCTGTCTATCTGTAAAAAATATATAAGGAATTTGAAATGATTTATACTTTTACGTTTGGTACTAAAGCACATTTTAGCAACTACATTTACTTTTGATACTTAAGCATATTTAAAACCAAATACTTTTAGACTTTTACTCATGTAGTATTTTACTGGGTGACTCACTTTTACTTGAATCATTTTCTCTTAAGGTATCTTTACTTTTACTCAAGTATGACAATTGTGTACTTTTTCCACCACTGATGATTGTCTAGCCTTGTTGTAGTCCTGACTCTACTCTACTTCACCTAGGTGGTGTAGGGATTTTAGCAGGGTTGGACAATTATGGACGGAGACCTGATTCACATTTTTTGGGAGAGAGAATCCTCTCTCAGTTTTCAGGACGTGTGTGAGTTATGATGTTATTTATAGTGACAGGCCTATCTTCACAATAAGCTACTCAAATGAATGTGTACACTTCAGTATAGCTGAATCGTTGTTGTCTGTTGACTCCTGAAACACAGGCACAAAGGTGGAGTAAGTGAATAGTCATACTGTCTGTCTGTCATGAATCAATGTAAAGCCTAAATGCTATGAACTTCATAATGACATACTCAAGCGTTCTCTGTGGAAAGGAAGGTGTCTGTCTGGCCATGGTTTCACTTCTGTGGTGGTGCAGAGCAGAGGGGAGCTGGGATGGGTAGCCCAAGAGAAAATGGCATATAGACAACTACAATATTAGTTCTCACATTTGGTGTCTGTTGGACAGGACAGAATGTTACTCTGCTAAATACAGAAGTGCAAAATTGAGGGATGAACTCCTTTACAAAAAGATTGCCGTTTGGGAACTGCAATAAAAGTGCAGAAACTGCAGTCGACTGGTATTTTGGACACAGTAATTGCAGAATAACTGCAGTGTACTGCAGTTGAACTGCAGTTACACTGCAAAAGTACTGCAGTAAAATAAGTGTTATTTTGGACGCAATAGTGCACTGCAGTTATACTGCACTCTGACCGCAATCTTTTTTCACAAGGGCTAATTTCACTAGCTATAGACACCCAATATAGTGTAGTTTGCATGTTTTGATATTACTTTGAAGTATTTTGTATCACATTGGCCAGCAAGCACACATTCCCTTTGACAGCTAGGTTTATTACTGTAGAGACACCTTGCAGTTTTGGAGACAGTGTCACATTTGGTAACATACAAACAGTGTAGTCGCGTTAGTACTGGTAAAGCAGTGATTTACTCACTGAGCTAAATTATTATAATTTTTTTAGCATTTTACCCCTTTTTCTCCCCAATTGTTAGTTACAGTCTTGTCCCATTGCTGCAACACAGCCTGGGATCGAACCAGGGTCTGTAGTGACGCCACTAGAACTGTGATGCAGTGAACTTAGCTACAGTTAACTAGTTAGCTAACCAGCCAAACTTGTTAGTGACCCATAGGCATACTCTTGCTGCTACTGTAGTGGCGCCGTGCATAAAATGTCTCCAGAAATGACTATGTATCCCAGCTGTGTTGACATTTCACCTATCTAAGTCTTCCTCCACTTTTGATGTCACTAGCTAGCTATCCAGCTAATGTCAGCTAGGTGACGTTAGCCATGAAGCTGGCCCCTGATAAGTAATTTGGCTAATGTGTGCCTTGCCAGGCTGCTTACTATAGCCAAGTGAATGTCAGTAGCTCATCAGAATAAAATTAGCTTTTTCTTGCTCACCATTTCACCATCAGCCCAACCAACAGCGCCAGTTTGAACTAAGGGCATTACAAACAGCAGTAATCCCGCCTAAGCCGTATCACCAGGTTGTAAACAGGAAGTAATGAGCCAGTACCTGTTCCAAATTAACTAAAGCCAGCCCTTGCAAGACACGTATAGTGAGATTGAAATGTAGAGAATTTTATTAGGAAACACATATCATAGATGCGGAAAAACCCGAAGGTTAATTTAGTTTTTTCCCTGTTCAAACCCCAAAATATCATACTTTAATTAAAACTATGACTTCAAATCATTGTGCAACATCACAGGTAAGCTCTGGGCATTGTCTTTTAGCAGAAAAAAAAGATTTCCGCTGGTGTGGGCATTTAATTAACTTTCTGTATTATGTAACCATACCAAACGTAACATATCATACTAATTTGAGTGTCCTGGATTTACATTTACTATGTTACATCTAGTCTATGAGACCAGGCTGTTTTCAGAAGGTGAATAGCTCAATTGATTGTGACAGTCTTACATTGCAAAATATGACTAAACTCCCATTGAAAGCAAAGTAAAGGAAAACAGTGTTCAGTCATTGACTTTTGAAAGTCGTATAACTCAGCCATAGAGACTTAACAAAGATATCCCCATGTACACTAGCGCTGCATCTTTATTTTAGAGATTGTTTCTAGCCTAATACCCTGACTACACCGCTCGCATCGCGTGCACGAGCGTTGCAAAATAAATGTAGGAATCTATGTTCTTCAATTATTGCACCCACACTGCTCGCGCTTGTCAACGAGCGTCTGCGTTGCCAAGGGCTAAAATAGAAGTCATTCCTATTTCTGACGCAGAACGCGCTGCAAGTCCTGCCTCTCACATCTCCTTATTGGTTTATAGAAGCAGGTACCCACGTGCCATCTCCTCATTGGTTATACCCACGTGGGTGATTGAAAGACGAACTGTTGCCGGTTGTCGTGGTAATACTATGAAAGTTTAGATGCCAATCACCATATAAGTTAAACGATGAAAAAGCCTGGAAGGAGGAGAGATAACTAGAAACGATTTGGTTGACCATTTTTATGTGTGGATTAATCGGAGTAGAGGACCTTGTGCATTTCAGGTAAAATAACAACCTAATGTTTATATCCCAGGACAAATTAGCTAGCAACAGCAAGCTAGCTAAATAGGACAAATTAGCTAGCAAGTGCAAGCGAACTAGCTAAAATGCTTTTTGACCTGTCCCCAAATTAATGTCATTGGTTCAGAGTTTGTTTTGATATTTTAAGCTGCGTGTCGTGATCGCGTTTGGTGTAGGGGGACAAAATTAATTTATGCACGATTGCGCACATGCGCAGCCGGTTTGGGTTCCGTGTAAAGCATTGCAGAGTTATGCATCCTATACATTTATATAATCCGGGTCCCCAGACCCTTAGCTCCACACCACTGGAATGGCCGTGCACGGCAGAGTTGTTGACAAATATCCAAACTGTCAAGAAGACAGGTGAAGGAGCATACTGGAATCTATTCTGGATGTCCGAAACTGATGAGTTTTTCTGATGCTAGCAAGCATGCCCTTTGTTTACATGTCGTTGTTTACATGTGCATTTGTTTTCTCAGTTACAGTTTGAGTTGTGTCCTGTCTCTGTCTGGACTATGGAGTAGCTATCTAGCTAGTGTTGCAAAAGCCTGGATCGAATCCCCGAGCTGACAAGGTAAAAATCTGTCGTTATTCTCGTGATCAAGGCAGTTAACCCACTGTTCCCCAATTTGTAAGTCGCTCTGGATAAGAGCGTCTGCTAAATGACGTAAATGTAAATGTAATCCTAACCAACCTGCCCTCCAAATACACCTCTGCTGTCTTCAACCAGGATCTCAGCAATCACTGCCTCATTGCCTGTGTCCATAATGGATCTCCGGTCAAACGACCACCCCTCATCACTGTTAAATGCTCCCTAAAACTCTTCAGCGAGCAGGCCTTTCTAATCGACCTGGCCTGGGTATCCTGACCTCATTCCGTCAGTAGAGGATGCCTGGTTATTCTTGAAAAGTGCTTTCCTCACCATCTTAAATAAGCATTCCCCATTCAAAGAATGTAGAACCAGGAACAGATATAGCCCTTGGTTCACTCCATACCTGACTGCCCTTGACCAACACAGAAACATCCTGTGGCGTACTGCATTAGCATCGAATAGCCCCACGATATGCAACTTTTCAGGGAAGTTAGAAACAAATATACACAGGCAGTTAGGAAAGCAAAGGCAAGCTTTTTGAAACAGAAATTTGCATCCTGTAGCACAAACTCCAAACATTTCTGGGACACTGTAAAGTCCATGGAGAATAAGAGCACCTCCTCCCAGCTGCCCAATACTCTGAGGCTAGGAAACACTGTCACCACCGATAAATCCACGATAATTATTTTTCTACAGCTGGCCATGCTTTCCACCTGGCTACCCCTACCCCGGTCAACAGCTCTGCACCCTCCACAGCAACTTGCCCAAGCCTCCCCCATTTCTCCTTCACCCAAATCCAGATAACTGATGTTCTAAAAGAGCTGCAAAATCTGGACCCCTACAAATCAGCTGGACTAGACAATCTCTTTCTAAAATTATCCCCCCAAATTGTTGCAACCCCTATTACTAGCCTGTTCAACCTCTCTTTTGTATCGTTTGAGATCCCTAAAGATTGGAAAGCTGCCGCGGTCATCCCCCTCTTCAAAGGGGGAGACACTAGACCCAAACTGCTACAGACCTATATCTATCCTACCCTACCTTTCTACGGTCTTCGAAAGCCAAGTTAACAAACAGATCACCGACAGTTTCGAATCCCACCGTACCTTCTCCGCTATGCAATCTGGTTTCCGAGCTGGTCATGGGTGCACCTCAGCCACGCTCAAGGTCCTAAACAATATCATATCCACCATCAATAAGAGACAATACTGTGCAGCTGTATTCATCCACCTGGCCAAGGCCTTCGACTCTGTCAATCACCACATTCTTATTGGCAGACTCAACAGCCTTGGTTTCTTAAATGACTGCCTCGCCTGGTTCACCAACTACTTCTCAGACAAAGTTCAGTGTGTCAAATCGGAGGGCCTGTTGTCCGGACCTCTGGCAGTCCCTATGGGGGTGCCACAGGGTTCAATCCTCGGGCCGACTCTTTTCTCTGTATACATCAATGATGTCGCTCTTGCTGCTGGTGATTCTCTGATCCACCTCTACGCAGACGACACCATTCTGTATACTTCTGGCCCCTCTTTGGACACTGTGTTAACTAACCTCCAGACGAGCTTCAATGCCATACAACTGTCCTTTCGTGGCCTCCAACTGCTCTTAAATGCAAGTACAACTAAATGCATGCTCTTCAACTGATCACTGCACACACCTGCCCGCCTGTCCAGCATCACTACTCTTGACGGTTCTGACTTAGAATATGTGGACAACTACAAATACCTAGGTGTCTGGTTAGACTATAATCTCTCCTTCCAGACTCACATTAAGCATCTCCAATCCAAAATTAAATCTAGAATCGGCTTCCTATTTCACAACAAAGCTTCCTTCACTCACGCTGCCAAACATACACTCATAAAACTGACTATCCTACCGATCCTTGACTTCAGCGATGTCATTTCCAAAATAGCCACCAACACTCTACTCAGCAATTTGGATGCAGTCTATCACAGTGCCATCCGTTTTGTCACCAAAGCCCCATATACTACCCACCACTGCGATCTGTATGCTCTCGTTGGCTGGCCCTCGCTTCATATTCATCGCCAAACCCACTGGCTCCAGGTCATCTATAAGACTTTGCTAGGTAAAGCCCCGCCTTATCTCAGCTCACTGGTCATCATAGCAGCACCCACCTGTAGCACCCGCTCCAGCAGGTAAATTTCACTGGTCACCCCCTAAGCCAACTCCTCCTTTGGCTGCCTTTCCTTCCAGTTCTCTGCTGCCAATGACTGGAACGAACTTCTAAAATCACTGAAGCTGGAGACTCATATCTCCCTTACTAACTTTAAGCACCAGCTGTCAGAGCAGCTCACAGATCACTGCACCTGTACATAGCCCATCTGTAAATAGCCCATCCATCTACCTCATCCCCATACTGTTATTTATTTTATTTATTTATTTTGCTCCTTTGCACACCAGTATCTCTACTTGCACATCTATCACTCCAGTGTTTAATGCTATATTGGAATTATTTTGCCACTATGGCCTATTTATTGCTTTACCTCCCTTATCCTTCCTCATTTGCACACACTGTATATAGACTTTTTTCTATTGTATTATTGACTGCATGTTTGTTAATTCCATGTGCAAGTCTGTGTTGTTGAGCCACTGAGCAAGGGTAGCATTTTGGGAGTGTATGTGAGTTCCTGTGTGTGTGTTAGTGGGTGTTTGATATTCTAAGAATACCACCTACTGTAGAGCACCCATGGAGTTCAATGCCAGGGCATGCCCGTGACCTGACCTCAGCTGCTCTCGGTCCCTGCCAGGTCTGCCAGCCACACTGGGGCATCAAAGGGAGCACAGGCAGAGCACCTGTGTCTGTCTGTCTGAGGGACAAAAGGACAGAACGCTCTCAAGATTCTGTATGCCACCCTATTAATCCATGAGCCAGGGGGGGATGGTCGGGCTCTCTTGGGGTGACGATTTCTCATAGTGATTTTCTTGAAGGTCTTTGTCCCTAGAGTTGAAGCATGTGTGATAGCAGTGCAGCAATGGCAGCTTTCTCTGTCTTTTCACTCTTTCTGCCATGGCTGCAATATCATCATCACCCTAAGTGAGCCCGACGGCCCAAATTTGTGGGTCTGGCTCATGGACTGTATGCTGTAGCCTCAAAGGCTGAGGTACACTATATCCACAAAAGTATGAGGACACCTGCTCATCGAGCATCTCATTCCAAAGTCATGGGCATTAATATGGAGTTGGTCCCCCCTTTGCTACGATAACAGCCTCCACTTCTGGGAAGGCTTTCCACTAGATGTTGGAACAGTGCTGTGGGGACTTGCTTCCATTCAGCCACAAGAGCTTTATAGAGGTTGGGTACTGATGTTGGGAGATTAAGCCTGGCTCACAGTCGGCGTTCCAATTCATCCCAAAGGTGTTCAATGGGGTTGAGGCCAGAGCTCTGTGCAGGCCAGTCAAGTTCTTCCACACTGATCTCGTCAAACCATTTCTGTATGGACCTCGCTTTGTGCACAGGGCTTTGTTATGCTGAAACAGGAAAGAGCCTTCCCCAAACTGTTGCCACAAAGTTGGAAGCACAGAATCATCTAGAATGTCATTGTATACTGTAGCGTTAAGATTTCCCTTCACTGGAAGTAAGGGGCCTATCCCGAGCCATGAAAAACAGCCCCAGACCATTATTCCTCCACAACCAAAGTTTACCCTTGGCACTATGTATTGGGGCAGGTAGCATTCTCCCGGCATCCGCCAAACCCAGATTAGTCCATCGGACTGCCATAAAAGAACGTGTTTCAACTGCTCCAGAGTCCAATGGCGGCGAGCTTTACACTATTCTTAAGCTTGTGTGCGGCTGCTCGGCCATGAAAACCCAATTCATGAAGCTCCTGATGAACAGGTATTGTGCTGACATTGCTTCCAGAGGCAGTTTGGAACTCGGTAGTGAGTGTTGCAACCGAGGACAGGCGATTTCTACGCGCAACGCACTTCAGCACTTCAGCCCCATTCTGTGAGCTTGTGTGGCTTACCACTTCGTGGCTGAGCCGTTGTTGCTTCTAGACGTTTCCACTTCACAATAACAACACTTACAGTTGACAGCGGGGCAGCTGTAGCAGTGCAGAAATTTGATGAACTGACTTGTTGGAAAGATGGCATCCTATGATGGTGCCACTTTGAATGTCACTGTCATGCCCTGACCTGAGAGAGCCTTTTTTATGTCTCTATTTAGGTTTGGTCAGGGTGTGATTTGGGTGGGCATTCTATGTCCTTTTTTCTATGCTTTGTATTTCTTTGTTTTGGCCTGGTATGGCTCTCAATCAGGGACAGCTGTACATCGTTGTTGCTGATTGGGAGTCATACTTAGGCAGCCTGTTTTCCTTTGGGGTTTGTGGGTAGTTAATTTCAGTTTAGTGTTTTGCACCTGACAGAACTGTTTGGCTGTCGGTTTCTTCTAAATTCATGATGAGCACTAACCACGCTGCGCCTTGGTCTACTCTCTTCAACGACAGCCGTTACAGTCACTGAGATCTTCAGTGAGGCCATTCTACTGCCAATGTTTGTCTATGGAGATTGCATGGTTGTGTGCTCGATTTTATACAACTGTCAGCAACGGGTGTGGCTGAAATAGCCAAATCCACTAATTTGAAGGCGTGTCCACATGCTTTTGTATAAACAGTGCATTCAAAAAGTATTCAGACCCCTTCACTTTTTCCAAATTTTTGCAATGTTACAGCCTTAATCTTAAAAATGTTTTTTATGTTTTAAATAAAATTTAAAACATTTTTTTATTTAACCTTTATTTATATAGGAAAGTCAGTTAAGAACAAATTCTTATTTACAATGCCGGCCTACCCCGGCCAAACCCTAACGACGCTGGGCCAATTGTGCAGCTGTAATGTAACAAAATGTGGAAAATGGGTCTAAATACTTTCCGAATGCACTGTATCTATGTATCTTATGTGTTAACTAAGCAGATCAAAGAGGGCTGAGGCGTAAATAGGGTTGCAAAATTCGGGGAACTTTCAACAATTTCCCTGGTTTTCCAGAAATCCTGGGTGGTGGGGATTCATCTTTCTGTCCCTTGATCTGCCCACCTTGACCAAAGCAGTTCAGTTACAGGTCACTGAGGCCCTAATGTACCAAGCACTAAACCGCTAATCCCCATGCTTTACTGGAGTGAGAAAATCCAATTCCAGAGATCTGTAATTCCATAAACCTTATTAGGCACCACAGTGGCTGTTCTATCTCTGGGGACCAGGGGTTGAGTGGAAAGGAGGGAGCAGGGAAGGAGAGGAGAGGCTAGCGCTAGGGCTGGGACCCTCAACACTGGAAGAAAAAGAGAGGAAAGAAGAGGGGGAAATTAGAAGAAATGGAACTGAATGATGAGAAGATGAACACAGAAACGGAAGAAAAGAGAGTCAGAATGATCAAGACAGATCCATAGCCAGGGGTTGCAATCTTGTTACTCCTACAAGAATGCTTCCAAATAGATAGTGTTGAAGCTAAAGCTGTCTATCTAAATGATGAGCCACAGAATCATTACGAGAACACATTAATCATTTACCTCTCTTTCTGCAGTCATAATAACATGGAGTTGTAGATGAGGACTCTGTCAATTATGAAAACCTTCACATGGTATGTTACAGTATCTTCAAGCAGCAAAAGAAAAGTTGAAGTCATTTTAAAAGATGAGAGAACATGAGGAACTCATTGCCTCTGTCAGAAACATCAATCACTGTCCTGATATGATTGCCTTCCTCCTCTTCTCCCTGTTGCTCACCATGGCGCCTTTAATGTTTGTTCCCATTCCACCACTGCACCACTACTGTAGTCATTTAATCAGAGCATCGATGGGCAACTTAGCACCACTGTTATCTGAGACCTGTCTTCCATTGTTGTCCCTCCCTGTTGTCCAGGAGGGAGGAGAGAAGGAGGGAGGAGAGAAGGAGGGAGGGTGTGTTTGTTTGCTGCTGATGTCCTAATGGGGAACATGGGAAATGCCTCAGAAGGGGATGGTCAGGATGCAGAAAACAATTTTTGTTGAAAAGGGGATGGCAGGGATGCAGAGTGTAAGATGACGATGGTCATGATAATAATTGTTATAATGATAAGGATGCTTGTCTCCTCAACCAAAGCATCTCAGACTGAAGGGTATGAGTACTTCAAGATTTCTGCTCTTGAAAATATGAGTGAAACTACAAAGTTTAATTGAAAAGTAATTCAACACCATGACAGACAAAACTGATCAGAGGATGACACAAAAGCAGTGATCTATTTGAAATTGAAGGTTGAATCTTACTGACAACACTGGTGTTTGATATGTCCAGTGTAAAAGCCCAGTGTTCATTTATCTCCAGTGATGCAGGACTCTTAAGTCTCCACTCTGGGGCTGGCTGGTTGGCTGTAATTACATTTCTCTGCAGGACACATACACTGCAGCATTGCTCACATAGATAGCAGATTGGAATCACATTGCACAAGCCTCCACACAAACAGCACACATACACACATATACAAACATACACACATATAGAAACACACATATAGTCTCTGGACATCAGTTCATCAGAAAGGTGACACTTCAAAACCCTAATTAAAGAGGCCCTCTCAGCCACTATCATTAAAGAGTAGAGCTGCAGGCTGAGATTAAAACAGTGATCTCCAGATATCTTATCATTACAGGGCCTAGCACACAATAGCTCATACATACTGATGAACAGGGAACTCAGAGAGGAACAGGAGCACGAGATACAGGGCTAGTTACAGGCCTCACCCATTGTTAAAACGAATAGAGACAGTCACCATCCTCCAAATCATCCTCCAATGTTAATCATGCTCTTTACATCTCAGTCTTTCAGCATCATTTTGTCTCCTCTTTCAACCTCCAGCTCTGTCTATAATTGGTCCAAACAGTCTAATGAAGAGTGGAAGTAAAGTGAGCAGCCACACTAGAAGCAGGAGACAGACAGACATGTCACCTTGAGTGTTGTCACTGATATCTGCCTCCTGTCACTCCTGTGGGCTGGCTCTGTGGTTAGTGTGTAATGGCCTGCCAATATGTCTTCCCCCTATCT
The DNA here is from genome assembly GCF_965601325.2 of Salmo salar. NCBI lineage: Eukaryota > Metazoa > Chordata > Actinopteri > Salmoniformes > Salmonidae > Salmo > Salmo salar. The sequence goes on along the minus strand of NC_138302.1, from coordinate 83,333,768 downwards.
GGGAGACACCAGACGTATCCTGTACTCAAGTCAACAACTGTCAATACTACAGTCTCTACATGCAGTATCTACAGTACATAACATTCTACTGTTTGCATAGCTTCGAACCAAACTTTCTCCAAGCACATGTAAGCACATTCCCTCTTAAACTTAGACTACACATGCAACCCTTTTATGTATTCCCACTGAGCCACAGCAGACAGCCTCTCAACAGGTCTCAAGGTTAAGCCTAGAGCTGATAGTGTGTGTGAGGACAAAGACAGAGAGAGCATACAAGGTATAATGTGTGTGTGTATGTGTGTGTGTGTGTGTGTGCGTGCGTGCGTGTGTGTGTGTGTGTGTGCGTGCGCGTGAACCAGCGTAATGCCTAGGGGCTAGCTGACAGGTTGACTAAACAGTAGCAGCCTCCTCCAGTCCACCGTCTAGCAGAGAAAAGAGGCCAGTTGAGCTGGGGGCTAGCTCCAGCCTCCAGCAGCAGAATGCTCAGTAAATAATGAATGTCTTAACTACAGATCTCTGCCACCTCTAACAAACAGCCCTCCATCCCTCCAGTCAGTAGCAGCAGCTAGCCATCCAGGCAGCCAAACCAGTCTCAGTCATTCATATTTCAGCCTCAGTTCTACTCTCTATCTCAGCACTCAGAGAGCACTCACTACCGCCTGATCCTTTTGACCCATAAAGACACAGACAAAACACTGATGTGAACATCTAAACTAGTCTAGCCTACTGCCTGGGACATGACAAGAGAGCTGTTTCTTATCTGGAGGGTATCTATTTTTGTTGAGCATGTACATTCAACAAAGAACATCTTTCCATGTTCTTTAACAATAGCGTTATACTGTATACATCTGATATAAACACAAGATTAAATAATACAGTATTTTCTCATATATTATGACAATGCGAAGACCAACAGCAAAACCAAAGGAATGTGAAATATCAGAGAGAGGACCAAACCGATACTGTAACCCAAAAGAACAGAAACCACATCAAGAACACATATGAGTGGAGTCAGTGTGAGCAGAACAATGCTCTTCAAGATGGATGAATCTCTTAACTCTTAAACTCCTTTCTTGATAAACCTAGGGGGAAATTGTAAACTTTCGGAATAATCTGTAAAATCAGTGCCCTATTTATAAAAGAACCAAACTCCTGTGCTAATAGGCATAGTATTGGCATCTCAAGTCGCCCACTAACATGATACAGTGACTTACTGTAATAACGCTTATTATAAAGCTACATGCCTAATGGGCTGCGGTGAGACAATGATTTATCAGTGATCCAAGCCCTGCTCAGATAATCCCTACCATCGTGTTGCTGAGTTGTCGTAGTGCTGCTGCAAATGTACATTGTCCCAAGGGCGTTGGCAGTCATAATGTAAGTAACCTAATTTATGTCCCTCTAACTCCTCTGAATGCGTCTGTCAATCCAACAGCTGTTGTATGCATTAATCATGCACCTATGAACCTGAGTAATGCTGTTAGCACTGAGGCGGTTTGCCGTAGTAGGATGTCCACTGTGTGAAGCTCACCATGCACATCAGCGCAAACATAAATATCACTGTCATGTCTACCTCTCATAAGCCTCCCAGTAAAGCAATAAAGCACACCAGAAAAGTTCTAAAAATAGACCACATTAACATATGTAGTCTAAGAAACAAGGTTCATGAAATCGATAACTTTCTAGTAACAGATAACATTCATATATACTCATTCTCTCTGAAACTCACTTAGATAATTAATAACTTTGATGATACAGTGCTAGCAATACATGGTTTCAACATCTTCAGAAGAGAGAGGAATACCAATGATGGAGGTGTTGCCATATATGTCCAGAGTCATATTCCTGTAAAGCTTAGCAAGGATATCATGTCAAATGCTGTTGAAGTAATATGGCTACAGTTTTACATGCCTCACCTAAAGCACATTCTTGTGGGAAGCTGCTATAGAATGCGAATTGTCAGTATTTGGGCTATATGTGTGAAATGCTCGATAATATATGTGATATCAACAGAGAAGTATATTTTCTGGGTGACTTAAATACTGAATGGCTTTTATCAAGCTGCCCACTCAAGAAAAAGCTTCAAACTGTAACTAGGGCCTGCAACCTGGTTCAGGTTATCAGTCAACCTACCATGTATTGATCACATATTTACTAATGCTGCAGAAATCTGCTCTAAAGCAGTATCCAAATCCATCAGATGTAGTGATCATAATATAGTAGCCATATCTAGGAAAACCAAAGTTCCAAAGGCTGGGCCTAATATAAACTCAGCAAAAAAGAAACGTCCTCACTGTCAACTGCGTTTATTTAATGTAACATGTATAAATATTTGTATGAACATAACAAAATTCAACAACTGAGACATAAACTGAACAAGTTGCACAGACATGTGACTAACAGAAATTGAATAATATGTCCCTGAACAAAGGGGGGGTCAAAATCAAAAGTAACAGTCAGTATCTGGTGTGGCCACCAGCTGCATTGAGTACTGCAGTGCATCTCCTCCTCATGGACTGCACCAGATTTGCCAGTTCTTGCTGTGAGATGTTACCTCACTCTCCACCAAGGCACCTGAAAGTTCCCGGACATTTCTGGGGGGGAATGGCCCTAGCCCTCACCCTCCGATCCAACAGGTCCCAGACATGCTCAATGGGATTGAGATCTGGGCTCTTCGCTGGCCATGGCAGAACACTGACATTCCTGTCTTGCAGGAAATCACATACAGAACGAGTAGTATGGCTGGAGGCATTGTCATGCTGGAGGGTCATGTCAGAATGAGCCTGCAGGAAGGGTACCACATGAGGGAGGAGGATGTCTTCCCTGTAACGCACAGAGTTGAGATTGCCTGCAATGACAACAAGCTCAGTCCGATGATGCTGTGACACACCGCCCCAGACCATGATGGACCCTCCACCTCCAAATCGATCCCGCTCCAGAGTACAGGCCTCTGTGTAACGCTCATTCCTTAAGTTCCTCATTCCTACGATAAACGCGAATCTGACCATCACCCCCGGTATGACAAAACCGCGACTCGTCAGTGAAGAGCACTTTTTGCCAGTCCTGTCTGGTCCAGAAACAATGGGTTTGTGCCAATAGGCGACGTTGTTGCCGGTGATGTGTGGTGAGGACCTGTCTTACAACAGGCTTACAAGCCCTCAGTCCAGCCTCTCTCAGCCTACTGCAGACAGTCTGAGTAAGGTGTAACACGGGCAGTTGTTGTTGCCATCCTGTACCTGTCCCGCAGGTGTGATGTTCGGATGTACCGATCCCGTGCAGGTGTTGTTACACGTGGTCTGCCACTGCAAGGACGGTCAGCTGTCCGTCCTGTCTCCCTGTAGCACTGTCTTAGGCGTCTCACATACGTAAATTGCAATTTACTGTCCTGGCCACATTTGCAGTCCTCATGCCTCCTTGCAGCATGCCTAAGGCACGTTCACGCAGATAAGCAGGGACCCTGGGCATCTTTCTTTTGGTGTTTTTCAGAGTCAGTAGAAAGGCCTCTTTAGTGTCCTAAGTTTTCATAACTGTGAACTTAATTGCCTACCGTCTGTAAGCTGTTAGTGTCTTAAGAACCGTTCCACAGGTGCATGTTCATTAATTGTTTATGGTTAATTGAACAAGCATGGGAAACAGTGTTTAAACCCTTTACAATGAAGATCTGTGAAGTAATTTGGATTTTTACGAATTATCTTTGAGGTGTCACACCACACCTCAAACGCATTAAGAAGGACAGAAATTCCACAAATTAACTTTTAACAAGGCACACCTGTTAATTGAAATGCATTCCAGGCGACTACCTCATAAAGCTGGTTGGGAGAATGCCAAGAGTTTGCAAAGCTGTCATCAAGGCAAAGGGTGGCTACTTTGAAGAATCTCAAATATAAAACATATTTTGATTTGTTTAACACTGTTTTGGTTTCTACATGATTCCATATGTGTTTTTTCATAGTTCTCATGTCTTCACTATTATTCTACAATGTAGAAAATAGTGAAAATAAATAAAAACCCTTGACTGAGTAGGTGTATCCAAACTTTTGACTGGTACTGTATGTGTTATGGCTTTACATGCAATGCTATATTGTGGATCGAGAGTTACCTGTCTAACAAAACACAGAGGGTGTTATTAAATGGACTCCTCTCCAACATAATCCAGGTAGAGTCAGGCATTCCCCAGGGCAGCTGTCTAGGTTTATAACTTTTTTCAATCTTTACTAATGACCTGCCGCTGGCTCTGAGTAAAGCCAGTGTGTCTATGTATGCTGATGGATCAACACTATACACGTCAGCACCACAGCAAGTGAAATCACTGCAACACTTAACAAAGAGCTGCAGTCAGTTTCAGAATGGGTGGCAAGAAACAAGTTAGTCCTTATATTTCTAATACTAAAAACATTGTATATGGGACAAATATTTCACTAAACCCTAAACCACAACTAAATCATGTAATTAATAATGTGGAAATTGAGTAAGTTGAGGAGACCCTGGATTGTAAACTGTCATGGTCAAAACATATTGATACAACAGTAGCTAAGATGGGGAGAGGTCTGTTCATAATAAAGCGTTGTTCTGCTTTCTTGACATCGCTATCAGGCCCTATTTTTGTTGCACCTGGACTACTGTCCAGTTGTGTGGTCAGGTGCCACAAAGAGAGACTTTGCAAAATTGCAATTGGCCCAGAACAGGGCAGCACGGCTGGCCATTAAATGTACACAGAGATCTAACAATAATAATATGCATGTCAATCTCTCCTGACTCAAATTCCACAACAGCCCAATGCAAAGTCAGATACTTTGTGAAGGAGTTCAGTGCCACCTGCATGTGAGTATTCCATCCTCCTCCAATAAGCAGAGGAGATGATGGTGATGATGATGGTGGTGACAGTAAATCTCATGGAAGCGAGTCCAACAGAGAAGAGCGGTGAAGTGTAAAGTAGAGCAAAGCTACAGTACTATACCTCCCAGTTGTGTTCCTCAGTAGCGATGTCCCTGGTTGGAGCGAGTGAGGCGACACACGTAGGATACACACAAAGCTCCGTCCGTCGGTTCACACACACACCTGCTCTGACCAGTCCTGGACACACTCCTGTCCTGTGCCCTAGTGTCCGCTCAGCTGGCAGTCTGAGAGTCTAACCCCCCACATAGCCCGATGTTGAAAGCCTGCTGTTATAGATGCACACACAAGTGAAAGAAGGGAGGCGGGGTTTCAGATGAAATAGATAAAAGAGGGAGGGAGAAGGAGAGAAGGTCCCTCAATCTGCAATTCATTTTTTCCACACTCCCCTTTTCACAGCGTCTCTGTCTCCCTTTTTCCCTCTCTATCACATAATTATCCTGCACTCTTTAACATTGACTCACACACACTCCTGAAACGCTCTAGCTCGCTTATTCTTCAACAAACTCCCTCTGTTTCTCCATCTCTCTTTCTGCTCATGGTCCTCACGGTCTCCCCCTCTTTCTCTATCTCCTCTTTTTCTCCCACTCTTTTCTTCATATCTCTTTCTACTTGTCAATTTCAACCTAATTTTCTCCCTGTCTCTTTCTCTCGCTCGACTCTCATTCATGTGGCTGTGGTGTGCGTGAGTGAATCAGGGCAGATCTAGCCATCTGTTGGAGCCTCTGCGCTTTACCTATTCACAGACTCATAAAGGCAGGGCCAGGGAGAGGAGAGAGAGAAAGGAAGGGGAGGGAACCGGGGATCAATCTTAATGCTGGAGGGCGGGAGAGGAGAGGAGAGGAGAGGAGAGGAGAGGAGAGGAGAGGAGAGGAGAGGAGAGGAGAGGAGAGGAGAGGAGAGGAGAGGAGAGGAGAGGAGAGGAGAGGAGAGGAGAGGAGAGGGAGAGTTTGGCATACACACTATTTATTAGCCTGGCACCTCTAATAGGCTCGCTGGCATGGCCATGCCCGTTTAGAGGAACAGACACCAACAACCTGAAGAGAGGAATATGCATTCAAGTACAAACGTATGCACACCCACCCAACACCACGCCCACACACCATACACACATGAATGCATACACACACACGCATGCACACACTTCCACAAATAAGCACAAACACACTGTCAGAGTAAAACAGAGCACAATTTCCCATACACATCCCTAAATACAGTATCTCCATCGTAATGTAGCCAATGCGTTCATTTTCCTGTTTGTATAGCAGGTTGACATTTATTGTCATGAGTCTTGTCATGGAGGCAGAACTGAGCAATCACTAACTGCAAAGTCCAAATTGGCTATATTGTAAAAATTCACGAAAACAAAAACAGCAAATCATGAAAATAGCTTTTTGATCTTCATTTAAGGTTCTGGTTTGTCATTAGTGTTAGCAGTGTGGTTTAGGGTTAAGGTTAAGGTTAAGTTTAAAATCCAATTTTATTCCTTTGTAGCTGTGCCAGCTGCCTCCAGAACAAGATTCATGACAAAAAACACTAACCTGCATTTGTTTGTATGTGTTCGATGTAGCAGCAGGTATTTCTCATAAGTGCCAGTGTCACTTCCCATCTCTCCTCAGGAAGGGATGAGACAGGGCTGGAGGAGGAATCCATCACTGTCTTCTGGTCTCCCTGGTGATTAATGCTTCTGTTTATTATTTTCTGCAGGTTATTTAGATGCATCCGCAGCACCACAGATTACAGATGGAAACCCTCCTCTCCCTCTCCTCCTTTTCGCACTCCCCCCTCTTCCTCTCCTCTCACCCATCCAATCAATAACTCCCTTATCTAGTTCTGTATTTCTATACTGCTCATGGAAATCAGAGAGGGAGATTAATTTTGAGCCACTCACAATCGATTCAATTGCAATGCCTGCAATATTTCATCTATCTGTCAGTTTGTCAGGCAAGCATATTCCCTTGCTGCAAAGATAATATCATGCTGCCTCGAAAACATAAAATTATACTTCTATGTGATGACCTTCCTTACAGCACAGAAGAACCTGGAAATACTGAGTTTTACATTGTTGGTAAATGGTCAGCCTTGTCACAATCCTCCTGAACATTGTCTGTCCCCAAGAACAGTCTGAAGCTATTGTCTGATTGACTTAGTAAAGTTTGACACGACTCATAACAACACATACTGTTCTAAAATGATCTTATCTCTGACTGTATTTCTGACCAAAGTCAGGCTCCTAATATAAACCACATTCCAGTGATCCAGTGAACATAAGAGGCTGGATTAGGATGAGTCCCCCCAGACAAACATGTTCTTCCTGAGCAGAGATGACATGCCAACACATGAGCCCATGACACCACTTTATGATATGATTTATTCATACACTTCAGCTGTGTCATCGTGGCACTGACGTCTGACTGTATTACCACCTAATCTCATCCTCACTCTGACATCCTACTACCCGTTTGTCATCTACGATCCTCGTTTAGGTTTTATGGTGACTGATAGGTGAGAGATTGAGGTTTGTTATTGCAAAAATCCATTTTAGATACTGCTATTGCCTCAGATTTCTGGGAAGATCTATAAGATAATTATTAGTTTAGGTTGAAAATGGCTGACATTATATTGACAATAGATTAATTAGATAAGTAGCAGACACACTGTGGAAGGTTATGTCATAAAGTCAGTCTAACCCTGCAGGTTTAATGACCTGATGGGTGCTCTTCTTTCATCTACCATGATGGCTGATTCAGATTTTTTTTAAATGTACTCTAACACTGTGGATAATGATACTGTTTTATTAACAAGCTAATTAACTATAAATACGTGGAAATTGATTCAGGGGTATTTGGACGACTATTCATCTAGAGTAGAGGATCAGTATAGAGAGATTTAGTTGTATTACAAAAGTGTACAATATGTTATGTACATCAAAGTTTCTAAGTACATTAGAAAACTGTGCAGCTATAGGCTGAAAAGAGTCCATCCTTGAACTCCACAGAGAGCCCTAGCTGGATGCAGTAACCTTGGGAAACTTGTTGTTTTGCCTTACATTTTGTGCTTCAGTGGGCTTCAAGCTGAGAGCCATGTTAGCCCCTTTGGGTGAGGTTGTTGGGCCAGCAAATAAATAAGAAAGAATTATCTTTCCTCTAATACTCCAAATAGACATCTATGTTGTGTCCTGCTGGGCTATTGTCCTTGACTCGCAGTCCCAGTTACAAATGAATATGTTATTTTGCACAGTGCGCGGCTCACTGATAAAAATATCCCGTGTCAGCTGTGTTTGTGAAGCGGGAGGACTTTGTGCAAATGAGACTGACCCCTCTATATCTCTGAAAGCACTCCTCTTTCTATTCTCTCTGTTTTTTTGGTTCAAGGCTGAGCTGAGCCCCTCTTCCAGTCCTCCCCCAGCCCTCCACTCCTCCCACCCTCTTCAAAAAGAGAAATCCATGGCTGAATACGGGTGTCTATCCATCAGCACGCCCTAGCATTGAGACACCCCTTGATCACCATGACTACTCAGGGAGAGAGTGAGCCATCACAGAGGATGTGAATGGAGGTGCTCTGAATGTGGAGACTCAGCCACAGAGGCTTGAATGACATTGGGGATGAGTACAGCGTTGCAGAACCCTCAACATAGCTTATAGGCTACTCCTAGTATGCACATAACCAATAGTAATCTCTAGGTATTTGGCTTTAACCCACTATTGGCCCATCACCATACTCCACTGGTCTGACTCATGGCCCTGCATATAAATCACACTATATCAGCCTGTGGCCATTACTGAAAGTGCTACAGTATTCTGAACACACAACACACAGCCACTTGGACTAGCGTCCAGGGTACCATTTGGTACATATTCACCAGTGTGTATGGGGGACTTATGCTAATGAACACATTTAGCTGTTGAACACGCAATATATTAGTAGTACACCCATTTTCCATGGATGCCATCTGAATGCAAGGCAATGATTTAGCAGAACATCCAAGGGTCATTAGGGCCCCAGTGATGATGAATATCACTCATCATCTTGTCATGTCTAATGTATTCTCGCCTTATTTATTTGTCCTCTCACATCACAATCTCCCATTATGACCATAAATAGTTTATGAACAACCATTTATTTCAAGCAATTGGCTCTATGCCCCACAGTACTGTAATAATTAATTAATGAGTGCCCACCTCTCCATATATACATGATCTTCAATGTGGGAGAAAGGAAACAATGGGACAGACAGAGATAGACAGACAGAAAAGAAGAGAAAGAGGGAGGTCCTCACCAATGTTCCCTCCTCCATCTCATGTCTGGACTACCATGCCAACAGGAGGAAGTGTTCGCGCAGTCTGGAGCATGGCGGCCATGTGTCCACATCAGTATCATCAACAGTTCCTAAAATGACAATGTGAGAGGTCGGTTTTGGAAATCTGAGAAGCGGAAGATTACCTTGAAGAAGGATCACATTTTATTCATCAGTGGCGTAACAAAGCTGCTGCACATTAATCAGTACAGGAGGGTACATCAGAACAAACACACACCCTTCCTGTACCCTGTATCCTCCTCACTCCCATCTGTCTGTCAGTGCTGCTGGTAGGAGCAGTGTTCCTTCAGACCGTGGGATCTACAGATCAAAGTGGGGCCCCCTGCAGAGACATGCACTCCAGAGTAAAAGAAGCCTCTGTGGGGAAAGCCATGCACACATCTCTGGCTAATTAACTAAACCCCTTTGACGTCTTACCATTTGCATATATAATATACCACATTTTCTGTAATATCTGCCACACATACTAAGCGGGTGGCACCTGTAGGTTTGTCTAACAAGGAACCCCATTGTCTTCAATATAAATACTCATGTAATCAGTTTTTAAACAGGCAAGTACATTACGGAATGTGTCAAGTTGTTCTGTAAATGGAAAGTTCCTGTACATACAGCCATTCACAAACATGTTTAGGCTATACTCAACCCTGCTCCAAATACTCGTACAGTTAAGTACACAAACACACACACGCAGGCACGCACAGACTCAATCACACACACACACACACACACACACACACACACACACACACACACACACACACACACACACACACACACACACACACACACACACACACACACACACACACACACACACACACACACACACACACACACACACACACACACACACACACACACACACAAAAGAGATTGCCCTGGAAGAGTTCTGGAGTGGCCTAAATTCCAGAGAAATAGCAGTGTTGTGTCTGGGCAGGGTTAGGGAAGCCCAGAATGTCCCCACAGTGGGAGAGAAAGGCCTGAATTTTAAACCACTGGGCATTTTAAAGGCTATGTAGATTAGCAGCCAGTCATGTTTGCTGTCCTCAATAATTAATGCGTTGTTTGTACCAAAAGCGGACCCCACTTCTACTGCTGTCTGCAATCAAACACTCTCACACGGTAGGGTGAGTACCAGGCAGGGTGAAAGGTAGGCTCCAGAGATAGCCCAGTACCAGGCAGGGTGAAAGGTAGGCTCCAGAGATAGCCCAGTACCAGGCAGGGTGAAAGGTAGGCTCCAGAGATGACCCAGTACCAGGCAGGGTGAAAGGTAGGCTCCAGAGATAGCCCAGTACTAGGCAGGGTGAAAGGTAGGCTCCAGAGATAGCCCAGTACCAGGCAGGGTGAAAGGTAGGCTCCAGAGATAGCCCAGTACTAGGCAGGGTGAAAGGTAGGCTCCAGAGATAGCCCAGTACTAGGCAGGGTGAAAGGTAGGCTCCAGAGATAGCCCAGTACTAGGCAGGGTGAAAGGTAGGCTCCAGAGATAGCCCAGTACTAGGCAGGGTGTAAGACAGGCTCCAGAGATGGCCCAGTACTAGGCAGGGTGTAAGGCAGGCTCCAGAGATGGCCCAGTACTAGACAGGGTGTAAGGCAGGCTCCAGAGATGGCCCAGTACTAGGCAAGGTGTGAGGTAGGCTCCAGAGATTGGGGCAGGAGCGTGCAAAACGAGCACCCCTGAGCTAAGTGATGAGGAAAGTCATCTTTGGCATCTCATATTAAAAATCCAGAGATTGGTGAGGCAAAAGCAGAAAAAGCTGATGTAGACAGAGCCCAGAACACCATCAGAGAAATAGGACTTACCCATCGTAAGGGCGACGTACTGCACACATCTCACATTAATTAGCTGTCTCTTTGTCCTAATGGGAGGAACAGCAACACAATAAATTACCATGCTGCTCATCAGCAGCCTTCCACTCAGATATGGCTGAGTAATCTTCCTATCTGACTGGTGACTACCCAGATGAGGTTCTGTCAAATCAGATGGGCTGCTCCCACAGCGATCTAAATAACGATGTTTCCAAGCCAACTGATGACATGCATGGTACGTACACTTCATTTGACTTCAGAATTAGTTTTTCAAAACATAGTTTCTCCTCTGCAGCCTCGCAAGGGCGGGTCGCTGGCACAGGACGAACTGGGCTGTGCAGGCGCACTGGCGACACAGTGCATAGAACTGGCGCAGGATATACTGGGTCTTGGGGGCGCACTGGAGGTCTGGAGCTTATGACTGGCGCAACCCGTCCTGGCTGGATACCCCCCGTAGCCCGGCAAGCACGGGGCGTTGGAACAGGTCGCACTGGTTTGTGCTGGCGAACTGGGGGTACCGTGCGTAGAGCTGGCGCAGGATAACCTGGGCCGAAGAGACGCACCGGAGACCAGGAACACTGAGCCGGCACAATCCTTCCTGGCTGAATGCCAACTCTAGCACGGCCACTGCGAGGAGCTTGCACAGAGCGCACCGGGCTGTGGCTGCGCACTGGAGACACCGTGCGCATTACCGCATAACCCGGTGCCTGACCAGTCCTATTCTCCCCATGGTAAGCACGGAGAGTTGGCTCAGGTCTCCACCCTGACTCTGCCAAACTCCCCGTGTGCCCCATCCCCAAAAAAATTGGGGGCTGCCTCTTGTGCTTGCCTTGTTGCCGGGCTAGTTCCTCTTCTGGTTGCCGCTCTGCTCTCACTGCCTCCACCTGTTCCCATGGGAGGCGATCCCATCCAGCCTGGATCTCCTCCCACGTCCAGGATCCCTTGCTGTTCAAAATGTCCTCCCAGGTCCACTCCTGATCACACTGCTTGGTCCTTTGGTGGTGGGAGATTCTGTCACGGTTGTCGTAGACCAAAGTGCAGCGTGTGTGTCGTTCCACATTTTATTTAGACTGTGAAACTATGCAATACATAAATAAACTTAATGACAAAAAACAACCAACCGTGACGCAGAGGTGAAACATACACTACTCAAAATGAATCTCCCACAAACCCAGGTGGAACAAACACCAACTTAAATATGACCTCCAATTAGAGACAACGATGACCAGCTCCCTCTAATTGGAGATCATCTGAAACAAAGCCCAACATAGAAATACAAAAACTAGAACAACCCAACATAGAAATACAAAACTAGAACATAACATCATAGAAAAACTAACCTAGAAAACCCCCCTGTCACGCCCTGACCTATTCTACCATAGAAAATAACAACTTACTATGGTCAGGACGTGACACACATTTATGAAATTGCTTATTACAGTTACTAATAAGCATGCACCCATTAATAAAATGACTGTAAAAACTGTTAAATCCCCATGGATTGATGAGGAATTGAAAAATTGTATGGTCGAGGCAAAAGGACTGGCAAATAAGTCTGGCTGCACAACTGATTGACAAATGTATTGCATATTGAGAAATCACGTGACTAAACTGAATAAAAACAAGAAGAAACTATATTATGTAACAAAGATAAATGATATTAAGAATGATAGTAAAATGCTTTGGAGCACCTTAAATGAAATTTTGGGCAAAAAGGCAAACTCAACTCCATCATTCATTGAATCAGATGGCTAATTCATTACAAAACCCACTGAAATTGCCAATTACTTTAATTGTAAGGATCGACGCTGGTAGACAAGAAGCAAGGACAGGGAGTGAACATTTAATTAGCAACAGACATAGAACAGGACAGGAAAGCATCTGGACATGAACACATAACGACATTAATGCTGGCACAGGGAACCAACAGAGGAACAGACAGAAATAGTGAAGGCAATCAACAAAGTGAAGGAGTCCAGGTGAGTCCAGCGAGCTCTGATGCGCGTAATAATGGTGACAGGTGTGCGTAATGAAGGGCAGCCTGGCGCCCTCGAGTGCCGGAGAGGGAAAGCGGGAGCAGGCGTGAAGTGAATGATTTTTTCATTGGCAAGATTAGCAAATTTAGGCATGACATGCCAGCAACAAACGCTAACACTACACATCCAAGTATAACTGATCAAATTATGAAAGACAAGCATTGTAATTTTGAAATCCGTAAAGTGAGTGTGGAAGAGGTTAGTTTTTTGTTGTCTATCAACAATGACAAGTCATCGTGGTCTGACACCTTGAATGGAAAATTACTGAGGATAATAGCGGACAATTTTGCCACCACTATTTGTCATAACTTCAATCTAAGCCTACTAGAAAGTAAAGCCCCCTTAACTAGCTCAAATAGCTGACCAATAAGCCTTTTACCAACCCTTACTAAAATTTTGGAAAACATTGTGTTTGACCAGATACTGGTCAAACACTATTTTACTGTAAACAAATTGCCAACAGACTTTCAGCATGCTTATAGGGAAGGACATTCAACAAGCACGGCACTTACACAAATGTCTGATGATTGGCTGAGAGAAACGGATGATAACTTTTGACATTATCGATCATAGTCTGCTGCTGGAAAAATGTATGTGTTATGGCTTTACACCACCTGCTATATTCTGGAAAACTAGTTACCTGTCTAACAGAACACAGAGGGTGTTCTTTAATGGAAGCCTTTCCAACATAATCCAGGTGGAATCAGGAATTCCCCTGGGCAGCTGTCTAGGCCCCTTAATTTTTTCAATCTTTACTAATGACATGCCACTTGCTTTCAGTAAAGCCAGTGTGTCTATGTATTCGGATGACTCAACATTATACACGCCAGCTAATACAGCGAGTGAAATCACTGCAACACTTAACAAAGAGCTGCAGTTAGTTTCAGAATGGCTGGAAAGGAATAAATTAGTCTTAAATATAACAAAAAAAAACTAAAATCATTGTATTTGGGACAAATCATTCACTAAACCCTAAACCTCCACTAAATCGTGTAATAAATAATGTGGAACGTGAGCAAGTTGAGGTAACTAAACTGCTTGGAGTAACCCTGGATTGTAAACTGTTATGGTAAAAACATGTTGATACAACAGTAGTTAAGATGGGGAAAAGTCTGTCCATAATAAAGCGCTGCTCTGTCTTTTTAACAACACTATCAACATGGTTCTGTTGCACCTGGACTACTGTTCAGTCATGTGGTCAGGTGCCACAAAGAGGGACCTTGGAAAATTACAACTGGCTCAGAACAGGGCAGCACGGCTGGCCCTTTAATGTACACGGACAGCTAACGTTAATAATATGCATGTAAATCTCTTATGTCTCAAAATGGAGGAGAGATTGACTTCATCACTACTTGTTTTGTAAGAAGAGTTGACATGATGAATGCACCGAGGTGTCTGTTTAAACTATTAGCAGACAGCTCGGACAGCCATGCATACCCCACAAGACATGCCACAAGAGGTCTCTTCACAATCTTCAAGTCAAGAAGAGAATATGGGAGGCACACAGTACTACACAGAGCCATGAATACAGTACATGGACCTCTATTCCACATCAGGTAACTGACACAAGCAGTAGAATCAGATTTAAAAATCGGATCAAAATACACCTTACGGAACAGCGGGGACTGTGAAGAGACACACACAGGCACAGACACACGTCTACATACAGTGGGGGGGGAAAGTATTTGATCCCCTGCTGATTTTGTACATTTGCCCACTGATAAAGAAAGGATCAGTCTATAATTTTAATGGTAGGTTTATTTGAACAGTGAGAGACAGAATAACAACAAAAATATCCAGAAAAACGCATGTCAAAAACGTTATAAATTGATTTGCATTTTAATGAGGGAAATAAGTATTTGACCCCCTCCCAATAAGAAAGATTTCTGGCTCCCAGGTGTCTTTTATACAGGTAACGAGCTGAGATTAGGAGCACACTCTTAAAGGGAGTGCTCCTAACCGCAGCTTGTTACCTGTAAAAAAAAGACACCTGTCCACAGAAGCAATCAATCAATCAGATTCCAAACTCTCCACCATGGCCAAGACCAAAGAGCTCTCCAAGGATGTCAGGGACAAGATTGTAGACCTACACAAGGCTGGAATGGGCTACAAGACCATCGCCAAGCAGCTTGGTGAGAAGGTGACAACATTTGGTGAGATTATTCGCAAATGGAAGAAACACAAACTAACTGTCAATATCCCTCGGCCTGGCGCTCCATGCAAGATCTCACCTTGTGGGGTTGCAATGATCATGAGAACAGTGAGGAATCAGCCCAGAACTACACGGGAGGATCTTGTCAATGATCTCAAGGCAGCTGGGACCATAGTCACCAAGAAAACAATTGGTAACACACTACGCCGTGAAGGACTGAAATCCTGCAGCACCCGCAAGGTCCCCCTGCTCAAGAATACATATACATGCCCGTCTGAAGTTTGCTAATGAACATCTGAATGATTCAGAGGACAACTGGGTGAAAGTGTTGTGGTCAGATGAGACCAAAATGGAGCTCTTTGGCATCAACTCAACTCGCCGTGTTCGAGGAGAAGGAATGCTGCCTATGACCCCAAGAACACCATCTCCACCGTCAAACATGGAGGTGGAAACATAATGCTTTGGGGGTGTTTTTCTGCTAAGGGGACAGGACAACTTCACCGCATCAAAGGGATTATGGACGGGGCCATGTACCGTCAAATCTTGGGTGAGAACATCCTTCCCTCAGCCAGGGCATTGAAAATGGGTTGTGGATGGGTATTCCAGCATGACAATGACCCAAAACACACGGCCAAGGCAACAAAGGAGTGGCTCAAGAAGAAGCACATTGAGGTCCTGGAGTGGCCTAGCCAGTCTCCAGACCTTAATCCCATAGAAAATCTGTGGAGGGAGCTGAAGGTTCGAGTTGCCAAACGTCAGCCTCGAAACCTTAATGACTTGGAGAAGATCTGCAAAGAGGAGTGGGACAAAATCCCTCTTGAGATGTGTGCAAACCTGGTGGCCAACTACAAGAAACGTCTGACCTCTGTGATTGCCAACAAGGGTTTTGCCACCAAGTACTAAGTCAAGTTTTGCAGAGGGGTCAAATACTTATTTCCCTCATTAAAATGCAAATGATTTTATAACATTTTTGACATGCATTTTTCTGGATTTTTTGTTGTTATTCTGTCTCTCACTGTTCAAATAAACCTACCATTAAAATTATAGACTGATCATCTCTTTGAAAGTGGGCAAACGTACACAATCAGCAGGGGATCAAATACTTTTTTCCCCCACTGTATACACATGACAAGACACGCACTCTACACACGTACACATTCATTTTGTATTGGAGATATGTGGTAGTAGAGTAGTGGCCTGAGGAAACACACTTAATGTGTTGTGAAATGTGTTATGAAATGTAATGTCATGTAATATTTTATATTGTATATAACTGCCTTAATGTTGCTGGACCCCAGGATCTCTAATAGGGATCCTTTGTAAATACAAATTCAAATTTCCACCTAAGACCCCTACAGAGAAAGCTGATGTGTTATGAGGCTGGTGGGAGGAGCTATAGGAGGACAACCTCATTGTAATGACTGGAATAGAATGAATGGAACAGAGTCAAACATGGTTTCTATGTGTTTGATGTCTTTGCTACCGTTCCATTTCTTCTATTCCAGCCATTACAAAGAGCCTCCTATAGCTCCTCCCACCAGCCTCTGCTGACTCTAGGCATCCATCGACCATCTCAATACTTTCCTCTTCCAGAGTCTTTTCCTTTATTTGCACTGATCTGACAACTCCGAATAGTTGAATAGTATGGTGGAAACCTACCGGATATTTTCTTTCAGATATTGGAAAGGACACATGGGGGAGGAGGCCGCTTATGACTATTGAAAATAGATGCACCAAGTTGCTGAGAGAGGTGAATTCATACTGAAGTTGAATGACTTCAAGACTTGAACTTACACTCTGGGTAAGTCAGGCCCAAATAAAACTGCTAAAATAAGGCAAGTGTTAGATAAATTCCATAAAAAGACCGTGGGCCTTGATTTAAAGTTTTTTAGAAAGAGGCTGACCTTCCCATGAAGGCCGCAGAGAGACTGAGATACCCCATTACCAGTGTAAGCTGCAGTTATGACCAGCAGTGTGTGTGTGTGTGTGTGTGTGTGTGTGTGTGTGTGTGTGTGTGTGTGTGTGTGTGTGTGTGTGTGTGTGTGTGTGTGTGTGTGTGTGTGTGTGTGTGTGTGTGTGTGTGTGTGTGTGTGTGTGTGTGTGTATGTGTACTCGCAAGTAAACTCAGCTGTAAACTGTGATGACGTGGTTTTCTACCCCGCAGAGACAGACAGGAAGGCATGTTGACATTTTGTGTTAAACAGATGCTAGTCTCCAGGCGTGTTGCCAGACCTGAAGCCTGACCCTCAATGTTTGCAGTCCCTATGGTCCCTTAAAGGAAAACTCCACCCAAAAACGATATTTTGGTATTTATTTCATTAGTCCATTGTTGACATAGTCACAAAATGTTTTGCTTGTCAGCAATCACGTTTTAAAGATATGTAACTTCATATGATGCTGTGTTTTGCTTCATATGATGCAAAATGCATCAAACAGGTATGATTTCTGTATTTTGAAAGTTTAATATCTCAACTTGATTGCTGGCAAGCAAAACATTTTAAGACTATGTCAACAATAGACTAATGAAACAAATACCAAAATACAGTTTTTGGGTGGAATTGTCCTTTAAACCTAGCTTTGGTACGCTATACAATTGGTGTAAATCTATATTCAGCTCATATAATCTGATAAATTCCTGTTCAGTCCATAGGAAGCTATTTCTCCAAAATGCTGCATTCTTCACTTTTTCTAGCCTATACATGTGTTATGGTCATCTATAGCCAACATCTGTTCTGTAATGTTGCTATATACACTACCGTTCAAAAGTTTGGGGTCACTTAGAAATGTCCTTGTTTTTGAAAGAAAATTGTAAAAATTGTCCATTAAAATAACATCAAATTGATCAGAAATACAGTGTAGACATTGTTAATGTTGTAAATGACTATTGTAGCTGGAAACGGCTAATTTTTTTTATGGAATATCTACACAGGCGTACAGAGGCCCATTATCAGCAACCATCACTCCTGTGTTCCAATGGTACGTTGTGTTAGCTAATCCAAGTTTATCATTTTAAAAGGCTAATTGATCATTAGAAAACCCTTTTGAAATTATATTAGCACCGTTGAAAACTGTTGTCCTGATTAAAGAAGCAATAAAACTGTCCCTGTTTAGACTAGTTGAGTATCTGGAGCATCAACATTTGTGGGTTTGATTACAGGCTCAAAATGGCCAGAAACAAAGAACTTTCTTCTGAAACTCATCAGTCTATTCTTGTTCTGAGAAATGAAGGCTATTCCATGCGAGAAATTGCCAAGAAACTGAAGATCTCGTACAACGCTGTGTACTACTCCCTTCACAGAACAGTGCAAACTGGCTCTAACCAGAATGGAAAGAAGAGTGGGAGGCCCCGGTGCACAACTGAGCAAGAGGACAAGTACATTAGTGTCTAGTTTGAGAAACAGACGCCTCACAAGTCCTCAACTGGCAGCTTCATTAAATGGTACCCTCAAAACACCTGTCTCAACGCCAACAGTGAAAAAGAGACTCCAGGATGCTGGCCTTCAAGGCGGAGTTCCTCTGTAAAGTGTCTGTATTCTTTTGCCCATCTTAATCTTTTATTTTTATTGGCCAGTCTGAGATATGTTTTTTTCTTCGCAACTCTGCCTAGAAGGCCAGCATCCCGGAGTCGCCTCTTCACTGTTGACGTTGAGACTCTGTTTTCTTTAAGCTGCACAGTTCTCCCTATTCTAAATGAATCCGGTATGTTGATTTGTGGCACATATACATATATTTCCTTAAAAATCTGAAATCCTGTAGCCACAAGGGATAAGGATTTGTTGCTTATCAAAGAGCAATTTCTCTTTGTCCCTGTTCACTAAGAATTTGTTCTTAACTAACTTGCCTCCCCGGGTTTTGTGTTAAATGCTCTACAACAAAGCCTTCTTAGTGTCCAACAAGCTTTCTCTACCCTTAACCTTATTCTGAACACCTCCAAAACATGTGTTTTGGTAAGAAGCATGCCCATCTCCCCACAGGTGTGATTACTACCTCTGAGGGTTTAGAGCTTGAGGTAGTCACCTCATACAAGTACTTGGGAGTATGGCTAGACAGTACACTGTCCTTATCTCAGCACATATCATAGTTGCAGGCTAAAGTTAAATGTAGACTTGGTTTCCTCTATTGTAATCGCTCCTCTTTCACCCCAGCTGCCAAACTAACCCTGATTCAGATGACCATCCTACCCATGCTACATTACAGATAAATAATTTCTGTTCTGGATGTTCTATAACATTCGGCCATCAGATTTGCCACCAATGCTCCTTATAGGACACATCACTGCACTCTATACTCCTCTGTAAACTGGTCATCTCTATACCCGTCGCAAGACACACTGGTTGATGCTTATAAAAACCCTCTTAGGCCTCACTCCCCCCCAATCTGAGATATCGACTGCAGCCCTCATCCTCCACGTACAACACCCGTTCTGCCAGTCACATTCTGTTAAAGGTCCCCAAAGCAAACACATCCCTGGGTCGCTCGTCTTTTCAGTTCGCTGCAGCTAGCGACTGTAACGAGCTGCAACAAACACTCAAACTGGACAGTTTTATCTCAATCTCTTCATTCAAAGACTCAATCATGGACACTCTTACTGACAGTTGTGGCTGCTTTGTGTGATGTATTGTTGTCTTTACCTTCTTGCCCTTTGTGCTCTTGTCTGTGCCCAATAATGTTTGTACCATGTTTTGTGCTGCTACCATGTTGTTTTGCTACCATGTTGTTGTTATGTTGTGTTTCTACCATGCTGTGTTGCCATGTGTTGCTACCTTGCTATGTTGTTGTCTTAGGTCTCTCTTTATGTAGTGTTATGTTGTCTCTTGTTGTGATGTGTGTTTTGCCCTATATTTATGTTATATATATATATATATATATATATATATATATTTTTTATCCCAGCCCCCGTCCCTGCAGGAAGTCTTTTGCCTTGTGGTAGGCCTTCATTGTAAATAAGAATTTGTTCTTAACTGACTTGCCTAGTTAAATAAAGGTTAAATAACAAATAAAAATAAAGGTAAAAATATATAAAGAATTCTATATTTTAAACGCAATAACATATTTTAGACACAAGGGGGCGACAATACATTGCTCCAGGAACAAGAAACAAATCACAAAACTCAAAGCTAAGTTTCAGAGCACATCTCTTAAACCTGACTGTGTCCCTGCAGTTTGTGACAAGCAACTCTTGACCACAATGCTGACAATGTTGACTTTGATATTATGCATGAAATGGTAAACCTAACTCTCTCTCTCTCTCTGTTGTGATATTAGACCCCAAGTCAAGCTGTTTGGCCTACATTCCACAGGATTACAGTTTCCTGAGGAGGTGATGCAGATCCAGGTAAAAAGATTATAATGTGATTTGGATTTGTTCCAATGCCAGTTGTGTCCACAGTGCACCCCTGTGGTCTACGCTCTTCCAGGTGTAAATGAGACATGGCATGAGCATCTGACATCCAGTACCCAGGGGGGCATAGGTACAGCGCAGATAGAACAATCTCCTCTGAGCTGGATCAGGAGCTCAGTAAGCAGAGAGAACACAGCCATAATAATAACCTGTGGAACACTTCACTCAGAGTAAACATCAAGGCTCACTGTTTGTTTTGTGGTGCAGAGCTTCCAGTGAGGTTCCCATGACCTTACTAATGAACACAGTGTCTTCCTACTACCACCTATTTCCAGCTTCACAGGAGACACACCACACGGTGCGGTTTCTAACCCTAATGTTTGGATTTCACTTCAGGAGCCATCTCTAATTCAGCCATTTGCATACATTTTCACAATTTCAATTGATCTCTGTTTTAATACATTTTATTCTAAGATGAAGAGAGCGATCCCTCACAGAGCTGGTGCTATAATTATTCTTAAAGCTGGCTAGAGTTGTGTTATGTCTCATGGGTTTCATAACCACGTCTTTATAAAAATTCAATAATGATGAGACGGTAGACAGGAATCAGTTCAGCCATTTGTATGAACATAATCATCTCATACCACTCCCATGATGCTCTGCTGCACAAAACCAACACACCACAAGTTGAGTTTCACCTCACAATCTGTATTGTTGTTATTACCAGTGTTGTTATTACTGCTATTATCGTAGGCTTGACATCCTGTTGGTTTTGTTACCTGACACAGACTAATTCAAGTCATTGTAAGATTTTCTCTCATCCCTGGTGTTATTATAAACATGAACAGACACGGCACCTGTTCATTAGTATTAGTGTAAGTGTGTGTGCCTCCGTGTATGTGCATGTGTATGGCGAGACACTGTATCCCTTTCTCTCTCTCAGTCAGGATGAGAAAGGTAGACTACAACGTGTGTAGGGATGTCTTTCTGGCAGCAGCCCATTAAGGCTACCCTAACCCAGCCATATCAACCCCACTTAGAGCATTATGTAGTGTGTTACAAACCAGGTTAACACACCAGACTAGAGCATTTTACAACTATGGTTAGAGTGTAGTAAAATGCTTTACACACTGAACATAACAGACTGGTTTGACAGATGCAGTATACACAGACATACACAGACATGCTGTCATATTGGAAGGTCTATTTTACATTTCAGTCAACTGGCTGAAAGAATAACACTCCCATTATCTGTGAGTTAGGTTGGTCTGTTATGGTCCACTGAGCCCCTCAGATATACCCGTCCTGTTCTCTGCAACTGTTATCATATCTGTGTGGAACGGCTGCTGTCCAAACATTTGAATGTGCTTGAGAAAATCTGTGACTTTCACAACTATTTCTTATGTTTCGAAGGTAGATTTTATTTGATTGAATATGGTGTTTGCTGATACCACTGTGTGGCTTTGTCCATAAGGAATATGTCTCAAGATACACCATTACATTTTTTCATACATACGTAGCTTTATGGACAACAACAACCAATGCTCAAACATGCAGTAGATTCTCTGCTTGCCCCTGTTTCTATCTAGTAAGTCATTGGTTCTATTAGTCTTCCAGTGGGCAGGTCTGATGGGAGGGGCTAACCTAGGCCCTGTGGGTGCCCGGCCTGGTGCAGCTACTCAGTGCTCTGTTGACGGTGGCGCCACCCCAATGGCTCTGGTGTGTCACACTGTGTTCTGCCAACCTGTCAGCTCCAAACACACACAACCCGCCAGCCAGCAGCACATTAAATAAAATTCAATTGTATTTGTTACATGTGCCGAATACAACTGGTGTAGACTTTACAATGAAATGCTTGCTAACAAACCATTCCCGACAATAATAACACGAGGAAAAAAATAAAATATACAAGAATGGAGCTATATACAGTGAGTACCAGTACCAGATCAATGTGGAGCTATATACAGGGAGAACCAGTACCAGATCAATGTGGAGCTATATACAGGGAGTACCAGTACCAGATCAATGTGGAGCTATATACAGGGAGTACCAGTACTCAAAAGTATAGCTGGTTAACAGGGCGCCTTTCATCAATCTGCCTTTATTGCTGGCCTTGCCTGCTTTTTGGAAAGTCTGAGCCTTGGGCGAAAGAGGGGTACAGTGAACTGAAGAACATCGATCATTCAGCTAAAGCAGGGAGCATATAAGATTAAAGCTTCTGGGAAAAAGCCACATCGATCATGACGAAGGTCTGCGTATTCAAAATGCACAACACAACGAGAAAGTAAGAAGAAACAGGGATGTTCTCAAGCGGCTTATCAACACCACTGCGTTTTTGGGCATGCAATAATTGGCTTTTAGAGGATACAACGAGAGGGAATGTTCCGCTAACTAACAAGTGCAACCACAAGGAGCTTGTAGCAGTAATTGCACGTTACGATGCTTTACTTGCTGAACACATGGAACTTTCTACTGTCCATCGCATCATCCATTAAAAGTTAGATTTAAGAGAGAGGTTGACAAAGCACATTTTTTGTATGCTTTCCACTTTCCTCCGGTATTTGTTTAGCAAAGATAACACATAATCACTCTGGACAGACAAGCAAAAACAAATCAAATAACTGTTGCAGCAGCCTAGGCTACACCTAAACATTAGAGATCTGACATGCTGTATGGGATGAATACGAGACAATCTTTCAGTCTGATCAACTGTAGGCTACTAATAAGAGCAGACGCATACAGCCTATGCACCCTGTCCATCTGGTCAGGGTAACTCATTGATAATGTTATGTATTTACAGTCCATTTGTGTGTCAGGAGAAAATGTGAATGTGATCAAATTTGGTTTATATTCAAAATTGGGCTGGCTAGGTTGCCTATACGCTTTAAATCCAACATTATTAACTGGAAGTACAGATGTAAGTAAAAAAATGTATAAGGCCTGCATGTCACGGCTGTCTGAATGATCGGACCAAAATGCAGCGTGTTCGTAGTTCCACATATTTTATTTAACGTGAAACTGAAATGCAATACACTAATACTTGAAACACAAAAACAACATACCATGATGCAGAGAGAAAACACACTACTCAAAATATAATCACCCACAAAAACAGGTGGGACAAACATCAACTTAAATATGACCTCCAATTAGAGGTAACGAGGATCAGCTGCCTCCAATTGGAGATCAACCCAAACAACACCAACATAGAAATACAAAACTAGAAACTGAACATAGAAATACAAAAACAGACAAACACCCCCTGTCACGCCCTGACCTACTCTACTATAGAAAATAACAACTTACTATGGTCAGGACGTGACACTGCAGTTGCATAGGCCTGCATAATGTACACATGCATAAAGCAAGCTCAGCCCTGTGAGTTCTATTGTCTGTCAAATCAAATTTTATTTGTCACATGCGCCGAATATAACAGGTGTAGACCTTACAGTGAAATGCTTACTTACGAGCCCTTAACCAACAATGCTTTAAGAAGTGAAGTAAAAAATAGATAAGTAAAAAATAGAAAATAAAAGTAACAAATAATTAAACAGCAGCAGTAAAATAACAAGCAAGGCTATATACAGGGGGCACCGGTACAGAATCAATGTGCGGGGGCACCGGTTAGTTGAGGTAATTGAGGTAATAGGTACATGTAGGTAGCATTAAAGTGACTATACATAGATTATAAACAGAGAGTAGCAGCAGCGTAAAAGAGGGGTCTCGGTATCAGTTGTTGTCTCTGTGTCTGGGTAGAGGAAATCTCCCACCTAATCCAGTCTAAATATAATTCATATGAACAAGTGTAAGGTTGCTGCAGTTTGATAGGGTTTTCACCGCCTCCCCCCCTCCCCAGGGCCAGGAGGTTTTTTCAGTTTTTTAAAACTATGTGACCTGATTAGGGACCTTATAGGGCCCAGAGTTTTCCTGGTTAGGTTAACAGATAAGTAAAAACTCCAGGCCCCAGGGGTAAAAATTGCCCCGTAACTCTGGTTGCCACCAGTCTGCTTGCCGTTGTCAGTTATCGTCAGGTATGTGGATGATCAGGGCTTTATTCAGGAACAGTTATTGGGCTACTTTGATGTCTCAAGTGAGCGAGATGTTCAGTCTGCTTAACGTCACGGACAAACTTGTTGTACAAACCTACGATGGCGCCGCTGTAATCGAATGTATCTGCTATTTTGTATTTCCAGTTATGTTCCCTCCTTTTCCCTGATTTAAGAAGTGATGACCAGTCCACTCCACTACCAATGTCAACTCTCTCCTAACATGAACTGAAGCCACGTCTCATGTGCCCGCTCATCCACTGTTACATTTAATGTTTCCTCTCCAGGCACTGTGAGAACCCTTAGCAAGTTTCTCTCGTTGCTGTAAGCAGAGTCAACCACATACACAATCACATGATTACACATCAGTGATTTTACTCCTTGCTGTACTAACAGCTCTTTTGTCAAACTATGTAGTGTGTGGTCTCCTTATTGTTTTTTGTCTTTCCAGTCAAATCCTGTCCTGCACTGAAGTCAAGCCTCTGAACACCTAAATTCATGACTCATACCCTTATTCAATCACTGCTGTGTTCCTTTCCCAAAATGGTGTAAGTAGCCCTCTCATTCCCACTCCTCATAATATTGTACTATAAATGCATTATTAAATGCTTTAGGTTAAAATAATTACTCTTAACAAACAAGAGGTATGAGGTATTTTAGGTAGATGTGTATATGAAGGCAGGGTAAAGTGACTAGACATCAGGATAGATAATTGTAAGAGTAAAATAAAGAACAGCAGTCTGTGTGTGTGTGTGCGCGTGTGTGCGCGTGTAGATTATGTGAATGTGTGTTGGTTTTGTGTGGGAGTGTCAATGTAATGTGTGTGAGTGAGTGTGTGTATATGGTTTGTATATATAGTATAGTGAGTGTACGTAGGGTCAGTGCAAGATAGAATCAGTGCAGATAGTTTGGGTACCCTTAATTGACTATTTAGCAGTCTGGCTATTTAGCAGTCTTATGGCTTGGGGGCAGAAGCTGTGTTGAAGCCTGTTGGTCCGAGAGCCGATGCTCCGGTACCGTTTGCCAGACGAGGGCAGAGTGAACAGTCTATGGGTTGGGGGGCTGGACTCTGATGATTTTTCGGGCCTTCCTCTTGCAACGCCTGATATAGAGGTCCTGGATGGCAGGGACCTCGGCCCACGTTCTGTCCTCTCCACCCTCTCTTTCGCTTTGGATTTACTATACCAAGCATTGATGCAGCCAGTCAAGATGCTCTCGATGGTGCAGCTGTAGATCTTTTTGAGGATCCGAGGGCCCATGACTAACCTTTTCAGCCTCCTGAGTGGGGAAGAGGCGCTGCCGTGTCCTCTTCACAACTGTGTGGATGTGTGTGGACCATGTTAGGTCCTTAGTGATGCGCACCCCATGGAACTTGGAAGTTCTCGACTCGCTCCACAACAGCCCTGTTGATGGGGGCGTGCTCTCCCCTCTTTCTCCTATAGTCCACGATCAGCTCTTTGGTCTTATTGGTGTTCAGGGAGAGGTTGTTGTTGGCACTATACTGCTAAGTCTCATTCACTGTGCAAAGCCAATTACCAACACAGAGGGCCTTGGTTCTGTCGCAACATGTAAATACAAACCCTGACACATATTCACACACACACACCTCCCAAAGTTTTATTGCACAACTTATAAGTCTCTGATTGTCACTATGAATCAGCACTTATTTTTGCCTCTAAAGGAAATAACATAAATCATATTCAGCTGCCTCTGTGAGTGTTTTACTGTCAGAGTATTGGCTCATTTGTTTGGTGGTTTTCTATTTATGGGGAAGCATGCATTTCATAGTTTTAACTACTGTACCAAATATTCTGCAAATATCATATCACATACTGTAATGACAATATGACTGGATGATCATGTGAATGATATGCTTTGGGTGATGAGTGCCAATGTA
Organism: Salmo salar; assembly: GCF_965601325.2. Taxonomy (NCBI): domain Eukaryota; kingdom Metazoa; phylum Chordata; class Actinopteri; order Salmoniformes; family Salmonidae; genus Salmo; species Salmo salar. Next base: position 83,307,279 of record NC_138302.1, on the reverse strand, counting down.
GCCATATTCTGTTCTAAGTGTCAGCTGGAGTCAGCTTGGTGCTTTGACAATCAGTCAGTGAAAACTGTTCAAAATCTCACCTTCAGAATGCAGGAGGGGAAGAGGATCTTTGTGACCTTTTTTATATAGTGTGATAGTCAGCCCAAACTACCTCCTCAACAGGTGACAGCAACAGTGACTGTTTGCACCTGTAATCAGAGGAATTAAGGCCACTTCTAGCCCCACTCACCTGGGAGTGCTTACTCTCTCCTGTATCTGGTATCGCCCCCTCTCAGTATTCCCTCTCCCTCTTCATCACACAGAAAACAAGGGTGGGAACCAGAGTGGATACAGGTGGCAAATGGGTGTGAGCGCTTCAGCAGTGCAAATGTGAGAGATTGATTTCATAGTGAGAGCCATTCAGACACGCAAAGCACACTTTGTCTATTTGTGATAATGGCTTCCAGAGAAGGCAAACAGAACCAGTGTAATCCAGATGTGACTAGGCTGTGTTTTCTTTTTTTTATGGATATTACCAATGGGTCCCAAGTAGCCACAGTCGTTTTTTCCATTTGAGAGCTGGAGAGAGGAGGACAGGCAGCTCAGACAGGTTAGGGCCTTGTTGGGGTATTGGGTAGCTGCCATTTATGACCTGTTTAACACCAGAAACCTGAACACAGCCATTTATCCCAGAGTGTATGACACAGTGTGAATGCGATAGGGCGACCAGGGCCATAAAAACACCACGTTCATTACTTGGGAGGAAATCAGGGAACATGGTAAACGGAGGCCCCTGTTTGTCTGCAGTAAATCAAGTTGCCGCTCAGGACGCCTAACTCTCTGGGTTCTCTGACAAAGGTCTCTTCTAGTTTTCCGCCCTTTCAGAGGGGGACACTATTGTGATTGTGTTTTTATGTCAGGGGAAACCCTGTGTTGGATGCTGTTTACAACAGAACCATAAATAAAGTTAGAACCAGAAAGTTCTGTGGAACACAGAGCATGGCAACTTTAGACTAAAACAGGTATTGGATGACTTGGTCATTTGTGACATTAATCCATGGGCCAGCAGGCCAAATTTCACATATTTGTCCATACTTGTGGCAAAATTCTAATGATGATTGTCATTAAGGTCCATCTGCTAACAGCCATGATTACAGATAACTGTCACGCTCTGACCTAGGAGAGCTGTGTTTTCTCTGTTTAGTTAGGTCAGGGTGTGATAGGTGGGTGGGCATTCTATGTTTTGTTTTCTATGTTTTGGCCGGGTATGGTTTCCAATCAGAGGCAGCTGTCTATCGTTGTCTCTGATTGGAAGCCATAATTAGGCAGCCTGGTTTTCCCTTTGTTTTTGTGGGTAGTTGCTTTCTGTTTATTTTGTAAACCTGACGGAACTGTTGGCTGTCATTTTGTTATTTTGTCTAGTGTTCGTTTCCATTAAAATATATAACGATGAGCACTCTACATGCTGCGCCTTGGTCCCCTTCATATGACGTCCGTAACAATAACACAACCAATTAAGCCAGTTTTGCTAAAATATGTAATATTTGTAAAATATTAGTAAAATTGTTTCAAACATATTCCAAAAACACCATTCATATGGTTTTGGTCAGTATTTTCATCCCTAATCTCTGTATTTTATGCATCTATAAAATCCCTGAAGGGATCTTTCACTGGTTTGTAGTGATTATAATAATATACAATATTATGCCACAATGTTAACTATAAAATATATGTTTTGAATCCTGTCTAATACACTGCATTCCAACATACAGTTGAAGTCGGAAGTTTACAAACACTTAGGCTGGAGTCATTAAAACCCGTTTTTCAACCACTCCACAAATTTCTTGTTAACAAACTATAGTTTTGGCAAGTCGGTTAGTGTAACGGCCGTCGTCAAAATGAGACCAAGGTGCAGCGGAGGATGTGTTCATCTTCAAAGACTTTAATGGACTAAATGAACACTTACAAAATAAACCAAAAACGACCAGCAACAGTTCTGTCAGGTTGTAAAACTAAACAGAAAACATTCACCCACAAACCCCAAAGGAAAAACAGGCTACCTATGTATGACTCTCAATCAGCAACAACGATCTACACCTGTTCCTGATTGAGAGCCATACATGGCCGAAACAAAGAAAACCACCAACATAGAAAAAGAAACCTAGAACGCCCACCCATGTCACACCCTGGCCTAACCAAAAATAGAGAACAAAAAACCCTCTCTATGGCCAGGGTGTTACAGTTAGGACATCTACTTTCTGCATGACACAAGTAATTTTTCCAGCAATTGTTTACAGACAGATTATTTCACTTTTAATTCACTGTATCACAATTCCCATGGGTCAGAAGTTTACATACACTAAGTTGACTGTGCCTTTAAACAGCTTGGGGAAATTCCAGAAAATTATGTCATTTGAGTCAATTGGAGGTGTACCTGTGGATAATTTCAAGGCCTACCTTCAAAATCAGCCAAGACCTCAGAAAAAAAATTGTAGACCTCCACAAGTCTGGTTCATCCTTGGGAGCAATTTCCAAACTCCTGAAGGTACCACGTTCATCTGTACAAACAATAGTACGCAAGTATAAACACCATGGGACCAAGCAGCCGTCATACCGCACAGGAAGGAGACGCGTTCTGTCTCTTAGAGATTAGCGTACTTTGGTGCAAAAAGTGCAAATCAATCCCAGAACAACAGCAAAGTACCTTGTGAAGATGCTGGAGGAAACAGGTACAAAGGTATCTATATCCACAGTAAAACGAGTCCTATATCGACATAAGCTGAAAAATAGAACTGTTTGGCCATAATGACCATTGTTATGTTTGGAGGAAAAAGAGGGAGGCTTGCAAGCCGAAGAACACCATCCCAACTGTGAAGCACGGGGGTGGCAGAATCATGTTGTGGGGTGCTTTGTTGCAGGAGGGACTGGTGCACTTCACAAAATAGATGGCATCATGAGGAAGAAAAATGTGGTGGATATATTGAAGCAACATCTCAAGACATCAGTCAGGAAGTTAAAGCTTGGTCGCAAATGGGTCTTCCAAATGGACAATGACCTCAAGCATAATTCCAAAGTTGTGACAAAATGGCTTAAGGACAACAAAATCAAGGTATTGGAGTGGCCATCACAAAGCCCTGATCTCAAACCTATAGAAAATGTGTGGGCAGAACTGAAAAAGTGTGCGCGAGCAAGGAGGCCTACAAACCTGACTCAGTTACACCAGCTCTGTCAGGAGGAATGGGCCTAAATTCACCCAATTTATTGTGGGAAGCTTTTGGAAGGCTACCCAAAACGTTTGACCCAAGTTAAACAATTTAAAGGCAATGCTACCAAATACTAATTGAGTGTATGTAAACGTCTGACCCACTGGGAATGTGATGAAAGAAATAAAAGCTGAAATAAATCATTCTCTCTACTATTATTCTGACAGTTCACATTCTTAAAATAAAGTGATGATCCTAACTGACCTAAGACAGGGAATGTTTACTAGGATTAAATGTCAGTAATTGTGAAAAACTGAGTTTAAATGTTTTTGGCTAAGATGTATGTAAACTTCCGACTTCAACTGTAACATTCTAACAAACCACCTGATGATGAGGGCATCAACTTGCATAGCTGTTGACGTATTAAGCTTTAGGTTTACAGCTTTTATAAATGGTGTCTAGCTACATTATGGAAGAAATAGGGAAGTACAGGGCCTACTAAAATATGTATTGGTGAGTGGCTTCTGAGGGTTGTTGAGACCAGCATCAGCAATCGTCCAATTGCTAAAAGGCTGGATTTTTTTCTCATCACCAATTGCAGAATTTCAATTACATTTATCAACCAGCCACAAAACTAATGGCTGCAAAATGATTAGGTAACAAATTTCATTAAATAGCCTGTAAGGTTGAAGGTTAGAGAGCATCATTTTAAGATGGTCAGGGACAGAAGAGATCAGAAGAGATTTGTGTTTATCTAAATATTTGTGTTAACTTGATGGGACACTGTGTTAACTAACCTCCAAATGAGCTTCAATGCCATACAACACTCCTTCCGTGGCCTCCAACTGCTCTTAAACGCTAGTAAAACCAAATGCATGCTTTTCAACCGTTCGCTGCCTGCACCCACCCGTCCGACTAGCATCACTACTCTGGACGGTTAAGACTTAGAATATGTGGACAACTACAAATACCTAGGTGTCTGGCTAGACTGGAAACTCTCCTTCCAGACTCATATTAAACGTCTCCAATCCAAAATTAAATCTAGAATCGGCTTCCTATTTCGCAACAAAGCCTCCTTCACTCACGCCTCCAAACATACCCTCGTAAAACTGGCTATCCAACCGATCCTCGACTTTGGCGATGTCATTTACAAAATAGCCTCCAATACTTGTAATATTCATATGTGAATACATACTGAATTATAATTGGATGCATTTTACCGCCGTATCATACTGTGCGGTGATTGGTTAAGACCACCCAGACGGTTAGGTCATGGGCAGTTGATCGTGGTTGGAGATAGGCTAACATGTAGTTGTAACTAGTTAATAAAGAGTTATGTTAAGAAACATCCTGTGGTTCTGCGTTTTATTATTTTGTACAAAGCGTACAAAACAAAACATGGTGTCAGAGTAAATGGTCTTAAAAGATGGATTTTTCTGGAGTTCCTTCACCTCGAATGGACTGGGAGTCTACAAACTTACCCGATGCATGGCGTAAGTACAAACAGCATGTGGAGCTAATGTTCACGGGTCCCCTGAAGGAAAGAGGAGAAGAGGAAAAATGTAGCTACCTGCTCCTCTGGATCGGTGAAAAAGGGAGAGATATTTACAACACATGGACACTTACCGAGGCTGAATCAAAGGTACTGAAAACATACTACGATCGTTTTGAAGCATATGTTGTGCCGAAGACTAATACAATTTTCGCTAGGTACAAATTCCATGAGAAAGTACAGGGAGCTAGCGAGTCTTTTGACCAGTTTGTGACTGAGCTGCGTCTGCTTGTGAAAGACTGTGATTATGCAAACAAGGATGAGATGGTCAGGGACCGTATTGTATTTGGAATACACTCACCGCGAGTGAGAGAGAAACTTTTGAATGTTGGGTCTGAGCTAACGCTGGACAAAGCTATCGACATAGCCAGATCTCACGAGCTAGCACAGGCTCAGATGAAAACCATTTCGCGCCGCAGCACGAGCGCATCACGTGAACAAGCAGTGCACGCAGTCAGGCAGACATCAAAGCACACCTCCGGTGCCCAGAGAGAGCGTTTCAGAACGGAGAGAGACATAACTCCAAAACAGAGCGACACAGACTCAAAACGCCCCAAAACATGTGGATATTGTGGATACAAAGTGCATGGCGAACAAGGAAATTGCCCAGCTAAAGGCAAACAGTGTACTAAATGTGGTAAATGGAATCACTTTGCAAAAGTGTGCAGAGCTTACCGTGGAAAAACAGTACACACAGTGAGTGAAGATGAAATGTCAATCAAAGAGTCAAATGATGATGAACTGTTTATTGATTCAGTGACACAGAAAAGTCACATATCAGAGACAGAGCAAGCCTTTGCTGACATTGAGATAGGAACACAAGGCACAAAGCTAAAGTTCAAACTAGACACTGGTGCACAAGTAAACATTATTCCTCTGAATAAATACCGCAGCTTGACATCTGAGTGCGAGCTACAGCCCACCATGCGCAGACTGACCGGTTATGGTGGTGAACAGCTCCCAGTAAAAGGCACATGCACTTTCAAATGCAAATACAAAGAAAGTGACATGATGTTGGACTTTTACGTTGTTGACACTAGAGCACCTGCAGTGCTAGGTCTTAAAGCATGTTTAGACATGGACCTCATCAAGCTAGTTTTATCAGTAACAGCACCAGTAGAGACAGAAAATGTACTGGAGGAGTTTGCTGATGTCTTTACAGGAATAGGATTATTCCCAGGAGAATGTACCATTCACCTTGACCCAGACGCAACCCCTGTGGTCTACCCACCGAGAAAGATTCCCCTTGCTCTCCGTGCCCGTCTGAAGAAAGAGTTGGAGAGCATGGAGCAATCTGACATAGTCACCAAGGTTACAGAACCGACTGACTGGGTAAACGCGTTAGTGGTGGTAGAGAAACCACGCACAGGCAAGCTCCGAGTATGCCTCGACCCAAGAGACTTGAACAAGGCTATCAAACGGCCCCATTACCCTTTACCGACGCTAGATGGTATCACGCACAAGCTAGCGGGAGCACACTACTTCAGTGTCATGGACGCTAGATCAGGCTACTGGGCTATCAAGCTCACAGAAGAGTCATCTAAGCTTACAACATTCAACACACCGTTTGGACGCTACAGGTTCCGTCGCCTGCCTTTTGGGATTATCTCAGCCCAAGACGAGTTTCAGCGAAAGATTGACGAAGTATATGAAGGCCTCGACGGAGTTGTGGCAATCGTGGACGACATCCTTGTTTATGGTCGAACCAAAGAGGAGCACGACCGAAACCTCCGCGCGATGCTGCAAAGGTCCCGCGAGAGAGGAGTCCGGCTCAACCCCGAGAAGAGCACAGTCAGCGCTACAGAGGTCAGCTACTTCGGACATCTTCTCACAGCGAATGGAATCAAGCCAGATCCACAGAAGATCTCAGCCATAAAAGAAATGGAGCCACCAAAGAACCGTGCAGAGCTGGAAACAGTGCTTGGCATGGTCAACTACTTAGCCAAGTTCGCACCCAGCCTCTCCAATGCTAATGCACCCCTGCGTCAACTGCTAAAGCAGTCCAGTGAGTTTCTTTGGGACAAGCAACACGACATTGCTTTCCAGAATGTGAAAGACTTGATCACGAGAGAACCAGGACCAATCCTTGCCTACTACGACCCCAACAAAGAGCTCAGACTCCAAGTGGACGCGTCGAAGTATGGACTAGGTGCAGTGCTACTGCAAGAAGGAAAGCCCATCGGCTACGCTTCCAAATCTCTCACAGACTGTGAAATCAACTACGCTCAAATCGAAAAGGAGCTCTATGCCATTCTGTTCGGATGTAAACGTTTCCATCAGTACGTATATGGACGACAAGTCATTGTGGAATCCGACCACAAGCCCCTTGAGTCAATCATGAGGAAACCACTAGCTGCAGCCCCGCCAAGGCTACAGAGAATGATCCTTCAACTACAAAAATACGACTTCACAATCACTCACCGTCCAGGCAAAGACATCCCTGTCGCAGACACACTCTCCAGGAAGTTTCTTACCTACAAGGACAGCAGCCTCAGTGAGGGCATGGACATGCAAGTGCACACTGTGTACAGCAACTTACCAGTTAGTGACACGAAACTGAAGGAGATCCAAGCTGAAACAGACAAGGACTCACAACTCACACAGCTGAGGGAAGTCATACAGGATGGATGGCCTGAGGAGAGGAGAAAATGCCCTCAGAGCGTCTCAGAATTCTGGAACCATCGTGATGAACTATCACAGATCAACGGAATCATTTTCAAAGGAGAGAAAATCATTATTCCTACCAGTCTCAGAGAAGAGATTTTGACAAAGATCCATGCTGGACACATGGGCATGGAAAAGTGCAAACAGAGAGCACGGGACATTTTGTTTTGGCCTGGAATGTGCAAACAAATAGAGGACATTGTTGGTAGATGCACCATCTGTCTTGAAAGACGCCCCTCAAACACCAAAGAGCCAATGTTACCTCACTGTATCCCAGACCGACCCTGGCAGGTTGTGGCAACCGATCTGTTCACCTGGAACAACGAGGACTACATTGTAACAGTGGACTACTACAGCAGATACTTCGAACTCGACAAGCTTCACAGCACCACATCTGCAGCTGTGATACACAAGCTGAAAGCAGCCTTTGCCAGGCATGGCATTGTAGAGACTTTAATATCTGACAATGGGCCCTGTTACAAATCAAATGAGTTTGAATCCTTCACAAAAGCATGGGAGTTCACACATGTCACCACAAGCCCACATTACCCTCAAAGTAATGGCCTTGCTGAAAAATCTGTGCAGATTGCTAAATCACTCATGGACAAAGCAAAAGCAGACAAGAGAGACCCCTACCTCAGTCTCCTTGAATACCGCAACACTCCAGTTGACAATTTCAAATCACCAGCCCAGCTGTTGATGAGCCGCAGACTTCGCTCAACCCTTCCCAGCACCAACCAGCAGCTGCAACCTGAGGTCGTCAGCTACAAGGAAATGCATGAAAAACGTGCACAGAGACAACAACAACAAAAGCGATACTACGACAGGTCAGCTAGACCACTGCCACCACTGATCGGCGGAGAGTCAGTTAGAATCCAGGAGCATGGCCTCTGGAAACCAGCAGTCGTCATCCAGCCAGCTGACACTGAACGTTCATATCACGTCCGCACAGCAGAAGGAGCAGTGTACCGCCGCAATCGTCGTCACTTACTGAACACAAAAGAACAACACACTGATGAGATGAACTGTTCCCCTGAAAGAGAACGTGATGGACTAAACACACACACAGCACAACATACACCACACTTACCTGCAACACCACAAGAGCTGTTGACTGACACAGAAGCATGCTCAACATCATATCGCACAAGGTCAGGAAGAGAGGTCAAGCCCAGAGCTGTCCTCGACCTGTGAAATGTCAAAGGGTGTAGGCGGATCGCTGCCCTAAAAGCGTTCCAGACTGTAAACTTGTTATTGAAAGTTCACTTGACATGCTTTGGTATTGTATTTGTTTGAAATGTTAAGATGTCATTTCTACAGTGAAAGCTGAGTTGCTGAGAATCCCTTGTTTGAAAAGTTGGATCATTGTTTCAGAGTCTGTTGATTCAGTTGGTGTATTATGCAATATAAATGGTTACTTACCTTGAGTTCAAACTACAGAGCATGTATCCAAAAGAAAAGCTTAGAATATGTAAAACATTTGTATTTTGTTTAAAAGAAGGGGGATGTAATATTCATATGTGAATACATACTGAATTATAATTGGATGCATTTTACCGCCGTATCATACTGTGCGGTGATTGGTTAAGACCACCCAGACGGTTAGGTCATGGGCAGTTGATCGTGGTTGGAGATAGGCTAACATGTAGTTGTAACTAGTTAATAAAGAGTTATGTTAAGAAACATCCTGTGGTTCTGCGTTTTATTATTTTGTACAAAGCGTACAAAACAAAACAATACTCTTCTCAGCAAATTGGATGCAGTCTATCACAGTTCCATCTGTTTTGTCACCAAAGCCCCTTATACCACCCACCACTGCAACCTGTATGCTCTAGTCGGCTGGCCCTCGCTTCATATTCATCGCCAGTCCCACTGGCTCCAGGTCATCTATAAGTCTATGCTAGGTAAAGCTCCGACTTATCTCAGCTCACTGGTCACGATAACAACACCCACCCGTAGCACGCGCTCCAGCAGGTATATCTCACTGGTCATCCCCAAAGCCAACACCTACTTTGGCCGCCTTTCCTTCCAGTTCTCTGCTGCCAATGACTGGAACGAATTGCAAAACTCGCTGAAGCTGGAGACTTATACTTCCCTCACTAACTTTAAAGATCAGCTATCTGAGCAGCTTACCGATCGCTGCAACTGTACATAGCCCATCTGTAAATAGCACACCCAATCTACCTACCTCATCCCCATATTGTTTTTATTTACTTTTCTGCTCTTTTGCACACCAGTATTTGTACTTGCACATCACCATCTGCTCATCTATCACTCCAGTGTTCATTTGCTAAATTGTAATTACTTTGCAACTATGGCCTATTTATTGCCTTACCTCCTCACGCCATTTGCACACACTGTATATAGACTTTCTTTTTTTTCTATTGTGTTATTGACTGTAAGCTTGTTTACTCCATGTGTAACTCTGTGTTGTTGTTTGTGTCGCACTGCTTTGCTTTATCTTGGCCAGGTCGCAGTTGTAAATGAGAACTTGTTCTCAACTAGCTTACCTGGTTAAATAAAGGTGAAATAAAATAAAAATTACAAATAAATGACAGAGCACACCTTTCATTTTGTTGTGTCATCGTAGCCAATCAACTGCATTATGCTTGAAAAACACTTAAACTTCAACCAGTAAAAAATGCCCTTTGGCAAATTTTGCTACAGCCTTTGTCAATGAGCATTAGAATTCTAGCTAACTGCTGCATCCAAAATAGGCATTTTTCAAAGATCACAAACAAATATAATCTTAGTGACAGTTCAAGCATTAATCAAAACAACATTGTAAGAGTACGAGAACCCCAAAAATGTGTTTTGTTTAGAATAAATAACTATCTTAAGTTGATCACTCTTTTGTTGTTGAGAATTGTCCTGCACAGCAGGAAACACAAACTTATGGTATATTCAAGGTTTAAAAAGGCTTCTAAAGTTTGTAATTTCCACTTTAAAATGTCAGACTTGATTTGCCCAAACAAAAAATGTATCAATCCCCCCCAAAAAATCCACATAATAATTCAGATTTCCTATTGCTGGAGGATTGTTTTCCTGCTGTAGCAAACTGGCTGAAATCAAGATCCTTTATCTGTAGGCTAAGTTGAATGGGCACAGATGGCGAACTGCAGTTGTTTTCCCCCACAGCGGCCGTAGTTCAGGGGACTACTTGTTCATGACGTGAATAGTGACTCTGAGTATGAGCATGTGAACATTCCAACTTGTCTCAACATTCTTTTATCAGCCTGCGAACATTCTATTGCACTGACTCCTACAACAAGATATATACAGGAGAGGGAGAGATGACCGGTGTCCCCTGTGAACACTTACGCTCCGTGTCTTCGTAAGGATAGTAATAACAATCCATTTATGATGTCTTCCACATGCTCTCTATGACTACAGTAATTTTCCTAGTTAGTCTGTCCTTCATCACATGAATTTGGAGATGAGAGAGGGGAGTGTGTGTCTGTGAGTGTGGGGGTGAGGGGGATTCCATTTTAATTTAACACCAGCAGCTATGCAAACAGAAGACAGAGAGGACGGTGGCCCAGGCATGGCAGGCAGGCGAGTGGCTGAGGGAGAGAGGGAATGAAGAGAGGGAGAGCCAGTGAGTCTAGACTCCAGATGTGCTGTGCTTTGTGGCTCTGCCTGGCCTGCTACGCCCGCTCTGCTCTCTGAATATCCCCAGAAAATGGCACCGCTCCGCCTGTAAATCACCCAGGCCAGGGCTGAGGCAGCACCGCGGCCACAAAACCCCCTCCGCACGGACCCCCAAAACGCGCAGGCCAGCGACAGGCGGACGCCGGCCAGCCTGACTCGACGCATTACGCCAATAACCTTCCCTCTACTCACAGTATATGAGATAAACAGGGTTCCAACTAATGCTACCACCCTTTTCCATGTACAGTACCTCTGGGCTCTGGTTGCAGTTAAATTATACTTGTGTGTGTGTGTGTGTGTGTGTGTGTGTGTGTGTGTGTGTGTGTGTGTGTGTGTGTGTGTGTGTGTGTGTGTGTGTGTGTGTGTGTGTGTGTGTGTGTGTGTGTGTGTGTGTGAACAGCTGTGCATGTGATCATCAACACATTACTATAAAGTACAGAAGAATATACTTCTGTGTGATAATTGACGCAGACGTTGTCCTCATTCAGCTTACCACAGAATGTCATTTTAAATATACGCTTTCTGGTTCCATGTCATTCCTTCAATAGCACACTACATCCAAACTGGGCCCAGCTCTAGACTCTCATCCAATCCAACTCCAGAGAATTAATTCACAGAATTACAGATACTTGGTTTTTGTGTGTAATCTCCACATCAGCTCCAATACATAATGAGATGTTTTAGTTGAAACTCTAGTCCATATATAGCAACCCATGCACACCACAGACATTCACTGAACCCAGGCTTTCTCATCGTACATCAGAATGTGTTTTTTCCCCTTCTCTGATATAGTGGCTCATTTGGACAGAAATAGTTAGGGCAGCAATGGATGCACAATTACACCCAAAGAGCAGCATGTGTTTCCAGCTGATCCTCCGCCATTGTGAGGCCTCTAGAGTCAAGGCTTACTCAGCTGTTTAAACAGGTAGTGTGTAGACATGCAGGCTGTGTTGAAGTTGATCAGGGTGTGGCCATCCTCTAAACAAACAGGTGTAGTGTAGTGGAGGCTGTGTTAGGCAGTGCAGTGTTCATCACAAGGCTTGTTCTGCCTCAGGGACGTCTGTTTCCTCCCAATGTCTTTTGTCCCTGTGTGTGAACAGGTGAGCAAGCCACAGGCATTGCTCCCAACAAATACAAACAGAGACAAACACACACATATACACACACTTTTGTGGTTGTTTAAACACCTTGCTTTTGTTTTTCTTTGCCACAGTTAGGGAGTTCTCTGGACATCAGGCCCCAGTCCCTCCATGGGTCCATGGTAGCATCAGAAGTAACAGCTGAAGGTTTATGGACTCATTCATCTATGAGGTTAACTAGACTTTAACCCTGCCTGCTAACAACATGCACAGTGGGAGGGAGCTCTACTATGCCATATATGCACCCATTGCATGGTCAGTGACAGTCTGACATGGACATGTTTGCATGTGGACAGGTAAAAGTTGACTTCATAATGAATCTGCCTCATAACATACTGAGAGAGAAAGAGAAAGGGGGACACACAATGGTTCCTCTTGTTTTCTGCAGTGTCTTGCCTATACCACAAGGGGGCCACATACACCACTTGACGTGGATGATGAGTTGGTGTCTGTGTGTCTGTCTGTGTGCATACAAGGGGGGGACACTGGAGGCCATACAGGCACTCAGGGCTTTTACTGGCCCAGTTAATTAGTAGCAATATTGTAAACAAACAGCCCAACAGCCTTTCATCGTGTGAGACGGCTGGAGGGGGACTTCTCTCTCTCTCCCTCTCTCCTGAGATGAATCTGTTCAGAGGCCTTTATCTGTGTCTGGCCCTGTCTTATCTGATCTCCACTTATATGCCTCCTGTTCTTCGTGGCCGTGTGTGTGTGTGTGTGTGTGTGTGTGTGTGTGTGTGTGTGTGTGTGTGTGTGTGTGTGTGTGTGTGTGTGTGTGTGTGTGTGTGTGTGTGTGTGTGTGTGTGTGTGTGTGTGTGTGTGTGTGTGTGTGTGTGTGTGTGTGTGTGTGGAATGCTTGACTTGGATGAGAGCCGGGTGAAGTCATCTTCAGTTGAGGTAATGAAATAAAATTGCATATCAAATCTCCACAGGTAATGTCATTATACTGAACTGATTTGAAATTGTTCAAGTGTACAGTATTTTATGATTGTTTTTTTCTAACCTTATTTGTGCAGGCTGTGTGGCGGGGGTTATACGCAGCTGTTTGTTTCTGTGTAAATTCATGCATGTGAACGTGTGTGTGTGTGTGCATGCATGTGTGTGTGTGTGTACTGCAGGTGGCCATTTGTTTTTCATTCAAATATAATAACCAGTGTACGTATATGTTTTAAATCAAAGCCATTGCAAACCACTTATCCCATCTGTATTTCTCTCCTCTGGCAGGGCTCGAAGTAGGCTAGGTATGAAGTGAACAATTTAGCTACAACGCTGTAGTAATCGTTGTTGCCAACTGTCTCCCCCTGGATAACCTTCTCTTACACTCTTACACACACACTCTCTCGCTCTCGCTCTCTCTCGCGCTCTCTCTCTCTTTCTCTTTCTCTTTCTCAGTGTTGACACAGCTTCAGCAGGACACTCCCTCCACACCCGGACACCCCCCTCCTCCCCCCACTCTCTCCCCCCACACACAAACCTGTTTGGTGCAGATCAGAAGCCCAGCTCGGAGGCCCCACACCTGGACATGTTTGCGGAGGAAGAGGGCGGGCGGCGCTCCATGCGCCTGTCGACTGGCTCCACCATGTCTGGCCAGCTGTGCTCCTGGCCTGGCCTCACACTGTGGGGGCTGTGCAGCTGGAAAAAGCATGTCTCCCAAAAGAGGGAGAAAAAAGGAAGGGAGGACAGTCACAAAGCGAGAGAGAGAAAAGCACATATACAGTCCCTCTCTCTCTCTCTCTACTGCTCTTTACATGTCACTGTCCTTTTACTGGGTAACAAATTATTATGTTATTTTGTTTGATAACTGAGCATAGTTGTGTTTTCCCACCTAGACTGTAAAAAATTGAAAAAGTATATTTAATTATACTTATGTGTGGTTATAGTGGTGTTCATGCTTTTGGAGACTATGCTACTGATGTTTTTCCAGGTTGAAAATGTCAGTGCAATTAATCTATTGGTTGATGTCCACACACACACACATTGTTCAAGTTGTTGTCATGGTTTGGGCCAATTAAGCCTCAGCATACCAAAGGAAAATGTAATTATCTCACTATTTGTGCCATATTTTTTTTGGTCTTCACATCTTGTTTTTCATTAGCTGGTATTGAGTTTGTAAACAGATGCCACTGTCACAACAATGCTGCTGGGGTAGAATAGAGTTGAATACAGTATGGTCCACAGAGGGGGATCATAGAGTCCAAATGCAATGAGACAGCATATACTTGCCACTTCATATTCATACTAAGTTTCTTCACTTTTATTCATGTGCTCTTTACTGTTACTGCTTAGGAGGACAAACCCTTATCTATCTTTGCGTGGCCTCCTGCCCTGGCCTACATGCTGGTCCTGAGGGATGCAGTGCAGTGTCCAGCATTAGCAGGAAGTGGAGTATGTGTGAAGTGGCCCATGTGTGTTCCTGTCACTCAGCAGAGCCAGGACCAGGACCAAGGGAGACCTAGTCAGGACATGCTCAGGTCCCCCAGGATGGAGACTTTGTCCTGAGTAGAGGCTTCAACTCCATCACCTCAAGTCTGACTCTTAAAACCACACTCACCCACTAATTGTGATGGATTGAGATTGTATCATAGCTGTTCATTCTTGTGTAAGGAAAGTGAAATGCCACAGGCTCATGCCAAAAGCTTCTTTGCTCTTAAGCACCGTTGTGGTGGATTTTCAGCTGCCCTTGCCCAGTAATATTCCCATAGCTTAGATTTTAAATGCTATCTGTATAGATGTTAACTGAAGCAATTTATGCTTTCAGATACCATAGCCTTGACTAGACAGCCCCTACACACTTAGAAAAAAAGAGTTCCAAAAAGGTTATTCGACTGTCCCCATAGGAGAACCCTTTTTGGTTCCAGGTATAACCCTTTTTGGTTCCGGGTAGAACCCTTTAGAGTTCCATGTAGAACCCTCTGGGGAAAGGGTTCTACCTGGAACCAAAAAGGGTTCTTCAAAAGAGTTATCCTATGGGGACAGCTGAATAACCCATTTTGGTTCTAGATAGTACCTCTTTTTCTAACAGTGTAAGTTATGTGGTTTCACATACAGCTTAGGCGGAACAACCCTAAATACTGTTATTTATCCAGTCTGATTATTAATTGATTAGTTAAATGTCAACCATATATCCCCTAGAATACAGTAGTTTAGACAAGTATATAACATCTATAGAAGAGACAGGAATGCTTATGGGGGAGGTGTTGCTATATATATTCAGAGCCATATCCCATATCCCTCTCCTTAGAAAGGATCTCATGTCAAGTGTTATTGAAGTACTGTGGCTGCAGGTTCACCTGCCTCATCTAAAGCCTATGCTTTTGGAGTGTTGTTATAGGCCACCAACAGTCAGTATCTAAATAATGTGTGTGAAATGCTTGATGGTGTATGTGATGTAAACATAGAGGTCTACTTTCTTGGGGATCTGAATATTGACTGGTTTTCATCAAGCTGTCTACTCTAGATCAAATCAAATCACATTTTAGCAGATGTTATTGCGGATGTAGCGAAGTGCTTGTGCTTCTAGCTCCGACAGTGCAGTAATATCTAACAAGTAATATCTAACAAATTACACAACATATACCCAATACACACAAATCTAAGTAGGAATTAATTAAGACTATATACTTATGGACGAGCGATGTCAGAGCGGAACGGACTAAGATACAGTAGAATAGTATAGAAAACAGTATATACATATGAGATGAGTAATGCAAGATATGTAAACATTATTAAGTGAATGAGGTACCGTAGAATAGTATAGAAAACAGTATATACATATGAGATGAGTAATGCCAGATATGTAAACATTATTAAAGTGACTAGTGTTCCATTCCTTAAAGTGGCCAGTGATTCCTAGTCTATGCCTATAGGCAGCAGGCTCTAATGGGCTAGTGATGGCTGTTTAACAGTCTGATGGCCTTGAGATAGAATCTGTTTTTCAGTCTCTCGGTCCCAGGTTTGATGCACCTGTACTGACCCCCGCCTTCTGGATGATAGCGGGGTGAACAGGCAGTGGCTGGAGTGGTTAATGTCCTTGAGGATCTTTTTGACCTTCCTGTGACATCGGGTGCTGTAGGTGTCCTGGAGGGCAGGTAGTTTGCCCCCGGTGATGCATTGGGCAGACCGCACCACCCTCTGGAGAGCCTTGCGGTTACGGGCGGTGCAGTTGCCATACTAGGCGGTGATACAGCCTGACAGGATGCTTTCAATTGTGCATCTGTAAAAATGTGTGAGGGTTTTAGGTGACAAGCCACATTTCTTTAGCCTCCAGAGGTTGAAGAGGCTCTGTTGTGCTTTCTTCACCACACTGTCTGTGTGGGTGGTCCATTTCAGTTTGTCAGTGATGTGTACGCCAAGGAACTTGAAGCTTTCCACCTTCTCCACTGCGGTCCCGTCGATGTAGGTAGGGGGGTGCACCCTTTGCTGTTTCCTGAAGTCCACGATCATCTCTTTGTTTTGTTGACGTTGAGTGAGAGGTTGTTTTCCAGGCACTGGTAATCAAGCCTACTACTGTTGTGTCATCTGCAAACTTGATGATTGAGTTGGAGGCGTGCTTGGTCATGCAGTCATGGGTGAACAGGGAGTACAGGAGGGGGCTGAGCACGCACCCTTGTGGGGCCCCAGTGTTGAGGATCAGCGGAGTGGAGATGATGTTTCCTACCTTCACCTGGGGGCGGGCCGTTAGGATGTCCAGGACCTAGTTGCACAGGGCATGGTTCAGACCCAAGGCATCGAGCTTAATGACGAGCTTGGAGGGTACTATGGTGTTGAATGCTGAGCTATAGTCAATAAACAGCATTCTTACATAGGTATTCCTCTTGTCCAGATGGGATAGGGCAGTGTGCAGAGTGATTGCATCGTCTGTGGATCTATTGAGGCGGTAAGCAAATTGAAGTGGGTCTAGGATGACAGGTAAGGTAGAGGTGATATGGTCCTTGACTAGTCTCTCAAAGCACTTTATGATGACAGGTGAGTGCTACGGGGCGATAGTCATTAAATTCAGTTACCTTTACCTTCTTGGGTACAGGAACAATGGTGGCCATCTTGAAGGATGTGGGGACAGCAGCCTGTGATAGGGAGAGATTGAATATGCCCGTAAACACACCAGCCAGCTGGTCTGCGCATGCTCTGAGGACGTGGCTAGGTCTAGGCCGGAAGCCTTGCGAGGGTTAACACGTTTAAATGTTTTACTCACATCAACTATGGAGAAGGAGAGCCCACAGTCCTTGGTAGCGGGCCGCGTTGGTGGCACTGTGTTTAGCCTGTCCGGAAGCAAGACGTCGGTCTCAGTGAAGTGGCTGGTTTTCCTTTTGTAGTCCGTGATTGTCTGTGGTGGCCTGCCACATACGTCTCGTGCCTGAGCCGTTGAATTGCGACTCCACTTTATCTCTATACTGACGTTTAGCTTGTTGCCTTTGAGAGTGAATTACTACACTGTTTATATTCTGCCATATTACCAGTCACGTTGCCATGGTTAAAGGCTGAGGTTTGCATTTTTATTTTTGCGTGAATGCTACCATCTATCCACGGTTTCTGGATAGGGTAGGTTTTAATAGTCACAGTGGGTACTACATCTCCTATACACTTCCTTATAAACTCAGTCACCGTATCCGTGTACGCGTCTAGATT
Organism: Salmo salar; assembly: GCF_965601325.2. Taxonomy (NCBI): domain Eukaryota; kingdom Metazoa; phylum Chordata; class Actinopteri; order Salmoniformes; family Salmonidae; genus Salmo; species Salmo salar. The sequence continues at coordinate 83,289,466 of NC_138302.1, read as the reverse complement.
ATTTTTCGCAAGCTACCTGGAACATATCCCAGTCTACATGATAAAAACAATCCTGACGCGTGGATTCCGATTGGTCAGACCAGTGTTGAATAGTACGAAGCACGGGCACTTTCTGTTTGAGTTTCTGCCTATAGGACGGGAGGAGCAAGATGGAGTCATGGTCAGATTTGCCGAAAGGAGGGTGGGGGAGGGCCTTGTAGGCGTTCCGGAAGTTTGAATAGCAATAGACGAGAGTCTTAGTAGCGCGCGTAGGACAGTCAAGATGTTGATAAAACTTTGGCAGCCTAGTCCTCAGATTTGCTTTGTTAAAATCCCCAGCTACAATAAATGCAGCCTCAGGATATGTGGTTTCCAGTTTTCATAAAGTCCAATGAAGTTCTTTGAGGGCCGTCGAGGTTTCGGCTTGAGGTGGGATGTAAATGGCCATGGCGATGACGGAGGAGAATTCTCTTGGGAGATAATATGGTTGGCATTTAATTGGGAGGTTTTCTAGGTCGGGTGAACAAAATGACTTGAGTTCCTGTATGTTCCTAGAATTACACCATGAGTTGTTAATCATGAAACAGATCCCACCGCCCTTATGCTTCCCGGAGAGATATTTATTCCTGTCTGTGCGATGTCCTGAGAATCTTTTCACTGTAACCAGTGCCTGTAACCTGGTTCAGGTTATTAATCAACCTACCATGGTGTTTACAAACACTACAGGAACAAGATTATCCACATGTATTGATCACATTTTTACTAATACTGTAGAACTCTGTTCTAAAGCTGTATCCGTGTAACGCCCTGGCCATAGAGAGGGGTTTTTGTTCTTTATTTTGGTTAGGCCAGGGTGTTACATTGGGTGGGCGTTCTATGTTCATTTTTCTATGTTTTTGTATTTCTTTGTTTTGGGCCGTGTGTGGCTCCCAATAAAGCACAGCTGTAGTTCGTTGTTGCTGATTGGGAGTCACACATAAGTAGCCTGTTTTCCTTTGGGTTTTTGTGGGTGATTGTTTTCTGTTTAGTGTGTAACCGGACAGAACTGTTGCTGGTTGTTTTGTTTATTTTGTAGTGTTCATGCGTTCCATTAAATGAAAGAAAGATGAACACATCCTCCGCTGCACCTTGGTCTCATTTTAACGACGGCCGTTACAATCCGTACCAATTGGATGCAGTGATCACAATATAGTGGCTATATGTAGGATAACCAAGGTTCCAAAAGCTGGGCCTAAAACAGTGTATAAGAGATCATATAAAGTTTTTGCTGTGACTATTATGTGGATGAAGTAACTAATATTTGTTGGTCAGATGTGATTAATAAGGAACATCCAGACGCAGCTCTTGATGAATTTATGAAATTGCTTCTTCCAATTATTGATAAACATGCACCTGTTAAGAAACTGACTGTTAATTATTTTACCTTTATTTAACTAGGCAAGTCAGTTAAGAACAAATTCTTATTTACAATGACAGCCTAGGAACAGTGGGTTAACTGCCTTGTTCAGGGGCAGGACAACAGATGTTTACCTTGTCAGCTCAGGGATTTGATCTAGCAACCTTGCGGTTACTGGCCCAACACTCTAGCCACTAGGCTACCTGCCGCCCCAGTCTCTCTGTTAATGCTCCATGGAGTGATTAAAAACTGTATGGTTGAAAGAGATGGGGCAAACGTCGTGGCTAATAAGACTGGCTGACTTACTGCAAATTGAGACATTTTGTGATGAAACTTAACAAAAAGAAGAAGAAACTGTATTATTAAGCCAAGATCAATGATATAAAGAATGATGGGGGAAAAACTGTGGCGTACTTTCAATTAAATTATGGGCAAATTCAACGCCATCTTTAATCAAAGAAGATGGCTTATTCATCACAAAACCAGTTGATGTTGCAAATTATTTTAATGATTACTTCATTGGCAAATTGAAGAAACTGAGGAGATTAAATTACTTGGTGTTATCTTAGATTGTAAACTGTCATGGTCAAAACATATGGATTCAATGGTTGTAAAGATTGGGAGAGGTCTGTCCGTGAGAAAGAGATGTTCTGCTTTTTTGACACCACACTCCACAAAGCAAGTCCTGCAGGTTCTAGTTTTGTCTTGTCTTGATTTTTGTCCAGCCATGTGGCCAAGTGCTGCTAAGAAAGACCTAGTTAAGCTGCAGCTGGGCCAGAACAGAGTGACATTTTGATCTTCATTGTAATCAGAGGGCTAATATAAATATTATGCATGGTAGTCTCTCTTGGCTAAGAGTTGAGGAGAGACTGACTTATTGTTATAAGAAACATTAATGTGTCGAAAATTCCAAATTGTTTGCATAGTCAACTTACACACAGCTCTGACACACACACTTACCCCACCAGACATGCCACCAGGGGTCGTTTCACAGTCCCCAAATCCAGAACAAATTCAAGAAAGCGTACAGTATTATATAGAGCCATTATTGCATGGAACTCCCTTCCATCTCATCTTGCTCAAATGAACAGCAAACCTGGTTTCAAAAAACAGATAAAGCAACACCTCACGGCACAACACCTCTACCCAATTTGACCTAGATCATTTGTGTGTATGTATTGATATGTAGGCTATGTGTGCTATTTTTAAATGCATGTAGTTCGATCATTTAGCTTTCTTGCCTATTAATGTTCTGTATTATGTCATGTTCCATGTTCTGTGTTGACCCTAGGAAGAGTAGCTGCGCCCTTTGCAACAGCTAATGGGGATCCTAATAAAATACCCCCCCAAAATCCTTTAACATACATCAATGAATCTAAGGACTCATACTTATTTGAACTCAATGGGTACTCAAACCACACTGACACAATAACCGGCCCAGATGGACCCCCACTGACCGCTATGAGAAGCCCATGTGGCTGTGATGTCCCCCTCACAGTTTACCCTCTCTGCGGGGAGACATACCGACAGGCCTGTACCCCCCCCCCCCCCCCCCCCCAGGCTGGGCTGACACCCCAGGCCTTATCCCCACTCCCTAGGCCATAGCAGCCACCCTGCTGTCACCCCCAGCCCATGCAGGTGGCCAAAGGGATACAATGAAGGAATAAGGTGAACATATGCTGCCCAGTACGACTGGTGGTGTCGTTAGCCACGCGTGGGGAGACAGATAGCCTCAGTGGGCTTGACAGAGGAATGGGAGGACTGAGAGATTCATCAGACTAGAGGCACCATGTCAATGTAGAGCATGTGGAATCTTTTAAATCAGCTGGTATACACATCAACACATAAAAAGATGCATTCATATATAAATTAACAGTTTCAGCTGGGCAGAGAGATGTATTATTTTGGAAGATTTACACTGCAATCCCAGAAAGCAAGGCACCCAAAACAGCCTCATCCACACAATGTTCCCTTCTCCTCTCCCTCTCCCTGTACTAACTCTCTGCCTCTCCCCTCTGCTTCTGGCCTGTGCTCCCTCACCCAGTGGAGCCCTCCTCCCTGCAGGCTGTCTCTGCTCTGCCCTGCCTGTCAGGGGAGGCTGTGGTGGGGCTTCATGTACCAGCCAGCGCCTGTCTCTACCGGGGCCCACAGTCACCACACCCACTGCATTCCTCCACACACACGAAGGGCAGGGCAAGTGGCCTGGAGGGCTGGATGGGAGGCTCTGGGGAGAGGGGAGCTGATTGGAATACACAGTCCACTGAGGATAGACTGGTGCAATACTGTGGTTAGTCTTTCAAATCACCATGTGGAATATTTACTTTGTGCCTAATATTTACTTTGTGCCTCCAAAAGTTGAGATGACACCTCTCAAGGGGATTTGATTCGGTTCACCTGATATCAAAATAAACCTGCAGCCCAGCAAAGAAAGTGTAAAAACAGTTCAGGGGAAAGACCTTTGAGAGAACAAAAGGGAAAAATCCCTGACAAAAGCAGGAAGGTGCAATTATCTCCACAGCTGTCTGTGGAACCGGAAGTCTCTCCCAGAGAGGCGGCTCCGCGGGGCCTGATCACAGAGCCAGGACAGGAAGTCACAAGAAGACAGGAAGTGGGCGCTAGCTCCAGGAAGTAAGTTTTGCAGCTTCGGCTCCATGAAGTCTCGACTCTGAAGTGAGGGAGGAGGGAGGGACCCATCACAACATCAGAGAGATGGAGAGAGGAAAGATAGACACAGAGGGCAAAATGGGAGGGGTAAAGAGATAGAAAGAAGGAATAGAAGAGCACGGGTGGGCTTGGGTTGATTGAGAAAAAAAAAATTATATATATATATACAGAGTGCCTTTGGAAAATCTTCAGACCGCTTGACTTTTTCCACGTTTTGTTAGGTTACCGCTATATTCTAAAATTAATTAAATAGATTTTTTTCCTCATCAATCTACACACATATCAATCACATCATATCAATCACATCAATCTACACCACATAATGACAAAGAAAAAAAGGTTACACATTTTTGCTAATTTATAAAAGAATATATATATATATATATATATATATATATATATATATATATATATACACACTGCTCAAAAAAATAAAGGGTACATTTAAACAACACATCCTAGATCTGAATGAATTAAATAATCTTATTAAATACTTTTTTCTTTACATAGTTGAATGTGCTGACAACAAAATCACACAGAAATAATCAATGGAAATCCAATTTATCAACCCATGGAGGTCTGGATTTGGAGTCACACTCAAAATTAAAGTGGAAAACCACACTACAGGCTGATCCAACTTTGATGTAATGTCCTTAAAACAAGTCAAAATGAGGCTCAGTAGTGTGTGTGGCCTCCACGTGCCTGTATGACCTCCCTACAACGCCTGGGCATGCTCCTGATGAGATGGCGGATGGTCTCCTGAGGGATCTCCTCCCAGACCTGGACTAAAGCATCCGCCAACTCCTGGACAGTCTGTGGTGCAACGTGGCGTTGGTGGATGGAGCGAGACATGATGTCCCAGATGTGCTCAATTGGATTCAGGTCTGGGGAACGGGCGGGCCAGTCCATAGCATCAATGCCTTCCTCTTGCAGGAACTGCTGACACACTCCAGCCACATGAGGTCTAGCATTGTCTTGCATTAGGAGGAACCCATGGCCAACCGCACCAGCATATGGTCTCACAAGGGGTCTGAGGATCTCATCTGGGTACCTAATGGCAGTCAGGCTACCTCTGGCGAGCACATGGAGGGCTGTGCGGCCCCCCAAAGAAATGCCACCCCACACCATGACTGACCCACCGCCAAACCGGTCATGCTGGAGGATGTTGCAGGCAGCAGAACGTTCTCCACGGCGTCTCCAGTGTGAACCTGCTTTCATCTGTGAAGAGCACAGGGCGCTAGTGGCGAATTTGCCAATCTTGGTGTTCTCTGGCAAATGCCAAACGTCCTGCACGGTGTTGGGCTGTAAGCACAACCCCCACCTGTGGACGTCGGGCCCTCATACCACCCTCATGGAGTCTGTTTCTGAGCAGACACATGCACATTTGTGGCCTGCTGGAGGTCATTTTGCAGGGCTCTAGCAGTGCTTCTCCTGCTCCTCCTTGCACAAAGGCGGAGGTTGCGGTCCTGCTGCTGGGTTGTTGCCCTCCTACGGCCTCCTCCACGTCTCCTGATGTACTGGCCTGTCTCCTGGTAGCGCCTCCATGCTCTGGACACTACGCTGACAGACACAGCAAACCTTCTTGCCACAGCTCGCATTGATGTGCCATCCTGGATGAGCTGCACTACCTGAGCCACTTGTGTGGGTTGTAGACTCCGTCTCATGCTACCACTAGAGTGAAAGCACCGCCAGCATTCAAAAGTGACCAAAACATCAGCCAGGAAGCATAGGAACTGAGAAGTGGTCTGTGGTCACCACCTGCAGAACCACTCCTTTATTGGGGGTGTCTTGCTAATTGCCTATAATTTCCACCTGTTGTCTATTCCATTTGCACAACAGCATGTGAAATTTATTGTCAATCAGTGTTGCTTCCTAAGTGGACAGTTTGATTTCACAGAAGTGTGATTGACTTGGAGTTACATTGTGTTGTTTAAGTGTTCCATTTATTTTTTTGAGCAGTGTATATACAGGACAATGACCCTAAGCACACAGCCAAGACAAGGCAGGCATGGATTCGGGACAAGTGTCTGAATGTCCTTGAGTGACCCAGCCAGTTTGGAGAGACCTGAAAATACAGTGCCTTGCAAAAGTATTAATCCCCCATGGCGTTTTTCCTATTTTGTTGCATTACAACCTGTAATTTAAATGGATTTTTATTTGGATTTCATGTAATGGACATACATAAAATAGTCAAAATTGGTGAAGTGAAATGAAAAAAATAACTTGTTTAAAAAATTTTAAATAAATTAAAAACAGAAAAGTGGTGCATGCATATGTATTCACCCCCTTTGCTATGAAGCCCCTAAATAAGATCTGGTACAACCAATTACCTGCAACCAGTCACAAAATGTGTTAAATAAAGTCCACCTGTGTGCAATCTAAGTGTCACATGATCTCAGTATATATACACGCCTGTTCCAAAAGGCCCCAGAGTCTGCAACACCACTAAGCAAGGGGCACCACCAAGCAAGCGGCACCATAAAGATCAAGGACCTCTCCAAACAGGTCAGGGACAAAGTTGTGAAGTACAGATGCAAGGAGGGCATTAATCAGAGAGGCAACAAAGAGACCAAAGATAACCCCGAAGGAGCTGCAAAGCTCCACAGCGGAGATTGGAGTATCTGTCCAGAGGACCACTTTAAGGCCTACACTCCACAGAGCTGGGCTTTACAGAAGAGTGGCCAGAAAAAAAGCCATTGCTTAAAGAAAATAATAAGCAAACACGTTTGGTGTTCGCCACAAGGCATGTGGGAGACTCCCCAAACATATAGAAGAAGGTACTATGGTCAGATGAGACAATAATTTTGCTTTTTGCCCATCAAGGAAAACGCTATCTCTGGCGCAAACCCAACACCTCTCATCACCCCGAGAACACCATCCCCACAGTGAAGCATGGTGGTGGCAGCATCATGCTGTGGGGATGTTTTTCATTGGCAGGGACTGGTAAACTGGCCAGAATTGAAAGAATGATGGATGGCCCTAAATACAGGGAAATTCTTGAGGGAAACTTGTTTCAGTCTTCCAGAGATTTGAGACTGGGACTGAGATTCACCTTCCAGCAGAACAATGACCCTAATCATACTGCTAAAGCAACACTTGAGTGGTTTAAGGGGAAACATTTAAATGTCTTGGAATGGCCTAGTCAAAGCCCAGACCTCAATCCAATTGAGAATCTATGGTATGACTTAAAGATTGCTGTACACCAGTGGAATCCATCCAATTTGAAGGAGCTGGAGCAGTTTTGCCTTGAAGAATGGGCAAAATTCCCAGTTGCTAGATGTGCCAAGCTTATAGAGACGTACCGCAAAAGACATGCAGCTGTAATTGCTGCAAAAGGTGGCTCTACAAAGTATTGACTTTGGAGGGGTGAATAGTTATGCATGCTCAAGTTTTCAGTTTTTTTTGTGTCATTTCTTGTTTGTTTCACAATAAAAAATATTTTGTATCTTCAAAGTGGTAGGCATGTTGTGTAAATCAAATGATACAAACACCCCAAAAAAAATCCATTTTAATTCCAGGTTGTAAGGCAACAAAATAGGAAAAATGCCAAGGCTGTGAATACTTTCGCAAGCCACTGTAGCTGTGCAGCGTCGCTCCCTAGCCAACCTGATAGAGCTTGAGAAAATCTGCAGAGAAGTATGGGGAAAAACTACAAATACAGGTGTGTCAAGCTTGTAGCGTCAGACTTGAGGCTATAATGGCTGCCAAAGATGCTTCAACAAAGTATTGAGTAAAGGGCCTGAGTACTTATGTAAATGTGATATTTCAGTTTTATATTTTTTATACATTTGCAAAAACAATTGAATCCATTTTAGAAGAAGGCTGTAATGTAACAAAATGTGGAAAAAGTCAAGGGGTCTGAATACCTTCCAAATGCACTGTATATTTTCAGCCGAAATTGTTGCAACCCCTATTACTAGCCTATTCAACCTTTCTTTTGTATCGTCTGAGATCCCCAAAGATTGGAAAGCTGCCATGGTCATCCCCCTTTTCAAAGGGAGAGACACTAGACCCAAACTGTTATAGACCTATATCCACCCTGCCCTGCCTTTCTAAAATCTTCAAAAACCAAGTTAGTAAACAGATCACCGACCATTTCGAATCCCACCGTACCTTCTCCGCTATGCAATCTAGTTTCCGAGTTGGTCATGGGTGCACCTCAGCCACGCTCAAGGTCCTAAATGATATCATAACCGCCATCAATAAAAGACAGTACTGTGCAGCCGTCTTCATCGACCTGGCCTAAGGCATTCCACTCTGTCAATCACCGCATTCTAATCGGCAGACTCAATAGCCTTTTCTTCACAAATGACTGCCTCGCCTGGTTCACCAACTACTTCGCAGATAAGAGTTCAGTGTGTCAAATCAGAGGGCCTGTTGTCCTGACCTCTGGCAGTCTCTATGGGGGTGCCACAGGGTTCAATTCTCAGCCCGACTCTTTTCTCTGTATATATCAATGATGTCACTCTTGCTGCTGGTGATTCTCTGATCCACCTCAATGCAGATGACACCATTCGGTATACATCTGGCCCTTCTTATGACACTGTGCTAACAAACCTCCAAACAAGCTTCAACACCATACAACACTCCTTCCGTGGCCTCCAACTACTTTTAAATGCAAGTAAAACTAAGTGCATGCTCTTCAACCGATTGCTGCCGGCACCCTCCCGCCCGACTTGCATCACTACTCTGGACGGTTCTGACCTAGAATATGTAGACAACTACAAATACCTAGGTGTCTGGTTAGACTGTAAACTCTCCTTCCAGACTCACATTAAGCATCTCCAATCCAAAATTAAATCTAGAATCGGCTTCCTATTTCGCAACAAAGCCTCCTTCACTCATGCTGCCAAACTTACCCTCGTAAAACGGACTATCCTACCGATCCTTGACTTCAGCGATGTCCTTTACAAAATAGCCCCCAACACTACTCAGCAGACTGGATGTATTCTATCACAGTGCCATCCGTTTTATCACCAAAGCCCTATATACTACCCACCACTGCGACCTGTATGCTCTCGTTGGCTGGCCCTCACGACATATCCGTCCCCAAACCCACTGGCTCCAGGTCATCTATAAGTCTTTGTTGGGTAAAGCCCCGCCTTATCTCAGCTCACTGGTCACCATAGCAACACCCACGCATATCACGCGCTCCAGCAGGTATATTGCACTGGTCATCCCCAAAGCCAACACTTCCTTTGGCCGCCTTTCCTTCCAGTTCTCTGCTGCCAGTGACTGGAACGAATTGCAAAAATCTCTGAAGCTGGAGTCTTATATCTCCCTCTCTAACTTTAAGCATCAGCTGTCAGAGCAGCTTACCGATCACTGTACCTGTACACAGCCAATCTGTAAATAGCAAACCCGACTACCTCATCCCCATATTATTACTGACCCTCTTGCTCTTTTGCACCCCAGTATGTCTTCTTGCACATCATCATCTGCACATCTATCACTCCAGTATTAATGCTAAATTGCAATTATTTTCCCCTCTAGGGCCTATTTATTGCCTATCTCCCTACTCTTCTACATTTGCACACACTGTTCATAGATTTTTCCATTTTTATTTTCTTTTGTGTTATTGACTGTACATCTGTTTATGTGTAACTCTGTGTTGTTGTTTTTGTCGCACTGCTTTGCCTTATCTTGGCCAGGTCGCAGTTGTAAATGAGAACTTATTCTCAACTGGCGTACCTTTTTAGATAAAGGTGAAATAAAAAATATATATAAAAAAATATGCTCTCTATTTGTCAGAAGCTAGGTTTCCATTCAATTGGCGACAGATTTTCATGTGAATATTCTAAAATCCGCAAAAAACAATATGCGCATTTTCCCACCAGAGATGTGTTTCCATTGAATTGACTTGTTGCGGATAAAAGGATTTGCATGATGACATAGTGCACATACTTTTGTGGTTAAAGTCCCTTGTACCGAATAAAACATTTCCATATCTACTGATGGTTTCCTCAGAATAAAAAAATTGCGTTATATAGTGAGTTTGCCCACTGGTATTGGCACGTGTGCTCCAGCCAACAGCTCACAGATACATTACGGGTATAGCCTACATACATGATGAGATTATTATAGACAAAAGAACAAGATTATTTTTATTGGTCAAACGGCAGCCAAGAATCAATGATCATGTCACCAGACCCTTGATATTTATTGGAAAGGAGCATCAACCTCATCACCTCGCACTTTCACCACCCTGTGAAGTTCATCATAACTTATTTAATCTGTAGCCTAATAAACTGCATGCTTTCCCAATGAGTCGTAGTGGGAGGGTCACACAACATATCATCGCGTGTCTCCAAATTAACTTTGATATGATGGTTAATACAGTTGAAGTCAGAAGTTTACATAGACCTTAGCCAAATACATTTAAACTCAGTTTATCACAATTACTGACATTTAATCCTAGTAAAAATGCCCTGTCTTAGGTCAGTTAGGATCACCACTTTATTTTAAGAATGTGAAATGTCAGAATAATAGTAGAGAGAATGATTTATTTCAGCTTTTTTTTCTTTCATCACATTCCCAGTGGGTCAGAAGTTTACATACACTCAATTAGTATTTGGTAGCATTGCCTTTAAATTGTTTAACTTGGGTCAAACATTTCGGGCAGCCTTCCACAAGCTTCCCACAATAAGTTGGGAGAATTTTGGCCCCTTTCTCCTGACAGAGCTGGTGTAACGGAGTCAGGTTTGTAGGCCTCCTTGCTCGCACACGATTTTTCAGTTCTGCCCACACATTTTCTGTAGGATTGAGGTCAGGGCTTTGTGATGGCCACTCCAATACCTTGACGTTGTTGTCTTTAAGCCATTTTGCCACAACTTTGGAAGTATGCTTGGGGTCATTGTCCATTTGGAACACCCATTTGCGACCAAGCTTTAACTTCCTGACTGATGTCTTGAGATGTTGCTTCAATATATCCACATAATTTTCCTTCTATTATCATCTATTTTGTGAAGTGCACCAGTCCCTCCTGCAGCAAAGCACCCCCACAACATGATTCTGCCACCCCCGTGCTTCACGGTTGGGATGGTGTTCTTCAGCTTGCAATCATCCCCTTTTCCCTCTAAACATAACGATAGTCATTATGGCCAAGCAGTTCTATTTTAGTTTCATCAGACCAGAGTACATTTCTCCAAAAAGAATGATCTTTGTCCCCATGTGCAGTTGCAAACCGTAGTCTGGCTTTTTTATGCCGGTTTTGGAGCACTGGCTTTTTCCTTGCTGAGCGGCCTTTCAGGTTATGTCGATATAGAACTCGTTTTACTGTGGATGTAGATACTTTGTACCTGTTTCCTCCAGCATCTTCACAAGGTCCTTTGCTGTTGTTCTGGGATTGATTTGCACTTATCGCACCAAAGTACGTTCATTTCTAGGAGACAGAACACGTCTCCTTCCTGAGCGGTATAACGGCTACGTGGTCCCATGGTGTTTATACTTACGTACTATTGTTTGTACAGATGAACGTGGTACCTTCAGGCATTTGGAAATTGCTCCCAGGGATGAACCAGACTTGTGGAGGTCTACAATTGTTTTTCTGAGGTCTTGGCTGATTTCTTTAGATTTTCCCATGATGTCAAGCAAAGAGGCGCTGAGTTTGAAGGTAAGTCTTGAAATACATCCACAGGTACACCTACAATTGACTCAAATTATGTCAATTAGCCTATTAGAAGCTTCTAAAGCCATGACATAATTTTCTGGAATTTTCCAAGCTGTTTAAATGCACAGTGAACTTCGTGTATGTAAACTTCTGTCCCACTGAAATTGTGATACAGTGAATTATAAGTGAAATAATCTGTCTGTAAACAATTGTTGGAAAAATTATTTGTGTAATGCACAAAGTAGATGTCCTAGCCGACTTGCCAAAACTATAGTTTGTTAACAATACATTTGTGGAGTGGTTGAAAAACAAGTTTTAATGACTCCAACATAAGTGTATGTAAATTTCCGACTTCAACTGTATATCAATATGTGCAAATAAAAGCGTTTCTTCTGACATTTCCCTCATTAATTTTACAGACACAAAACAATCCCACCTTGTCTAGCGTATTTTGTTTAATCCAACATGTACTTTACTCACATAAAAAGGTTGGCATTGAATATGACCACATTTAGGCATATGTCACTGTGCTTCTATGGCTATATGCAACATGCCACTGCCTACTTAATTTGTTCATTTAGAAAACAAGACAGCTCATAATCCAGTGCCTTTATCACAGTCAACACACCTACTGTGCCTTCAGAAAGTAATCATTCCCCTTGACTTATTCCACATGTTGTTGTGTTGCAGCCTAGGTTCAAAATGCATTAAATATTTTTTTCTCTCATAAATCTACACACACTACCCCATAATGTCAAAATGAAAACATGTTTTTAGAAATGTTTGCAAATTTATTGAAAAATAATTACAGAAATATCTCATTTACATAAGTATTCACACCCCTGTCAATACTTTGTAGAAGCAGCTTTGGCAACGATTGCAGCTGTGTGTCTTTCTGGGTAAGTCTCTATGAGCTTTCCACACCTGCATTGAGCAACATTTGCCCATTATTCTTTTCAAATTTCTTTGAGCTCTATCAAATTGGTTGTTGATCATTGCTAGACAACCATTTTCATGTGTTGCCATAGATTTTCAAGTAGATTTAAGTCAAAACTGTGTCTCGGCCACTCAGGAATATTCACTGTCTTCTTGGTAAGCAACTCCAGTGTAGATTTGGCCTTGTGTTTTAGGTTATTGTCCTTCTGAAAGAGGAATTCATCTCCCAGTGTCTGGTGGAAGGCTGTCTGAACCAGGTTTTCCCCATAACATGATGAAGCCACCACTATGCTAGCAAATATGGAAAGTCATACTCAGTAATCGATTGGATTTTATTTGCCCCAAACATAACACTTTGTATTCAGGACAAAAAGTGAATTGCTTTGCCACATTCTTTGCAGTATTATTTTAGTGCCTTGTTCCAAACAGGATGCATGTTTTGGAATATTTGTATTCTGTACAGGCTTCTTTCTTTTCAATCTGTCAATTAAGTTAGTATTGTGGAGAAGCTACAATGTTGTTGATCCATCTTCAGTTCTCCCAACACAGCCATTCAACTCTGTAACTATTTTAAAGTCCCCATTAGCCTTATTGTGAAATCCCTGAGTGGTTTCCTTCCACTCCAGCAACTGAGTTAAGAAGGACGCCTGTATCTTTGTAGTGACTGGGTGTATTGATATACCATCCAAAGTGTAAGTAATAACTTTACTATGTGCAAAGGGATATTCATTTTTTTATCCATCTAACAATATGTGCCCTTCTTTGCAAGGCATTGGAAAATCTCCCTGGTCTTTGTGGTTGAATCTGTGTTTGAAATTCACTGCTCGACTGAGGGACCTTACAGATACTTGTATGTGTGGGGTAGTCAAAAATCATGTTAAACACTATTATTGCACACAGAGTCCATGCAACTTATTAGGTGACTTGTTAAGCACATTTTTACTCCTGAACTTATTTACAGTAGGCTTGCCATAGCAAACGGATTGAATACTTATTGACTCAAAACATTTCAGTTTTTCATTTTTTATTAATTAGTTAAAAAAAAAAATAATAATAATTCCACTTTGACATTATGAGATATTGTGTGTAGGCCAGTGAAAGAAAATCCAAATTTAATAAATTGTCAATTCAGTCTGTAACACAACAAAATGTAGAAAAAGTTAAATGGTGTGATTACTTTCTGAAGGTGCTGTATATTTTAGCTTTAATTACTTAAAAAATGCAACATTTTCTCGCAGTCTCATGGCAAAATGTGTAGAATAGCATGAGATTAACTATAAAACTGCACATTTTTGTCTCTGCCCATGGCAAAATGTGTAGAAGTATAGGAAATTAGCTTCAAAACAGCAACATTTTCTTTTTCCCGCATAGCAAAATGTGTAGAATTGCAGGAAGTTAGCTGTCTACACTACAGTGGATGGCAGTGACATCTGTCTCCACAGAACCAGCTGTGTTTCATTTACCTTATAAATATGAGACATGCACCAGGGAGTGATGTCCTGATGCTCTGGTGCTGAGCTCCCATCTTCAAATGGATAAACACACACACACACACACACACACACACACACACACACACACACACACACACACACACACACACACACACACACACACACACACACACAAACATTCATAGTGGTCATTTAAACACAAGTGAAACCAAACCATCAAATGAAATCCCAAGTTCAAGAACATTTGGAAATGGCAGCACTCCAAAGTGTTTTTAAAAAAAGACAAAAGGACGTCACCTCATTTTACCTTTTTATTTTGGGCTAATCAGGCTTCCGCATTTCGGCAGTTATACCTTCAGCAGAGCTTCCTGGAAAAGAGAATGGGCCATGATGGAGGTGGTGTCTTTAGATCATTTAAAAAATTGAGAGCTGCAACCTGAATATAAATGATTGTGGAGTGGGTAACAGGTGTGATATCTTGCTCTGATGAACGTATAACTGCCGAAATGCGTTAGCCGGCCCGGACGAAAATAAACATTAATTTGAAGTAATTGTCATATATGACAGAGCACCCAGCTAATAAATTGAGATAGGACACCTTCTACCTACTCCACAATAAAACAAAACTGTGTTTTGTGCCATGCATAAATATAGCGTTATCCATGCTGTGCTGCATGAATGCATGCTAAACATAAAGAACATGGCAAATAAGCCTCAATGAAGTACATAACACATATTACACGGGACAATAACCGATATATTGCATCTGAGTTTTCCCCCAAAATGGAGTCAAGATAGAGACATACATCCATTCGGAAAGTATTCAGACCCCTTGACATTTCTACATGTTTCGTTAAAGCCTTATTCTAAAATTGATTACATTGTTTTTTTCCTTCATCAATATACACACAATAACCCATAATGACAAAGCAAAAACAGGTTTTTCGATTTTTTTGGTAAATGTTTTACATAAGTATTCAGACCCTTTACTCAGTACTTTGTTGAAGCACCTTTGGCAGCGATTACAGCCTTCACTCTTCTTGGGTATGACGCTACAAGCTTTGCACACCTGTACTTGGGTAGTTTCTCCCATTCTTCTCTGTAGATCCTCTCAAACTCTGTCAGGATGGATGGGGAACGTTGCTGCACAGCTATTTTCTGGTCTCTCCAAAGATGTTTGATCGGGTTCATGTCCGGGCTCTGGCTGGGCCACTCAAGGACATTCTAAGACTTGTCCCGAAGCCACTCCTGTATTGTCTTGGCTGTGTGCTTAGGGTTGTTGTCCTGTTAGAAGGTGAACCTTTGGCCCAGTCTGAGGTCCTGAACACTCTGGAGCAGGTTTTCATCAAGGATCCGTTCATCTTTGCCTCGATCCTGATTAGTCTCCCAGTCCCTGCTGCTGAAAAACATCCCCACAGCATGATGCTGCCACCACCATGCTTCACCGTAGGGATGGTGCCAGGGTTCCTCCAGATGTGACGCTTGGCATTCAGGCCAAAGAGTTCAATTTCTGTTTCATCAGACCAGAGAATCTTGTTTCTCATGGTCTGAGAGTCTTTATGTGCCTTTTGGCAAACTCCAAGTGGGCTGTCATGTGCATTTTACTGAGGAGTGGCTTCCGTCTGGCCACTCTGCCATAAAGGCCTGCTTGGTGGAGTGCTGCAGAGATGGTTGCCCTTCTGGAAGGTTCTCCCACCTCCACAGAAGAACTCCAGAGCTCTGTGACCATTGGGTTCTTGGTCACCTCCCTGACCAAGGCCATTCTGCCCTGATTGCTCAGTTTGGTCGGGTGGCCAGTCTTGGTGGTTCCAAACTTCTTCCATTTAAAAATTGATGGAGGCCATTGTGTTCTTGGGGACCTTCAATACTGCAGAAATGTTTTGGTACCCTTCCCCAGATCTGTGCCTCAACACAAGCCTGTCTCGGAGCGCTACGGACAATTCCTTCATCCTCATGGCTTGGTTTTTGCTCTGACAGGCACTGTCAACTGTAGGACCTTATATAGACAGGTGTGTGCATTTCCAAATCATGTCCAATCAATTGAATTGACCACAGGTGGACTCCAATCAATTTGTAGAAACATCAAGGATGATCAATGGAAACAGGATGCACCTGAGCTCAATTTCGAGTCTCATAGCAAAAGGTCTGAATACTTATGTAATTAAGATATTTCTGTTGTTCATATTTAATACATTTGCAAAAATGCTAAAAAAAATGTTTTCACTTTGTCATTATGGGGTATTGTGTGTAGATTGCCGAGAGAATTTTTTAAATATTTAATCAATTTTAGAATAACGCTGTAACATAACAGAATGTGGAAAAAGTCAAGGGGTCTGAACACTTTCCGTAGGCACTGTATGTTGCTCTAGTGACAACAGTGTGTGTCCCCCTCCCATACATCACTCACACCTGTGCTCACACATTTGCTGAATAAACCTGCATGCATTTTGCATGTAAATAGAGTGTGTCTGCCTGGTTGAGAAGGTGCTAACTTCCTCCGTGCTGCACCTGGTCCTGGACTTGCATCTGATCTGCATAAAGAGAGAGTTTCAGAGACAGACGGGGAACAGGAGAGGTATTAATGAGATAAAGGCTGGTGATTGTGGGGTATTTAAGCAACAATTGTCATCATGAGGCAACATGAAAAAGAGATTAAGCCTAATTGTGTTACTGTTACCCATGTGACTCATGTCAGGTTACGTCATATTCTACAGAGACATGAAGTCTTCCAACACAACTGGTGGATCGTACCCTCAAATCAAACCATTTCTGTTGTCCCCTTCTTCAATGTCAACAAATAAAATCACATTAACAGCCACTCCCTCGGGCCAGTAAAATGTCAATGAATAACACATCCATACATCTTGAGCGTGGTATTATAATACATAGGCTATGTTATATGCCATAAACACACTCATTAACGGATGCCTATGAAACCGCCTCTCAAAAAAAAACTTTTTAAGGATGAATAAATAGCCCAAAATTCCATGGAGAATAACTTGAAACAACATTTTGAGAAATTTGACAGACAGGATTACTAACATTTCTAAAATGATATCTACCACCATTCAACCACACAACCTGAATGAAGGCTCACCTGTTTTAAGCAACATAAAGGAAACCCATGAACTCTTCATATCAGAGCTGATAAAAGTATTCTATTGTAATCCTCATGGTCAGTCTTCCAAAAATGCTTCAAGCTCTGAATTTCAGATATAATTTTGGCGTCTGAATGAGACATACAATCAAAACATTTGGGTTTGTGCATTCCAATAGACATAATTCACCACAGATTTTAAAAACAAAAGCCAGATAAACAGATAATATTTGAAACAATCTCTGTCTAAAAGTAAGTGTATCTGGCATTGCCTTTCTACACAGTGCTATATTTGGTCATTTCTTGAGTTAAAGCGGTATTTTTGGGTGGATAATGTGTTGTTTCAATCTAATTTTCAGTTAGCGCTGTGATCACCTTGCCATCGCGTTCCAGAGGGCTTTCACTCGCTGTACAAAGAGAGAAGGGCATTAGTCCATAAGAAAGACCAGCTTTGGCTTCCTAAAGAAAGCTGAGGTTTAGCTCTTTCACTTCTATAGCATTGTTATGTTAAGGTCTGCTTGGGAATAGACATTTTCCATTAGCATCTGAAGAAGACCCAACATCTGAGGGAAACATGTCTTTAGGCCCCTCAGAAAGGGATCTGTTCTCTCTCTCCCTCTCTATCTCTCACTCACTCACTCTTTCCTCACTCAATTCTAATCTCTCTCTATTCAAGGCTCATTCTCTTTCTGTTTTGGCGGGAGGACTGGGTTTGGTAAATTACTCTCTTGAATGAAAAGTTAAATTTTCCATATGAATTTCTATAGGCTATTTGGACTTGCATATAACAAAATGCCATTCACTGGTAAACGCTAGAGTAGAGATCATTATATGTGAATAGAAGCAATTTGAATAACCCTCCTCACGGAGACATGACATTACCATGTTGTAGTGAAGGTGAAGCTATTTGAAGAATGTGTTATTATGAGCAGAACTGAGTTTAAATACATGTGTATTTGAGTATCTGGTATTTAAAACACTTTTTTTGTGTATACAAGTATTTTGAAATACACAGCCCAAAAGTACTTTTATTTGAGTATTTGAATGTTAATTTGTAAAATCCAAATAGTCTACCAAATTGTATTTGAGAGCATTTTCAAAGACTTATTTCAAATACTATTTTCAAATACATTGTTTAAATGCATATGAGTGTATTTGAGTCAGTGTATTTGAGTATTTTCAAATACTTACCAAGTGTATTTCCAAATACAATCAATTATTCAACTACTTGTCTTTTAAAATCAAACATATCTAAATACTTACTTTGAATGTATGTGAAAGTAATTGAGATATTTCAAATAGTATTTGAACCCAGGTCTGAGTCTGAGTGGAGATTGATCCATGATGTGCATGTTCAACAGATTGTATGTGCTGTGAAATAGTAGCGGTATCAGTGAGTAGTACTATAGTAGAATGTGCATTATTCCTCAGACATCATTAGTTTTGCTGTAAACACTGTGGTGTCACCCCTGGCCTGTTACCTGGTCTGACTGAGCCCACTCCTCCAGGGTGGGTGGGAGTCCAGGGGCAGCTGTGTGATGAGTTACGGGTGCCACACACACACACGTCATCCTGGGGAGGAACAGAGCGGCTCTCCCCTAGACCAGAGCTGGACCAGAGCTGGCAGTCCTCTAGAGAGATACTGTCATACACACACACACACTTCAGAGGGAAGGTGCTAATGAAAAAAGGGTCACCACCGGCATCTGCTAGTCAGCTTGTTAAAAAAATATGTTTAACTGATTGTGATGAATCTTCAATGCTCTTAAATAATAACTTCCTAATAGAATAGTCATAATCTTCTAACTCAAATATGGCTGTCTGGCTAGTGGCTTGTGTGGATATTTGAGTGTATACAGTACATATGGTGGTAAGCTAGAGTCTAGACTCCCGACTGAAGAAGGGATAGAGTTGGGTCGGAGGGTCGTAGATACAGCTACTCCTCTCTATGTCTTTCTGCCTCTCTTCTGCGCGTAGGCTATCAGCCAACCAGGCTGAATATTGATGATGATGTAAGTAAATCAAGCGTTATCAATTGTGTTAATCAAATGTTATGCTGCAGCGGCTGTGGCAGTACTGTTGATAACGAGGTAGCTTGCTACACACACTCGACCGGTGGCCGCATCCGGGCGCGTGCGAGCTCTGTACATGGCAGACCAACAGGCGCAAGCAACCAACAGATGGGGTGGGGTGGGAGAGGACGGTGGTGAACTTGACGACGTCACGACGACATGAACAACAACGACAAAAACTGCATCCAAAAAGGGCTCTTGGCGAATCGGAGGGCAAAGGGGCAAGTGTTCGAGCACAAGTAGACCCCTATCTGTCCACATGCCCTCACACACACACACACACACACACACACACACACACACACACACCATGCCCTCTGTAACGGCCGTCGTAGTAAGTGGACCAAAGCGCAGCAGGTTGAGTGCTCATTATATATTTATTTTTTTAACACTTAAGAAAACAAAAAAACGTACGAACGAACAAGATTACAGGCTAAACACAGCTATGCAATCACAACCTCCCACAATTCCCATAACAAACACACTCCTAATTATAGGACCTTCAATCAGAGGCAACGATAAACAGCTGCCTCCAATTGAAGGCCCCAATCCCAATACCTAAACATAGATCTAAACACCCTAGAAAGACATAGAAATATACAACATAGAACTTAACCAAAAAACCCCGGACTAATAAATAAAACACCCCTCTACATAAACACATACTCTAACACACCCTGAACCACATAAAACAAACACCCCCTGCCACGTCCTGACCAAACTATAATAACAAATAACCCCTTTACTGGTCAGGACGTGACACCCTCACCCTCACACACACACACACACACACACACACACACACACACACACACACACACACACACACACACACACACTGCACACACACACAATGCCCACACACACAATGCCCACACACACACACAATGCCCACACACACACACACACACACACACACACACACACACACACACACACACACACACACACACACACACACACACACACACACACACACACACACACACACACACACACACACACAGGTGAATCATCATTATTAGTATCTTGTGATGACAGTACTATCATTGTTGTTACAGTTTTTTTCATTCGCTTTGTTGCTATTTTCACAAGTATTTGGTGAATTTTCAAAACTCTTAGTACAAAACTTCAAACTGATAACACTTGTAATGCAGCAAGTCTCATATTAAAATATTTTTATTGCGCATTCATTTTGTTTAAAGGCATCTTTCACCACACCACCATCCAAAATATAAGTTGACTGTGAAATACCATCACCAAAACACAACATCAAATCTGCTCAACATAGTAATAAAAAAAGCTAGATAGGTTTAAAAATTTCCCATTGAATGTAATATACTAGAGTACTGTAAATTACAGTACATTACACTGTTTTCACAATAGGCAATACACTTGCACTACCGATTAAAATGAACTGAACATATAATTTCCATCATTTCTATTAATGTTCGATCAAAAGTATGATCATTGAAGACATCTTTTACGGTCATTAACGCAATAAAATAAATGTATTGTTTCGATATCATTACAACTTAGGTGTACTGTAATCAAATGAAAGAAATTAAAGCAACATAATGTTTAGCAGGCAGTAGTTTGCATCAAGCCTGTCTTGAGTGTTTGGCCGTACAGTGGGGGAAATAAGTATTTGATCCCCTGCTGATTTTGTACGTTTGCCCACTTACAAAGACATGATCAGTCTATAATTTTAATAGTAGGTTTATTTGAACAGTGAGAGATAGAATAACAACAAAAAAATCCAGAAAAACGCATGTGAAAAATGTTATAAATTGATTTGCATTTTAATGAGGGAAATAAGTATTTGACCCCTCTGCAAAACATGACTTAGTACTTGGTGGCAAAACCCTTGTTGGCAATCACAGAGGTCAGACGTTTCTTGTAGTTGGCCACCAGGTTTGCACACATCTCAGGAGGGATTTTGTCCCACTCCTCTTTGCAGATCTTCTCCAAGTCATTAAGGTTTCGAGGCTGACGTTTGGCAACTCGAACCTTCAGCTCCCTCCACAGATTTTCTATGGGATTAAGGTCTGGAGACTGGCTAGGCCACTCCAGGACCTTAATGTGCTTCTTCTTGAGCCACTCCTTTGTTGCCTTGGCCGTGTGCTTTGGGTCATTGTCATGCTGGAATACCCATCCACGACCCATTTTCAATGCCCTGGCTGAGGGAAGGAGGTTCTCACCCAAGATTTGACGGTACATGGCCCTGTCCATCGTCCCTTTGATGCGGTGAAGTTGTCCTGTCCCCTTAGCAGAAAAACACCCTCAAAGCATAATGTTTCCACCTCCATGTTTGACGGTGGAGATGGTGTTCTTGGGGTCATAGGCAGCATTCCTCCTCCTCCAAACACGGTGAGTTGAGTTGATGTCAAAGAGCTCCATTTTGGTCTCATCTGATTCATTGGCAAACTTCAGACGGGCATGTATATGTATTCTTGAGCAGGGATACCTTGCGGGCTCTGCAGGATTTCAGTCCTTCACGGCGTAGTGTGTTACCAATTGTTTTCTTGGTGACTATGGTCCCAGCTGCCTTGAGATCATTGACAAGATCCTCCCGTGTAGTTCTGGGCTGATTCCTCACCGTTCTCATGATCATTGCAACTCCACGAGGTGAAATCTCGCATGGAGCCCCAGGCCGAGGGATATTGACAGTTCTTTTGTGTTTCTTCCATTTGCGAATAATCACACCAAATGTCGTCACCTTCTCACCAAGCTGCTTGGCAAGGGTCTTGTAGCCCATTCCAGCCTTGTGTAGATCTACAATCTTGTCCCTGACATCCTTGGAGAGCTCTTTGGTCTTGGCCATGGTGGAGAGTTTGGAATCTGATTGATTGCTTCTGTGGACAGGTGTCTTTTTTTACAGGTAACAAGCTGCGGTTAGGAGCACTCCCTTTAAGAGTGTGCTCCTAATCTCAGCTCGTTACCTGTATAAAAGACACCTGGGAGCCAGAAATCTTTCTGATTGAGAGGGGGTCAAATACTTATTTCCCTCATTAAAATGCAAATCAATTTATAACATTTTTGACATGCGTTTTTCTGGATATTTTTGTTATTATTCTGTCTCTCACTGTTCAAATAAACCTACCATTGAAATGATAGACTGATCCTTTCTTTGTCAGTGGGCAAACGTACAAAATCAGCAGGGGATCAAATACTTTTTTCCCCCACAGTAGGTGACTCGTTTCAGGAAAGTAGGTATATGCGGCACGTCACTACTTCACAGGAGAAGCATTTGAATGTATTTTTTATCAAAATGCGTTGTTTTTTTTGGCAGAAATGCCTTCTGGAACATGTGAGCTTTCATTTGCCTTAATAACAAAATCTGTATTCCATCCATAAATACAAATAACATTTTAAATTACGAGACTAGTTGGTTTAGCCATGGAAAAAGCAAGGAACCATCCCACTTGCCATGATTGGCTGAGATAATATATGGGCCGAACATACCAGGAGAAGAATTTGGATTGGTCTGCCATGTAGCACACTTCTGTCTATAACGTGAGCTGTTCAGTATGTGTTGACAGTCCTTTCTACCGTATCGTTTCTGAAAGATATTACGTTAGCCATCGAGAACTACAAAAGTTTTGCTACTTTTGTCAACATTGATGTCCTGAATTTAGTAGGCGCTATCGACAGATCAGTAGGAAAAAGTGATGGCCTACTTTCTGCACACACCATGGTCAGTGTGAACCGGAGTGACTTGACACAAAGATAGCCAAACAAGATGTAGCTACAAACAACACAGAGTTAAATGGTTAGGTTCTTATCAAAATCCAAGTAAATATCCTCGTTGTTCATGCACCTGGGGAAAAACCTTTTGGCATGGTGAATCCAAGCCTGACATATGTCTGAATTAAAATCATTGCATGCCTTATCCATGCCCTGAAGGAGGGTGATACACACTCATACATCTTCCAATTGTACTGAAATTGTGTATTGTATTACAGTATTGTATTGTACGTATGTATTGTAGGGGTCCTGTACATAGCTCAGTTCATGAGAGCATGGCACTAGCAACACCAGAGTGGGTTTGATTCCACCTGGGTGTCACATACCAAGATGTGTGGACTGTTGTTACTCTGGATAAAAGTGTCTGCTATGTTTTTTATTTTTATTTACAGTTTTTTCCAACTGCTTACACACGTTTTCAAAATGGTCTCCTTTTTTCTCAAAACTCTACACACAATTCCCAAAACTGCACACACAAAATGCAAAATGCCTCAAAGCACCTTCAAAATGTAACACCGCATTCAAAATGCCATAAACATATGTCAGAATGAAGCATTTGCATCAAATGGAAAACACTGCTTTCATAATAGTACATTTGTGGATATACCATGTAAACACTGTTGTTCTAAATCTAAAGCTCTTTGGTCTTCATAGGCTTATATCTACATTTCAATACAATGTTCTACAGTGAAAGTAATCTGCTGAGTGGGGTAACAAGTACACTGTAAACACCAATGCAATGTAGAAACAGAAAACATTACTGTTGTATACAGTAGCATACAACAAAACCATAAACATATATAAACCAAAAGTATATTCTTTAGAATACAGTAAAGAACACAATTGTGTGTGTGGGGTCCCGGGGGGGCAGTCCAGGAATTGGCAGTCACCAGTGCTAAGCTATGCTTCATCTCTTCTCCGGCTGGGTCTGGCCACAATACTTCGTCCACATCACAAGATACATTTTCTCTTGCCAAACATCGAGGGAAGTATCTCCTAGCATGGCGTATCCAACCTTGGACAGAGGTAACCTCTATGTCCCCACATGCGTCCTCCATTGCCTGGAGAAGCGGCATGTGGGCATAGGGTTGGTGATCATACACTTTCCAGCGCCAGGCTGAGAAGAATTCCTCTATGGGATTTCGAAAAGGTGAATATGGGGGTAGGTACAAAACTACAAATTGTGGATGGGTGGCAAACCAGTTTTGGACCAGAACAGCCCGGTGAAAACTAACATTGTCCCATAAAACCACAAATCTAGCAGGCTCCTGATCTGGATCAGGGACAAGCATTGTGTAAATTGCATCCAGAAAAGTGAGCATATGGCCGGTGTTGTATCGACCCAGTGTGGCAGCACACATAGTTATATTACCCCCACGCTGTCCAGGGACATTGGTAATTGCCCTCTGTCCTATTACATTTATTCCGCGGCGCCTGGTTTTGGTGAGGTTGAAGCCAACCTCATCCACATAAATTCATGGCGAATTACATGGGCATCCAGCTCCAATACTCTCTGTAACAGACAAAAGGATATACAGATGAGTAAATATGGTATGTCTGAAGTACTGGAAGTAGTGTTGCATACATACCTCTACAAAGTCATGTGGCATATTCTTGACTCTGTCAGAGTTTCTCTCAAATGGCACCTTGTAAAGTTGTTTCATCGTCACTCGGTGCCGTTGGAGGATGCGTTGTATGGTCGCCAGGCTTACAGCATTGATGTTGTTAAATATGGTGTCATTATTCAAGATATGCTCTCTTATCTCTCGAATCCTAATTGCATTGTTGGCCAAAACCATATTTATAATTGCAGTCTCTTGTACATCTGTAAACAAGCGTCCTCGTCCTCCATGATGTCTTTGCCTTTCCACTCTGTACAGAATTCAAACACACTATGTGTTCAGCATAGGAACTGTAAACGATGTACAAAAATGTAGTACAGCATGATAACCAACCTCATTCATTCAATGCAGTGCAGTAAATGGATGGCTTAGAGTTACAAATGTTTATGCAATACTATGCAGTCATACGTATTTTACAGTACATTACTGTAATGCTAAAATAGTCATTAGATAGTTGTATACCTGTTCTCATTTCTGAAGGTTCGAATTATGGACGCCACTGTAAACCGACTCAAATTGGGCTGGACTCTCAGTCCAGCCTCTCTCATGGTCAATCCGTGGTTTATCACATGATCAACAAGTGTTGCCCTAATCTCATCAGAGATGGCTCTCCTTCGTTCTCGTCTTTGCCCGCGTCCTCTTCTTCCTCTTCCTCTTCCTCCTCCTCCTCTTCCAACTCTTCGTCTTTGAATTTGTCCTCGTTGTTGTCCCCTGCCTCTCCCTCCTACTCCTCTTGCTCTCTGTCCATTGTTGGCATCCATTGTTCAAAACAGGTAATCTGACCTTTGACCTATTTATAGGCCTATACTACAGTAAAGCAGTGATTGGTTAGTGATCAGTTAAGCAATTAGTGTTTGCACATGTGAGGAGTGTGTGTGTGACCTGGTGAGTAAGTGTAGCATTTTGCAAGTCACTTCCTGTTAGATTTTTGTGTTTTAGGTAGAGAATTGTGTGTCTGGTTTGAGTCTGCACAGCGCGACTCAAACCAGAGCAAATCTGACTTATTTTTCTCCGTATCTCCGGATTCCTACCGCAAGCTCTGAACCTTTTTTTTCTTCACCTGGATCATCACAACTAGCTAGCTGCTATTCGAGTGGCTACTCCTGGCTAACGTTACTGTCCCGAAGCAAGAACCAATTAGCCTGGAGCTAGCCTTGCTAGGCCCATCTCCCGGCTAGCCAAATAGATCCATCAGCAACTCCTTGGGCTACAATACCTCTTTTTGCCAACTTGCTTGGACCCCCGCCGACTCATCACGACTGGACCACCGATGTGATTCGCCCGATGGGGTTTTACTCAACTGGCTTTGCCGTCGCTTCATCCCCTGAATGCCCATCCGCTAGCATGCTAGCCACGGCCTGCTAGCTGTCCAGAGCACATCGGACTGTTAGCTTAAGAGGCCCACCGGACAAACTCTTTGGCTACTATACCTATTCTGCCAATTTGGCCTGGTTTACCACACGGAGCCCTGCTGATCCGTCTGCTGACGTAATAGCACGAGGGGGCCACAACAGACTTTCTTCCGTCGCAACGTCCCTCCAAGGCCCTTCTGTTAGCTTGCTAGCAAGCCACTCACTGGACTCCTATGATCACTCGGCTATGCATGCCTCTCGCTAACGTCAATATGCCATGTCCATTGCTGTTTTGGTTAGTATTTATTGCCTTATTTCACTGTAGAGCCTCTAGCCCTGCATAATACGCCTTATTTAACACTTTAGTTCCACCTACCACACATGCGGTGACATCACCTGGTTTAAATAATATTTCTAGAGACAATATCTCTTTCATCGTCACTCTATGCACAGGTTTACCCTGACTGTATCCGCATCCTACCATACCTTTGTCTGTACATTATGCCTTGAATCTATTGTACCGTGCCCAGAAATCTGCTCCTTTTACTCTCTGTTCTGAACGTACTAGATGACCAGTTGTTTTAGCGTTTAGCCGTACCCATCCTACTCCTCCTCTGTTCCTCTGGTGATGTGGAGGTTAATCCAGGCCCTGCAGTGCCTAGCTCCACTCCCATTCCCCAGGCGCTCAATTTGTAAGTCGCTCTGGATAAGAGCGTCTGCTAAATGACTTAAATGTAAATGTAAATTTGTTGACTTCTGTAACCCTAAAAGCCTTGGTTTCATGCATATTAACATTAGAAGCCTCCTCCCTAAGTTTGTTTTATTCACTGCCCTAGCACACTCTGCAAACCCGCATGTCCTAGCCGTGTCTGAATCTTGGCTCAGGAAGACCACCAAAAACCCTGAAATTTCCATCCCTAACTATAACATTTTAAGACAAGATAGAACTGCCAAAGGGGGCGGTGTTGCAATCTACTGCAGAGATAGCCTGCAGAGTTCTGTCTTACTATCCAGGTCTGTGCCCAAACAATTTGAGCTTCTACTTTTAAAAATCCACCTTTCCTGAAACAAGTCTCTCACCGTTGCCGCTTGCTCTAGACCACCCTCTGCCCCCAGCTGTGCCCTGGACACCATATGTGAACTGATTGCCCCCCCATCTATCTTCAGAGCTCGTGCTGCTAGGTGACCTAAACTGGGACATGCTTAACACCCCAGCCATCCTACAATCTAAGGTTGATGCCCTCAATCTCTCACAAATAATCAATGAACCCACCAGGTACAACCCCAAATCCGTAAACACGGGCACCCTCATAGATATCATCCTAACCAACTTGCCCTCCAAATATACTTCTGCTGTTTTCAACCAAGATCTCAGCGATCACTGCCTCATTGACTGCATCCGTAACGGGTCTGCGGTTAAACGACCACCCCTCATCACTATCAAACGCTCCCTAAAACACTTCAGCGAGCAGGCCTTCCTAATCGACCTGGCCCGGGTATCCTGGAAGGATATTGACCTCATCCCGTCAGTAGAGCATGCCTGGTTATTCTTTAAAAGTGCCTTCCTCACCATCTTAAATAAGCATGCCCCATTCAAAAAATGTGGAACCAGGAACAGATATAGCCCTTGGTTCTCTCCAGACCTGACTGCCCTTGACCAGCACAAAAACATCCTGTGGCGTTCTGCATTAGCATCGAATAGCCCCTGTGATATGCAACTTTTCAGGGAAGTTAGGAACAAATATACACAGGCAGTTAGGAAAGCTAAGGCTAGCTTTTTCAAGCAGAAATTTGCATCCTGTAGCACAAACTCAAAGAAGTTCTGGGACACTGTAAAGTCCATGGAGAATAAGAGCACCTCCTCCCAGCTGCCCACTGCACTTAGGCTAGGAAACACTGTCACCACCGATAAATCCACTATAATTGAGAATTCAATTAGCATTTTTCTACGGCTGGCCATGTTTTCCACCTGGCTACCCCTACCCCGGTCAACAGCCCTGCACTCCCCACAGCAACTCGCCCAAGCCTCCCCGATTTCCCCTTCACCCAAATCCAGATAGCTGATGTTCTTAAAGAACTGCAAAACCTGGACCCCTACACATCAGCCGGGCTAGACAATCTGGACCCTCTCTTTTTAAAATTATCTGCTGAAATTGTTGCAACCCCTATTACTAGTCTGTTCAACCTCTCTTTCATATCGTTTGAGATTCCCAAAGATTGTAAAGCTGCCGCAGTCATCCACCTCTTCAAAGGGGGAGACACTCTAGATCCAAATTGCTACAGACCTATATCTATCCTACCCTGCCTTTCTAAGGTCTTCGAAAGTCAAGTCAACAAACAGATTACCGACCATTTCGATTCCCACCATACCTTCTCCGCTATGCAATCTGGTTTCAGAGCTGGTCATGGGTGCACCTCAGCCACGCTCAAGGTCCTAAACGATATCATAACCGCAATCGATAAGAGACATCACTGTGCAGCCATATTCATCGACCTGGCCAAAGCTTTCGACTCTGTCAATCACCAAATTCTTATTGGCAGACTCAACAGCCTTGGTTTCACAAATAACTGCCTCGCCTGGTTCACCAACTACTTCTCTGATTGAGTTCAGTGTGTCAAATCGGAGGGCCTGTTGTCCGGACCTCTTGCAGTCTCTATGGGGGTGCCACAGGGTTCAATTCTCAGGCCGACTCTCTTCTCTGTATACATCAATGATGTCGCTCTCGCTGCTGGTGATTGTTTGATCCACCTCTACGCAGACGACACCATTCTGTATACTTCTGGCCCTTTTTTGGACACTGTGTTAACTAACCTCCAGACGAGCTTCAATACCATACAACTCCCCTTCCGTGCCTCCAACTGCTCTTAAATGCAAGTAAAACTAAATGCATGCTCTTCAACCGATCACTGCCCACACCTGCCCGCCCGTCCAGCATCACTACTCTGGACGGTTCTGACTTAGAATATGTGGACAACTACAAATACCTAGGTGTCTGGCTAGACTGGAAACTCTCCTTCCAGACTCACATTAAGCATCTCCAATACAAAATTAAATCTAGAATTGGCTTCCTATTTCACAACAAAGCCTCCTTCACTCATGCTGCCAAACATACCCTCGTAAAACTGACCATCCTACCGATCCTCGACTTCGGCGCTGTCATCTATAAAATAGCCTCCAACACTCTACTCAACAAATTGGATGCAGTCTATCACAGTGCCATCCGTTTTGTCACCAAAGCTCCATATATTACCCACCACTGCGACCTGTACGCTCTCGTTGGCTGGCCATAGCTTCATACTCGTCGCCAAACCCACTGGCTCCAGGTCATCTACAAGTCTTTGCTAGGTAAAGCCCCGCCTTATCTCAGCTCACTGGTCACCATAGCAGCACCCACCCATAGCACGCGCTCCAGCAGGTATATCTCACTGGTCACCCCCAAAGCCAATTCCTCATTTGGCTGCCTTTCCTTCCAGTTCTCTGCTACCAATGAGTAGAACGAACTGCAAAAATCATTGAAGCTGGAGACGCATATCTCCCTCACTAGCTTTAAGCACCAGCTGTCGGAGCAGCTCACAGATCACTGCACCTGTACATAGCCCATCTGTAAACAGCCCATCCAACTACCTCATCCCCATACTGTATTTATTTATTTATCTTGCTCCTTTGCACCCCAGTATCTCTACTTGCACATTCATTTTCTGCACATCTACCATTCCAGTGTCTAATTGCTATATTGTAATTACTTCGCCACCATGGCCTATTTATTGCCTTACCTCCCTTATCTTTCCTCATTTGCACTCACTGTATATAGATTTTTCTTTTTTCTACTGTATTATTAACTGTATGTTTGTTTATTCCATGTGTAACTCTGTGTTGTTGTATGTGTCGAACTGCTGTGCTTTATCTTGGCCAGGTCGCAGTTGTATATGAGAACTTGTTCTCAACTAGCCTACCTGGTTAAATAAAGGTGAAATAAAAAATCTCCTCCACCCAGATACGCATGTTCACACCCCCATCTCTAGTGCCTGCGTTATTGTTTGCCACATTGCCTTCAATTGTACCACCAAAAATATCTTGGTTGCCCATGCTATTTCAATATTTCAATGATATATTATTAGATTTTTCCATTGTGTTAATAATGGTGGATTGATAGATTTCCACGTTTTTAGTATACGTCTTTTCAAGATGAGTGATAAGAAAAGAATCATCCAGCCTATTGGATCTCACTAAACCCCCATATGACGTCTTGAAATATGCAGACAGATGGATTAAAAGTAAGTTTACATTGTAATACTTCTGACAGCCAACTTTCTACTGCTGCCCATAACTTTTGGAATTTATAGCATTCCCAGAAGGCATGGATTATTGAACATTCCCAGACGGCATGGATTATTGAGTCATTATACAACGGGTGGGTGGGTCTAATCCTGAATGCTGATTGGTTAAAACCACATTCCAGCCGGTGTCTATTCCACAGGTTACCGCCAGTTAAATCTCTGATTTTTAAAATACCTATTTACTCTGTTCCATCTGACTGCGCAATCCACTGTCTCATCAGCCCAGCCAGGCAATTTATAAACTTGATCTCCACTACAAAAAGCCTCTAAACATTATGTCACATTTCTTTTAGACTAACATTTAGTTTTCAACAGCGGAGATTTGTATGTCTGTCTCTCCGACATTTGCAACATTGTCCCATAGTAATGAACGTGTAGGGAGTCGGGACGAGACGGACAGACAGGCAGCATTTCTCAGCCAGTCAAACTCATGAATCAGCTGGCATAATTTTTCTGGATATATACAAAAATATGTAAATAAAAAAAGGGTCAAATTAAACAAAGTGCAGCTAGTTTGCAGTCTTTCCAGCTTCAGTTTGAAGTGATTGTGTCAGCTGTGTTGTTGGCTAGCTCCTCTGAACAACAGTGTCCTGATGAGTGAGCACATTTTCTATGCCAGGTGAAATAACGCCTCATTAGCACATTGTTATGGATTTATCCAAATAAATGTCACTAGAAAACAGTTTAAACAAATGCAAATGGGCTACTTTGCTGTTATTCTGGCTGCAGGTGGTTTTTGACGTGACTGTAAATTAGTCGTAGTTGGCTAGCTAGTAAGCAAGGGAAAACAACGTTGCCAGCCAGTATGGCATTTACAACAAACGACTGGGTCGGGTCCATAGATACAGAACAAAAAGATTGGGTCGCGTCTCTGGCAACCAAACCGATAGAACGAACGACCAGTCGGCTTGGTTAGCAACCCTAGATTTGTGTCGGGACTATATCTTGTGGAAGGATAAAATAGTATGAATAAATGCATCAAAATAACGTTTTTAATGAAAATATGTACATCATCATTAGAATATGACGGTAACCCGTTGTATAAAAGTGACAATGCCATTGAAGCCGGTGTTTGGAGGACTTCGTCTCGGGCCTAACAACATCCGTGCCAATATGTCCTCCAAACACCGGCTTCTCTGGGATTATCACTTAATTATTAATTTTACACTTAAGACATGACCATGGAGTTGTGCTGTAGAATTTGTGAATTTTTTCTCTTGTTTAATAAATTCAATAAATTAGTTACTGGATTAAGCATGCATTTTTGTTAACTGTAATTTTGTTACTTATGCTCCAACATTCCCTCCATTTTGTGCCAACATCAGTTCCTTTTAAGTCTTGGTTCCAATAGTTTCAATTTTTTTCTAAGAGATCGTCATTTGGATAGGCTCTTTGCAAGGTTTTGTATATCTTACATATCAAATGAACATCCTTTTCTGACTCAAATAAATTTCCCTGAAGGTTGCGAAGAGGTCCAAAAGATTACAAATTTAAATTTTGTGACATGTAACTTTTAAGTTGCATGTATTTTAAAATATTTACACTGGCCAGTGCAAAATTGCTTTTTAATTCTATCATGGAAATAAATGTATTTCCTGTTACCAAGTCATTTACGGTTTCTATTCCTTTCTGTTTCTATGTGGACAAATTTATCGGTGAATTCTGAAAAGCTATCCAAGGCTTTGTGTTTTTTGTGAGTGATATTGGTTCCTGTAGAATAAGTTACATTTTCTTCCATATTTTTATAGTGTTCTTAACTATGAAGTTTTTCATGTTCTGAAAATAGACACGTAAAAAGACTCTGGAGATGATGCATGCGCAGCTTCATTATGTACCACTTTAGTGCATTTAACTATACGAAGCAAGTGGGCGGCAGGTGTTAAGTGTTGAGCCAGTAACTGAAAGGTCGCTGGTTTGAATCCCTGAGCTGGCTAGTTTAAAATGTGTCATTATGTCCTTGAGCAAGGCACTTAACCCAAATTGCTCTGGATAAGAGTATTTGCTAAATGACTCAAATGTAAGA
Source organism: Salmo salar (assembly GCF_965601325.2). Taxonomy (NCBI): domain Eukaryota; kingdom Metazoa; phylum Chordata; class Actinopteri; order Salmoniformes; family Salmonidae; genus Salmo; species Salmo salar. The sequence continues at coordinate 83,257,177 of NC_138302.1, read as the reverse complement.
AAGTAAAAGCCTTGGGTATCAAGTTCATACAATTCCAGGTCTGGAAAGTTAAAACCACATTTAGGAATATGTAAAACTTTCCTTCTTATTCTATGAATTGTATTTGCTCATATGAAGTCTGTTATGACAAAGTTTACTTTTTAAAGAATGGTAATTGATAAATAAATAAAATAAATACAACAACTTTGAGAGCCATTCTGAAGAGGTTTATTCTACCTCTAACATTGTTCCATTTAATTATATCTGCTTTCATATTGTTAAGAAATGGAATAAAATTATCTTTATACAGTGCATTCGGAAAGTATTCACAGCCCTTTACTTTTTCCACATTTTGTTGTGTTACAGCATTATTCTAAAATGGTTTAAATTGGGTTTTTTCCCCTCATTAATCAACACACAATAACCCATAATGACAAAGCAAAAGCTGTTTTCGAAATGTTTGCAAATTTATAAAAAATAAAAACTGAAATATTCAGACCCTGAAGTATTCACACCCTTTACTCTACATTGTTGAAGCACCTTTGGCAGCGATTACAGCCTCGAGTCTTCTTGGGTATGACACTACAAGCTTGGGACACCTGTATTTGGGGAGTTTCTCCCATTCTTCTATGCAGATCCTCTCCAGCTCTGTCAGGCTGGATGGGGAGCGTCGCTGCACAGCTATTTTCAAGTCTCTCCAGAGATGTTCGATCTGGTTTCAGTCCGGGCTCTAGCTAGGCCCCTCAAAGACATTCAGATACTTATCCCGAAGCCACTCCTGCGTTGTCTTGACTGTCTGCTTAGGGTCATTGTCCTGTTGAAAGGTGAACCTTCGCCCCAGTCTGAGGTCCTGAGCGCTCTGGAGCAGGTTTTCATCAAGGAACTCTCTCTTTGCTCCATTCATCTTTCCCTCGATCCTGACTAGTCTCCCAGTCCCTGCCGCTGAAAAACATCCCCACAGCATGATGCTGCCACCACGCTTCAATGTAGGGATGGTGCCAGGTTTTCTCCAGACGTGACGCTTGACATTCAGGCCAAAGAGTTCAATCTTGGTTTCGTCAGACCAGAGAATCTTATTTCTCACGGTCTGAGAGTCTTTAGGTGCCTTTTGGCAAACTCCAAGCGGGTTGTCATGTGCCTTTTACTGAGGAGTGGCTTCCGTTTGGCCACTCTGCCATAAAGGCCTGCTTGGTGGAGTGCTGCAGAGATGGGAGAACCTTCCAGAAGGACAACCATCTCCACAGAGGAACTTTGGAGCTCTGTCAGTGTGACCATCGGGTTCTTGGTCACCTCCATGACCAAGGACCTTCTCCCCTATTTGCTCAGTTTGGCTGGGAGGCCAGCTCTAGGAAGAGTCTTGGTGGTTCCAAACTTCTTCCATTTAAGAATGATGTAGGCCACTGTGTTCTTGGGGACCTTCAACGGTGCAGACATTTTTTGGTACCCTTCCCCAGATCTCTGCCCCGACACAATCCTGTCTCGGAGCTCTACGGACAATTCCTTCGACCTCATGGCTTGGTTTTTGCTCTGACATTCTCTGTCAACTGTGTGTCTTTCCAAATCATGTCCAATCAATTTAATTTACCACAGGTGGACTCCAATCAAGTTGTAGAAACATTTCAAGGATGATCAATGGAAACAGGATGCACCTGAGCTCAATTTTGAGTTTCATAGCAAAAGGTCTAAATACATGCGTAAATAAGGTATTTCTGTTCTTAATTTATAAAAACCTGTTTTTCGCTTTGTCATTTTGGGGTATTGTGTGTAGATTGATTAAGAAAAAAATATTTCATCAATTTTAAAATAAGGCTGTAACGTAATAAAATGTGGAAAAAGGGAAGGGGTCTGAATACTTTCCGAATGCACTACGCATTTGTTGTCACTTGTTAATCATCCTATTAAGTATTTCATATTTTTGGTGGTACGCTTAAAGGATTGCTGAAAATTGTGAGTTATTGTTTTTCTCTTTCCTATTGCCATTATTTCAGGATTTTTCCACGTTCATTTTATATCCTGAGATTCTAGAAGAATTCTGAAAACATTTTTAGCAAAGGGGGCATTAAGTTTTCAATATTGGTCAGGTATATCAGGAGATCGTCTGCAAATAAGTTTCATTTATATTCATGTTTACCAATACTGATACCTGTTACCTTTGGGTCCTGTCTAATTCTTTTTTCAAGCTGTTCAATTGCCATTACAAACAAGAGGGGTGAGAGGGGACACCCTGTCTTGTTTCCCTTTCTAAAGCAATTTCATCAAATAATGTACTATTTGTGTATATCTGTTTTGAGTTTTGTACTAAGAGTTGCGAAAATGTACCACAGACTTGATAAAATTGCACGAAAGCTTTGAAAAAAACTGTATTAAAGGTACAATGCAACTGTTTTTATCATTTCTGGGTAACAATTAAGTACCTTACTGTGATTGTTTTCAATTAAAATGGTCAAAAAGAAACAACAATAGCTTCTTAGCAATTAGAAGTGGTCTGAGTGAGCGGCTTAATTGGACAAGCCTAATGGGAGGTGCCTTGCAAAAGTATTCATCCCCTTTGGCGTTTTTTCTATTTTCTTGCATTACAACCTTTTAATTTAAATGTATTTTTATTTGGATTACTTCACCAATTTGGACTATTTTTTAAACTATTTTGTGTATGCCCATTACACGGCTGTCGTAAAGAGGGGACCAAAGCGCAGCGTGGTAAGTCTTCATTATATTATTTAATAATACGAAACACTTTAACAAAAGAAACAAAACGAATGCCAACAGTTCTGTCAGGTCACATAATACAAAACAGAAAACAACTACCCACAAAACACAGGTGGGAAAAGGCTGCCTAAGTATGATTCCTAATCAGAGACAACGATAGACAGCTGCCACTGATTAGGAACCATACTCGGCCCAACACAAAGAAATACAAGACATAGAATGCCCATCCCATATCACACCCTGACCTAAATAAACAGAGAAAAACGGCTCTCTCAGGTCAGGGCGTGACAAGTGGAATGAAAAAAGAACTTGTTTAAAAAAATTATAAAATATAAAAAAACGGAAAAGTGGTACTTGCATATGTGCGTGCATATGTATTCACCCCCTTTGCTATGAAGCCCCTAAATAAGATCTGGTGCAACCAATTACCTTCAGAAGTCACATAATTAGTTAAATAAAGTCCACCTGTGTGCAATCTATGTGTCATATGACCTCAGTATATATATATATATACACACCTGTTCCGAAAGGCCCCGGAGTCTGCAACACCACTAAGCAAGGGGCACCACCAAGCAAGCGGCACCATAAAGATCAAGGAGCTCTCCAAACAGGTAAGGGACAAAGCTGTGGAGAAGTACAGATCAGGGTTGGGTTATAAAAGAATATCTGAAACTTTAAACATCCCACGGAGCACCATTAAATCCATTATTAAAAAATGGAAAGAATATGGCACCACAACAAACCTGCCAAGAGAGGGCCGCCCACCAAAACTCACGGATCAGGCAAAGCTGGCATTAATCAGAGAGGCAACAAAGAGACCAAAGATAACCCTGGAGGAGCTGCAAAGTTGGAGTATCTGTCCAGAGGACCACTTGAAGCCGTACACTCCACAGAGCTGGGCTTTATGGAAGAGTGGCCAGAAAAAAAAGCCATTGCTTAAAGAAAAAAATAAGCAAACATGTATTGGTGTTCGCCAAAAGGCATGTGGGAGACTCCCCAAACATATGGAAGAAGGTACTCTGGTCAGATGAGACTAAAAGGTCATTATCATAATTTCCACAATTTCACAGTATTATTCCAACCTCATAGTGTGGAAATATATTTAAAAAACCATAGGTAAATAACGTTATTGACTGCACTAGGCCTTTAAGGATGTCATAAGCTGTGTGTTTACACACAGGGCGGGGCAGGGTGATTACAACACATACTTGAGGCTGTCAGGTTTTTGTGGTATAGAGAAGCTTATTAGCTGACTAAAGGCTCTCACAGCACAGGCACATCCAGGGAAGAGGGGAAGAGGACATGCGTAACACCTGCAGCTGCTCCTACTCAGGGTGTTTCAGTGAAGCCAGGATGGTTAGAGGGTGGAAGGGGAGAGGGGGAGGAATTTCCAAGGACAGGGAAGATGTTGTGAAATAATATTCCGCATGTGGCTGGACTGCTGCAGAGGGAGTGAATCGCTCCATGTGCAAGAACATGAGTCATCAGGGGAGTTCCTCTGAATAGGATCAGACTCAAATCTTTCCCCTACTCTCCCAAACCCCATCCATGCATTTTCCATGCCTCTGCCCATTTACACAGGTGCAAGCAGGGAAGTAAGCCAAGAGATTACACACACATGTGCGCCACCCATACACACACACACATACACACACACCCAACCACACACACAAACAAGGTTCAGCATGTAAAAAATGATACATTCTCTGCATCATTATGAAATCATGTGGTACATGTGACATACTGTTTAGAGACTTCCTTCCTGCCCTTCAACCACAGGTGGCTCTAGAGCAGAGCATTCCCCTGGTATGCTGTTACTGATGACTGATGTCTCCACCACAATAGAAAATGGAAGTGGCCGTATGGTCTAGGAAAATTACATTCATCACAATGTTAGATTAGTCACATGAGTAAGTATAGCCTTTATCATGTTGTTTCAAGCTCAATTGGATCACTTTGTGATTGTGTTTTGCCTGTCTACCCAACCACATTGCTCCGGACAAACGCCCAGCTACGCCTACGAATGTTCCCACTGTGTACACACTTGTTGAATCAACATTGTTTCCATGTAATTTCAGTGAAATTACGTTGAACCAACGTGGAATAGACATTGAATTGACGTCTGTGCCGAGTGGGTTTCTTCTCAGTTTGAGTCGTCAGGCAAATTGTGCTAATGTTTGATACACAATGTTTTGTAAATGTGTCACACAAAAACAATGAAGGCTGGCTGAGACAGGTCAAAGTGTGTGGTTTGGGTTGGCACACTCCACTGACCCTGTTGTGTTACAAACTACACTCTTATTCTCGCAGAGTAGGATATGGGAAATGATAAATTCCCATTGATTTGGGACACCATGTCACACTGAGAGGAGGCTCACAGTGTCTCTGTCAATCATAGCTACAACTAGAATATGTCAGGATGCTAAATCCACCCAGAGGTTCACTACCTTAAAGTTCCCTCTAGGGCAGCAGGCAGCGTCAAACGACCATGAGGAGGCCTGTCCAATATTAGTCTGTGTGGTCCAGCCCACCAGGGGGTTACAGGGGGAGCTGCTGGGCCCCTCAGTGTCTCTCTTCTTCTTGTCCTCCTTTGATATCAGGAGTGGTGGAATAGAAGGGTAGCGCAGGGAGGGGTGCAGAGTGAGGGGTGAGGAGACAAGGGGCTCCCTAGTTGCCAAGCAAACTCCATATGGGCAGCTCACTGGTGTTACTGGGGGTCCAAGGCAGTTCCCAGAATTCACATGATAATGAAGCGGAGGGCCATTCAGAGCGCCAGCCTAAAGCTGGGCCAAAGAGCTTTTGATAGCCCCCAGCAGCCTGTAGCCTGCCTACCCCGGGCCCAGCCAGCTTTCCTGCCAGAGCCAAACCACCTGTTTGATTTTCCCAGGGCCTGCGAGCGACAGAGGAGTGGAGAGGAGGGAGGAGGAGGGGAAGGGCCTGCGAAGGAATGTCTCCCTCCCATTCTGTCACTGAGTGTGTACTTCCCATTCACTTCCTCTTTATAATCCTACACACCTCCCCTCACGTGCACACATACGCACTGTTACACACACTCACACACACACTAGCGTGTACAACTCAGATACACACTCTATCCCCCTTTGTTAACTCCCTGAAACAATCCCAGGGAAAGAACTTTAAAACTAGGGCACCTTCTGCTGCCTTTAAGTTTCACACAAGCGGATTCCTGGAAGTGGGCCCTAGCTGGGTGAGAAGCAGGGTGACGTCCTAGCTCAGCGTGCCTTAGACAACGTGTGAAAGAAGAGCATCCTTGAGGTCCTGTTGCCGGCATGACTATGAGAGTGGTGCTATAGCTAGAAGAGGGGGAGAGGAAGGAGAGAGGGAAGAGTAGGGGAGACCAGGGAGTCAAAGGAGAGGGAGAGGGGGAGACAGGGAAACAGAGTAGTGTCTTAAGTTTGGACGTTGAGGGAATGAGGCTTGTAGGGGAGGTCTGTGTTTATGTGGTGGTCACATTCATTTATCGTGAGAATACAGCCAACACACAGGGACAGACGGGACAGATGGACAGACGACTCATCCTTTACTGGAATCAATTAGAGGACCAAAGTTGTTCACAAACTGTTTCAATATAAAAAAAAAATCAAACTTCTCGAGTCATATGTTGAACTGTTATAACATTGGTTTTTATTGTTGTAAATAATCTTAAGAAAGCTTAAGGAGATGCCACTAGAAGCATAGCTTAGATGTTGAACTCTGAAAGACAAATCTCATAGCTTTAAAGTTAACAACGACAACATTTCTTTGCTTCAAGTTCTCCTGATGAAATATTTTCTAGGACTGTGCAATGAACTGTTCTGATCTAAACAGATTAGCCAACTTCCTGTGAGCACAGGTGTGCGACTGACTGTGCGCGTTGTTTAGTGGACACCTATTGTTTCCTATATGGAGAGAGGTGGGTGGGTGGGGGTTATTTTAGTCAAACCTGAAATGGTGCCTTGCTGGGAGCTAAACACCTGCACTCCACTCCCAGACTGAGGGCGGACCCTCCCATAGGGCACTGTGCCCTGGTATCTCACATCACACCACTTCACCTAACACTGTATTATGTTACTGAGCTTCCTGCACTGAGGGTGTTCTTTCTAACACTTTGTTGAGGTCAGGTAGATGGGGAAGCCTGCATAGAATACAAAGCAATAACAATGTAAGTCTGCTGACTGAGACTCACGCTCACACCTGTGGCTCCTGTACAGCATCTTCAGAAAAAGATGGAGGATGAATGGAATGGATGTATGAATTCCAACATCCAATACCATCATGATTGTGATGTTCATTCAACATAGCTTAGATAAACAAAACAATAAAAAACAGAGGAAGCCTCATCATTGCCCTTTCGAAAGTGCAGAAGTGTCAAGTGCCTAAAGGGAGAGAAACAAAAAACCAACACCCAAATAACCTGATTATATACATGCCACAATCAAAACAAAAGTGGTGGGACAATCTTTTCACTGTCAATGGCGGAGCTCATTTGTCAAGCCAATCCAAGAGGTTGGTTCTCAGGCGACTTGCACAATGCCCACTGACAAACAGGAGGGCCCTCCTTTTAGCTGAGCCTGCCACCGGGAAGCCGATCTGAAGTATTAATCTTTGGGTGGAACAGCGGAGGAGAGAGCTCAGCCTGGCCCAGCCATTGTCCCCAGCCCTGGGCCCTCTGAATGGGGCTTTGTGAGCTCCCCAGCTGCCACTGTCCAGGCTCCATCTTTAGGGTTTGGCTCCCATGTCCCCTGGCTGTGCTGACTGGACGCCTCTGTGCAGCTGTGGGGATGTGTGTGTAATAGGGAGAGAGGTCAGGTGACTGACCATTCGTCACACACACACACAGCCTACACACAGGCACTCACGCATCATCTGAAATAAAGGCTCTCTATCTTAAAAGTTAAATATTCTCAATTATGAGTACATACCTATACTCCACCACAAAGCATTCCATCTTATTATTAATTCAGCATCTTGATGCTCCTGAACAACACTCCACACTCATGAACAGTGTATATCTCTGCCATATAATTTAAAACAGATTTGATCAGGTCCCAGTGTGTATGATCGTAAGCTAGATGACTTGCAACTCTCCATGTCCAGTTCAATGCGCTAGGCAGTCTGAGGTGAGGATGGGCTCTGCTCTGGGGAGGCAGAGGAGGCTGGCTGGCTGGTTGAGTTGATGATTTTCAGCAGCAGTTTGCCCTCTATCATCTCCCTGCTGCTGGTGACAGCTGCCCAGCAGCAGTGGGCCCTGGTCCCCATAGTCCTCCATAGTCCTCCCCCGCTGTGAACAGCTGGTTCCCCCTAATGGATCTACTGAACCTGGGCTGGGCCCCACTGTCTGTTTGTTTGTCTGTCTGTCATTGTGTGTGTCTGTGTGAGGACCATGTAGTCCAAACACAGGCCCTATTCACATATAGCATAGCAGGCCACTAGAGGAGCATCTAATGACTAGGCCTCATTAGAAGACATCGCCGTTTCTAAAGAGGTAGAGTCATTGTTTCCCCTGTGGAGAGGTAGAGTCATTGTTTCCCCTGTGGAGAGGTAGAGTCATTGTTTCCCCTGTGGAGAGGTAGAGTCATTGTTTCCCCTGTGGAGAGGTAGAGTCATTGTTTCCCCTGTGGAGAGGTAGAGTCATTGTTTCCACTGTGGAGAGGTAGAGTCATTGTTTCCCCTGTGGAGAGGTAGAGCTGGAGAGTCGTATGCAACGGAATGAATCGGAACACCTTATCAGGTTTATTACCTATACTCAGAACCGAACACAGAACAGCACCTTCTCCATGTAAAACACTTTAGAGAGGCCAAACTGTGAGAATGAAAGGAGAGGTAAGGGGGGGGGGGGGGGGGGGGGGGTAGTGTAGAGGATGTCCAGGGATGGAAGGGACTCTGGCATTATTAGATTTGCAACAAGCCATAACACTGTCTCCCATTGTCTGTCCCTCCCCCAAACCCCTGACCGTAGAACACTCCCCCCTGGCTAAAACTCTCTCCAGACAATTGCCACTGGAGTGGAAAGTATTCCAGAGCACAATGCCGATGCTCTCAATGGGTGCTTTTGCATGCCACCAGTGCGCCGTCACCAGCAGATGGGGAGCTAATTAGAAGCCATTAAAGGGCTTTGATAGTGTGTGTGGGAACCAGGCGGAGGCAGGGGGTTAGGCCGAGGTCCGCTGGTCCCACTGTGAACGCGTAGGCACAAGCTGCTGCTGGATGCAGAGTGCCCAAGATGTGCCTGTCCCTGAGTGTGAGGGAGAGGGCAGCCAGGGCCAAGGACACAGTCCTAGACAACTGTGGGACTGGCTGGATCTCTACATCTATGGCCGCAGCACTTACGATCAGTAAATACAACACGTTACATTTAGAATCCAGAGATCTGACAATATTGATGTCAATTAATAGACTGTTAGGATGAACAGCAACGTAGCCATGAACTAACTTTGTTCATCCTCTCAGCTGTCAGCAACACCCCCTCCCCCTGCAACATGCCCCTGTTTCGTGGAGTATTTCAGTTGAGAGCAGGACAAGCCTGTGGAGCTCAGGAAAATAAATAGCCTCACACACAGTAACTGTTCAAACGCCTCCAGACCTTACAGCAGCAAGCCTGTTCTGCTGATGACACATCTGTGAACAGGAGCTGCCCTGTCATCGGACAGGATGTGACTGACTCCCCACGGCCAGGCGCTCATTAGAGGCCAGTCTCCCCAGGGGGACGCCATGGCTGACCAGGCCAGAGCAGGGCAGGGCATAGCAGGCCATGGCAGAGACGAGCAGTCACCACAGGGAACAGGAGGGAACCAATCATAACAAACCCATTGAGTAAGCAGAAATGACACACTCAGCCCCCCCCCCCCCCCACTCCATATTATCATCATTATTGTCCCTGTTCCTAAGGTGTCTCAATCACTATCAACATTATACATGTGACATTGAGGCAGCTATGAGAAAACCATGACAGCGTTTCACTATCACATCACACATTCTGTATACGTGACACCGCACCACTCCCATATGAATGACGGCCCTCTTCTCCACATACCTGCACAGGTGTGATCATTATCCACCAAATAGGAAGAGCCAGACTGGGAACTGGAAACGAATGTCACAGCTGTAGGGAGATGGTGTGTGTGTGTGTGTGTGTGCGCGCTGGTGCGTGGGTACTTGTGCTCAAGTTAAATTACATTATAAAATAAACTCTACTATATTATGTCATGTTGTCATTATGTTATGTTATATGATTGAATGATTATTGCTAAGTGTGACGTCCACAATCAACAATGATATCCATAATTATTGTTGACTCGTAGTTTTAGAAAACGTGTTAAACTCATTCCACGGAGGGCCATGTGTGTGCAGGTTTTCGCTCCTCCCTTGTACTTGATTGATGAATTAAGGTCGCTAATTAGTAAGGAACTCTCTTCACCTGGTTGTCTAGGTCTTATTTGAAAGGAAAAAACCAAAACCAGCAGGCACTAGGCCCTCCATGGAATTAGTTTGACAACACTGTTTTAGAAGGTCCATGTTTCAGGAAGCCCTTTGAGCAGTAGCTATTGTTCCATGGTAATAATAACAGCTAAAACATGGTTAAAACATTACTGGAATGGCCTTTCCCCTCTGAACACCAACTTCTCCCCTCACTACTTCCTGTACTCTGCTTTTGTGGAACTACTTTCTGTAGCGATAAAGAGGGCGTATTAGCCGATACACTTCCCCTCTACAAATGGGACAATTTACAGTATAATGACAAAGCTGTGGGGGGGAAGTTTCTGTACTGGCACAAACTATTGAAAACACTGCTGTGCTGTACACAGTGTTCCTTCTGAGTGACAGACTGAAACGCTTCCATGCCAGCCTTTTTGATAATAATAATAATTTACTTGTAAATCACAAACAAAATTCAGCAACAATACATCAAAAAGTTGAAAAAACAATAACGATACCTCAAACCATTACCTAGTAATACAAAATAAAGACTTTAAGCAGATTAAGTGATCAAACATTTAAAGCTAGTTGTGTTTTAAACAAGGAAATTGAAGCAGACTCCTTGACATGTGTAGGCAGAGCATTCCAGAGCTTTGGGACGACATGTAAGAAGGCCCTGTCAGCCATGCTGCAAAGGTTTGTGCCTGGTGTGACCAGGCTGTTTGAGCTTGATCTTTGTAGCGTGCGTGCTGGAGAATAGTCCTCTAGAAGTTTGCATATGTATTTACGTGCATCACCCTTAAGGGCCTTAAAGGTCAGCAGCAGAATTTAAAATGTGATCCTGTATTGAACAGGAAGCCAAATGGAGGTTGAATAAAACAGGGGTGCTGTGAGTTTTTTGTGTAGTTTATGAGAGCATCCTGGCAGCTTCGTTCTGGATCATCTGGAGTCGAGACAGAAGCCTTACTGCGATTTCTGTCAGCTGTGCATTACAATAGTCAAGCTGAGATGTTACCAGGGCATGGACAAGCTTCTCAGCATCCGCAGTGGACAAGAATAACCTGATTCAAGCAATGTTATACAGGTGGGAAAATGTATTAAGTGCTCATCTTACCCTATGCACTCTTAGAGCCAAAGGGCACAAGCTCTGTTTTGCTGCAATTAAGTTTTAGGAAGTTCAACTGCATTCATCTTTTGGTTGCATCTAGACAGTTCTGTCAGTTTGGTTGTTACAGTCTCAGTGTCCCCTTTTGTTCTCAAATATATTTGTGGGTCAACAGCATAAAAATGAAAGTTTAGTCCAAATCTTTGGATTAGTATATCAAGTGGCAGCATGTATATAGAGAACAGGAGTGGCCCCAGAACTGAGCCCTGTGGGACCCCTTGAGTGACTGCCGCAGGGTTGGGTTCATAATTTCCAAGTGTCACAAATTCTTGTCTATCAGTCAGATAGGAGCAAAACCACTGGAGTGCTGTGCCAGAGAATCCCAAAAAGTTCTTACGTCTGCTAATGAGAATCTCATGATTCACTGTGTCAAAGGCTGCTGTCTTGTCCAGAAAGAAGTAAAAGGATGCTAGTGTCTCTGTCATCAACAAGTAATTTGATGGATGCTGTAATTGCATGTGTTGACATTGATACATACAGAATACAATGTACAAAGATGAAATACAACGTGGGATACATTTTTTACTGCACATCATTAACATTCATTGGTGCAATTACATGTCAGTTTGCATTCCAGCATTAACTACAATGAATGACTGGCCATGGAAGAGGGGATTTTGGATGGGTGGGTGATGGTGGGAGGCATTGCCATTCTGTCAGTTAAAATCAGGAGCTAATATGTTTCACTTTTCTTTTCCCTCCTCTGCCTCTTCCCTCTCTCCTCTCTCTCTCTTCCATTGCCTTGATGTGCTGCAAACAGGCTGAAAAGGGCCCAGCTGTGTGGAGTTATTGTTGGTGTCAGTAGGAAGTGCTGATAGCTTTTGCAGCTGAACAAAAGCTGGATGAGGGGAATAGAGGGGCGCTCCAGACACTGTGGCTCCAGTCTAGATTCTCTCCAACAATCCCTGCACCGCACTCCCATTGTTCTGTCTGCCTCCCCCCGCCCCCCTTCTCACTCTGCCATGTCATCTGCGACCTGGGACAGAGGGCAATATATATTTATTTTCTTTAGGGGCTACTGCAGCAAGTAAAAAAAGGTTCCTTGTTAACTATTATTACTGGTAATAACAAAGTTAAGTAATCATTTTTGCTTGTGAGGCTGGTTGCCTACTTCTATGGGTAATTTATTTGGATCCTTATAACAATGAGTTTAGTTTATAAATGTAATATTTAAAAACAATTGCAATTATATACATAAGCAAATTAACCTAGATATCACCAGAAAAACTAGGGGAAAAACAAATTAAAAACAGAAAATATTACATTTATAGTTATTTTCGCATATGGTCTTAAAATGTTGCATAACATATAATTGCACTTTAAAGCACTGTTTGCAATCAATAGCTTTGTTAATGAATACATAACTTTTTCTTGGACATTCTAGCTTTTAGAAAAGCTGCATATTTCATATAACACATTTTGCTGGTTGCTAGTGTGTTCATGTGATGAGGCATCCACAGAGAGACAGACTCCTGCATATAGACATATTTCCATGTGAAGGAATGCTGCCACAACTTATCCTATCAATTTGCTAAAAATGCGGTACAAATGCATGCTTTCACTTTACAGCTCTCCGTCTTTATCTTTCTTTCCCTAAAATAGTATTCTCGAGTAAACTGGCAACAATGGCCGTTTGCAGGTGCGTGGGGCGGTAATATCATCAGAGTGATTTAAGGTGATAAATGAATGATGATCACCGCAGCCAGATTGTTCTCAGGGTTTGCGCGCTATGCAGGTGAATGCGGGAGTGAGAGCCTGTTGTTTGAGGTCTCCATAGCGACCGCCCGCTCGGCGCCAGGCTGACAGGCTTCAAGGCTCGGATGAATGGGTGACGTCACGGCGCTGGCGCCTGCCAGTCTGCCTCGGCTTGTTTGGACAATCTGGGGGAAGATTCAGAGCAATGCAATTTCAATGTGCACACAAGGCTGAGCACACACGGAGAACATGTGAAGGAATTCGTGAAGTTGCTCACAGGAACTTCCCTTCACGAGTGGAAAAAGAGAGTCTGTGCTAAAAAGTGCAGTTTGTAAGTAGCCAATAATGAGACAACAGATTCTCTGCCATCTATGTTAACAGGAGAAAGTGCACGAAAGACAGAGATGTGTAAATAACCTTATAATAAAGAAGTAATGCTACACTATATTGTGAATGTGCGTGTTAGGCCTATAGATCTAGCAAATTGTTTGAATGGACTTGAACCATATACTACCAAACGGTAATAAACCAGTTATGATCCATAGTCTGGGTAGGTCTTAGTTTATAGCACCTTAATGACATGGTCATATCTGTGGTGCACTCTCTAACGGTTATTGGGTGAGAAAAATCTCAAACGCTGTGGTTATTACCATCAGCCATCCAATCAATCCCATCCCACACACATTCACAAACACAGCACACATACCCAACACCACCCCTTGAGTGTCCCCAGGAACTCTACACCTGCAGAGTCCCTAAACCATGGACAGCTGGATTCCCACATCTCACCCGTAAAAAGACAGAAATTTGTTTCGATTTGTAACGGCATCCCTCAAACAGAATGTAAATCCTGATAACCAGGCGCGCGCTCCCATTGGCCAAGAACTCATTTGTGAACCGTCCTTCTAGCGCTAAAACGGCGGTGCTATTGGCCCTCGCTCTGCAAACAGGACAGTTTGGGGGCGCCCCCAAATAGTCTACTATAAATTCAAAGATGTACACTCGTGCGTTGTTGAGAACTGTCAACATCACTGAGACAACATTCACAAGACTACTAACAATACTTTTGGAGCCTTCGCTAATCTTTTTACGCACCATCTTTTCATTATCCTTGGAAACTACAACATCAGCCAATATGAAGGTTGTCGGACCTACCTGCGCACTGAAGAGCAAGGTTGGAGGCAAGGACATGGTGCGGTGCCTATCCGACCAGAGCCTTTCCATCTCCAAATGTAAGATCCCGCTGCTGGACGAGCAGATGACCGTGTTTCTGCAGGACATGAACAGCTGTTATAGCAAGCTGAAGGAGCTGGTCCCCACTCTGCCTACCAACAAGAAGGCCAGCAAGGTGGAGATCCTCCAACACGTCATTGACTACATATGGGACCTGCAGGTCGAACTGGACGAGCCGGAAAAGAGCCGTCAGCAGATCAACGTGTCCCGCACCCCTCTGACCACCCTGAACGCAGAGCTGGCCAGCATCACTGTCGAGGTAAATATCACTCTGACACGTCTTGATGAGTTTTTACAAGAGCTACCTAGTGTCTCCCATCTGAAGTAACTATAAGTAGTAGTAAGAATAGTTTGTAACTGTGCGTAAATTGGTTTGTTTATAACTGCGTAAAGTTATGTTCAGTTTCACATGCGTGTCAGTAGGCAAGTAATTTCACTGCAAACACTGACCTAAACGTTTTTATTTTCTCTCCAGAATGGATGCTCGGATGACAGAATCATGTGCCGCTAGAGCTCTCGGAGTATCGCACCATCATTCCAGAGCGACCACCACGATGAATGAACAAGGTTACATTATGTGACATTTGATCACTACCAAACCTTGAGCCAAGTAGGGAAGTTGCAAACTCCCATGCTAGAAAATACTTTCGATGGACATTCTCAAGAAGCGAGGAACTGTCACTCAAGGCATTCGATCCATTTCGAGATCTCGGATCTCATAGAGACGATTGGGTCCGAATAGACTGTGTTAGCCAGGGGACCATGGCAGTTACTGCAAACAGCTTCGCCTGTTGTGTAGTTGCTCAAGAAAGTTTCTTGTGAAACATGTAGAAATTCAACATTTTATAAAGAAAAGTAATTAATTTTCTCAGATTCCTGAGCGACAAACTGTATTGTATATTACAATGTCACACTATGTGAAAAAAATAGTTTATTTTTTTTATACAATGTACCTTAAATGGTGTTTTTATTAAAACAAGACAATTCTTTTTAAACATGGTTTTTGGTGTTCATGGTATGTGTGTCAGATCATTCCCATTCCACATCACATTCAGTTAGGCATAATACATTCATATAGTGTTCATATATGCACAGGCTTGGAGAGATGAGGAAGACAAAGATTCCCTGGACTAAATTCAGGAATAACATCATTTTGTGTAAAATGTGTGTGGGGGGGGGGGGGGGGGGGGGGGTCTTACAATATCATTCACCTTCACCAATTATTCAAATTATGTAATTTCAGGAGCTGAGGCAGTTAACCATTAATGAGGCATACAACAGCAAATTACAAGTTAGCATACAGTATAAATAATATGGTGAAGTCTTGAGTCAAGAGGTCGTGACGGATATTGACAATGATAACTGCAGAAAAGATGTGCTGAATTGTCAAACAGATTAGCAAAATTATAGGAAAGCATTTGGTCTAATCAGGAATTAAGTAACTATTCATAAAAAATATATAATAGCAATTTGGAACATGCTAAAACACTGATGTAAATTGTGTTTTAGTTGAGGATCCTCTACATAGGCGTTTTCTATTTCGGCAGGGCAGGGGTTAAACTGTTTTTGGAAAGGCAATTCGTTATAAGATTTATTGTGTCTCCCTGGTGCAATGTTTTCCCATTTCCCTGCATTGCGATGCGCACAGCTGCAGCCCCGGCGTTCTGAGGCACGGCCAGTGTGTGATTGTGTTTGTGTGATAGCTTTGTGACAAGGGCAGGGGCGGGCGGTGGGGCCCAGACTGAGCGGCGCCTCGGCACACCTGGGGAAGTTCAGGTTAAATAGCTCCACATTCCTCAACACACAGCTGATTGAAACATTAACAGTAATCCACGAACCCAGGCCACAGATGGGTGGGGCGCTCTCCCAAGAAAGGGACTCTCACTGTTATAGATTCTATTCCCACACATAGAGACAAAGTATATAGTAATAGCACGTTTATACTGTAACATAAGTAAGCTAAATAATTTACTTATTTTAAATAAAATCTGCGTAATATATGTTTAGCCTACTTGTGGATGAAATATGCCACGTTTTCTGTTATTTTTCCAATAATATATTCCCGTTTGAACTGACCTTTCAATCATACATTTTTTCAGAGGAAAGTTTAAAGGGCCCTCTTACAGGCTACAGCCATCAATTCAACGTCTGTTCCACGTTAGTTCAACGTACTTTCTTAAAATGAGGTGGAAACAACGTTGATTGAACCAGTGTGTGCCTTGTGGGTTCTGACTGGGAAGGTTTTGTAGGCTACAGCTGGGGCCTAGCTTACACAGTAATATATTACACAAATATATGCCTAACATTTGTTTGCCTTAATGCCGAACAATCACAAAACAGCAAAAGTATATTGTATCTTTACTGAATACTTTAGGCACGCATGCGTATTGTAGCCTGTTTGTCTATGTTTTTCTGGAATACCTTTTAATATACCGCACCCATGTGGCCGCTTGGTAGACTGCAGTCCACCCAAATGACAACTCTTGTTCATGGTTAATTCACAGGCTATAAACTGGCACCAAGTGAAGGCAGCAATCGGACCACAGCTGTCATGTGTAAAACAACCACTATGCAATGTTATTGGGATGTGGGCTACACTCTTTATGGTTCAAACAAATTTCACTCCAAATTCCTTCTTGTTGCAGTAAAATATACTGAACAAAAATGTAAAAACAGAACATGCAACAATTTCAAAGATTTTACTGAGTTACAGTTTAAAGGAAATCAGTCAATTGAAATAAAATCATCAGGTCCTAATCTGGGAATACAGATATGCATCTGTTGGCCACAAATATCTTTAAAAAAAAGGTAGGGGTGGGGATCAGAAAACCAGTCAGTATCTGGTGTTACCACCACTTGCCTCATGCAGCGTGACATCTCTTTCGCATGGAGTTGATCAGGCTGTTGATTGTGGCCTGTGGAATGTTGTCCCACTCCTTTTCAATGGCTTTGCTTAGTTGCTGGAAATTGGAGGGAACTGGAACACTGTCATACACGTTGATCCAGAGCATCCCAAACATGCTTAACAGGTGACATTTCTGGTGAGTATTCAGGCCATAGAAGAACTGGGACATTTTCAGCTTACAGGAATTGTGCACAGATCCTTGCGACATGGGACCATGCATTATGTTGAAACATCAGGTGATGGTGGGGGATGAATGGGACGATAATGGGTCTCAGGATCTCATCATGGTATATTTTATGTCAATAGCTCTGCTCTGGTGGACATTCCTGCAGTCAACATGCCAATTGCACGCTCCCTCAAAACTTGACACGTGACATTGTTGCGTAACAAAATTGCTAAAATAGCCCTTTATTGTCCCCAGCACAAGGTGACCTGTGTAATGATCATGCTGTTTAATCAGCTTCTTGATATGTCATACTTGGCAGGTGGATGGATTATCTTGGCAAAGGAGAAATGCTCACTAACAGATGTAAACATTGTTGCACAACATGAGAAATAGGCTGTATGTGTGGAAAATTTCTGGGACCTTTTATTTCAGCTCATGAAACCAACACTGTACATGTTGCGTTTATATATTTTTGTTCAGCACACACACACACACACACCATACCTGGGGTGCAGCTGTGAAATATGCCAGTGAATGCGAATTGAAGCAGTATATACACTGCTCAAAAAAAATTAAGGGAACACTTAAACAACACAATGTAACTCCAAGTCAATCACACTTCTGTGAAATCAAACTGTCCACTTAGGAAGCAACACTGATTGACAATAAATTTCACATGCTGTTGTGCAAATGGAATAGACAACAGGTGGAAATTATAGGCAATAAGCAAGACACCCCCAATAAAGGAGTGGTTCTGCAGGTGGAGACCACAGACCACTTCTCAGTTCCTATGCTTCCTGGCTGATGTTTTGGTCACTTTTGAATGCTGGCGGTGCTTTCACTCTAGTGGTAGCATGAGACGGAGTCTACAACCCACACAAGTGGCTCAGGTAGTGCAGCTCATCCAGGATGGCACATCAATGCGAGCTGTGGTAAGAAGGTTTGCTGTGTCTGTCAGCGTAGTGTCCAGAGCATGGAGGCGCTACCAGGAGACAGGCCAGTACATCAGGAGACGTGGAGGAGGCCGTAGGAGGGCAACAACCCAGCAGCAGGACCGCTACCTCCGCCTTTGTGCAAGGAGGAGCAGGAGGAGCACTGCCAGAGCCCTGCAAAATGACCTCCAGCAGGCCACAAATGTGCATGTGTCTGCTCAAACGGTCAGAAACAGACTCCATGAGGGTGGTATGAGGGCCCGACGTCCACAGGTGGGGGTTGTGCTTACAGCCCAACACCGTGCAGGACGTTTGGCTTTTGCCAGAGGACACCAAGATTGGCAAATTCGCCACTGGCGCCCTGTGCTCTTCACAGATGAAAGCAGGTTCACACTGAGCACATGTGACAGAGTCTGGAGACACCGTGGAGAACGTTCTGCTGCCTGCAACATCCTCCAGCATGACCGGTTCGGCGGTGGGTCAGTCATGGTGTGGGGTGGCATTTCTTTGGGGGGACGCACAGCCCTCCATGTGCTCGCCAGAGGTAGCCTGACTGCCATTAGGTACCGAGATGAGATCCTCAGACCCCTTGTGAGACCATATGCTGATGCGGTTGGCCCTGGGTTGCTCCTAATGCAAGACCTCATGTGGCTGGAGTGTGTCAGCAGTTCCTGCAAGAGGAAGGTATTGATGCTATGGACTGGCCCGCCCGTTCCCCAGACCTGAATCCAATTGAGCACATCTGGGAAATCATGTCTCGCTCCATCCACCAACATCACGTTGCACCACAGACTGTCCAGGTGTTGGCGGATGCTTTAGTCCAGGTCTGGGAGGAGATCCCTCAGGAGACCATCCGCCACCTCATCAGGAGCATGCCCAGGCGTTGTAGGGAGGTCATACAGGCACGTGGAGGCCACACACACTACTGAGCCTCATTTTGACTTGTTTTAAGGACATTACAAAGTTGGATCAGTCTGTAGTGTGGTTTTCCAATTTAATTTTGAGTGTGACTCCAAATCCAGACCTCCATGGGTTGATAAATTGGATTTCCATGGATTATTTGTGTGATTTTGTTGTCAGCACATTCAACTATGTAAAGAAAAAAGTATTTAATAAGATTATTTCATTCATTCAGATCAAGGATGTGTTATTTTAGTGTTCCCTTTATTTTTTTGAGCAGTGTATTGTCATGGGCTCCCAGATAAGTAATAATAGTATTAGGCTTGAGGTGGACAGTCAAGAGCGCCACCCTCTGGTGTTATTGCACCACGAGAAGGACAAAGCAATTTGACCCTGATTTGAACCTTTGGTGTATGTGTGTTAATACGCCAGCCCGATTATGATAAGACCAATTGGTGAAATACATTTTTCACCCATCAGATCAGCTCTGAAAAAGATCTGATGTTAAAGGAGCAAAAGACCAAATACTGGGATAATTTGTAATTAATTTTTTTAATTCAGGATTTGGCTGCTTATCTAAACACAGCCTAAATGAGGCATTACTTACATATGCTCATCAATCCATTGGTAGAGTAGGCCAAGATTAACCTCCATCGCACTCGGTTCTTGGCAGTATTTTGCAGCTTGTTCCCCCCTATGAAAAATGATTGGTGTCCAGAGGTCCAGAGATGAGCCATGCCTCAGACAACCATCAATTCTTCTTGATTAATAAATTGTGGACAAAAGACAACTGTTGGAGCCATGAGTGTTTAAATAGAAATTTGTATTTACATCAATATCAACATCAGTTAATGCTAGCCAGGTTCCTTTGGGACATCACTAACCATAACCCTTACCCAACCTTAACCATTTAAAAAAAAAAAATGTCAACTTAGAGATGTCCCAAGGATCCAGGATAGCATGGCCCTATCAACATCGAGACAAAACCGTTGGAATATACATCTTGTAAAACAAAGGAAAACTACAAAAATTAACATACCCAGGTGAATCCTTTGTTTTTGACTTCATTGCATTTCTACATAATGAAATTACTTAAGTAATTAAACTTGACAAAACAGAAATGTTATTTTCGGGAGAAAAATTCAAATAAAAAGTAAAAGTAAGAGGTTGATATGCCTTTCATTCTGTTGCATTCCACTGCAAAGGGCTTCGCCAGTCACTGAATCACCAGTCCACACATTACTGCTACTGTTAGCTACCCACTGGCTTCTGAACAACAGTACTCAGTCCCCTATGCTATCAGTACAATATCATATGACAATATGTACCCAGTTACTGTCTGCATATACAATGCATAGATAAAAATGTACACTGTCAAAAACCATACAAAGAACTGGAGAAATATCTTTGGATTGCGCAAGATTTAAGGTACATTTCTTGGAGTCAAGAGTAACAGTCAAAGGAAATAAAATACTAGTGAGAGCTAGGAAAGAAAGGAAGAACTACTTTATAAACAGTCCCTAGTCAATAACGCCACCCCATCTTTTCTATAATACTCATACTCACTCCAACACTGTCCTTTCTTCATTCACTGCAATTCGGTGTTTGTTTCCATCACCACCAAACCTTTTGATAATTTCAAAGCTCCAAACTGTCAATGCACCACATCCAAATAAAAGTGCTTCTAAAAAGAAACACATGGCTGTTATCACTTAGAAAAAACATGTTCAGAAGATAATGACAAAGTGGAAAGTGGGAAACCCTCACTCATCAGTCCAAAACGTTAAAACAAACTGCAGACTAAAATGGTATTGACCTTAATAGACAAATACACAAGTTAGAATTTGACCAAGTCTCATACTCTGTGCAAAAAAAGTGATCTATACAAAGCATGTACGATACTTTTGTAGCATATTTATAAATTCGTATTCACATAGAATAAATTGTGACATTAATACTGCAGTACCGTTTGCTTACGAGTTTGACACTCAGTTTCCATCTAAAGCATAGAAGAAAGTTGTATTGCTTGAATCTGCATAATATAGAAATAACCTGCGCTAACAGCTCCCCAAATGTATATTTCAATTAGAGGGGCATATCAAAAGGATAAAAGAAAAAGAAACCAATGCTGTGAATGCATTGAATCTAGTAAGGCTGTAATGACTAAGAAATATTGCAACAATCCTTTTACATAGAAGCCCTCTGGTAAAGTGCAGCCATAGCGAGTTGTACCGTATCCCATCCTGTATCAAATAGATTCTGTTTCCCAGCACACATACGATGTGGCCTCCTCTGGTGTAGCAGACACACTCCCACAGGAAGAACAAGCAGGGCCTCTTCTTGAACTAAGTCATACACACTCCACCCAGAGGGGCAAGCCTACAACGGGAGGCTGCATTAGGTATGAGGTGTATCTTTATTCCAGAGTCTCACTGTGTAGTTGGTTTGTTTTCACTGTGGCTTATTATGAGTGTCCTCCACGCTCAAGCCGGAGACCAGTGGAGGGAGAAGATCTTGGGGCTCTGTTCGGTGACCCCTAGCCATCCCTTCTCCCACCCACACTGCAGACACATAGGTGGGGCACTGCAGTCTTTGCTGTCCTCCTGGTGAGGGCTCTTATAGATTACATACGTTTTCAGCAATATTTCTGTAAATGACAAAATGGATGGACAGATGTTACAATAAATCCACACTGTTCAGGCTGAGCTATCAAACCACTACCGGTAAGTTATTACCTTTAACCATTTTTATTTATTAACACATTTCAAGCCATCTACCTGTTCAGGTCCCATTGGCATCCGGCCCATTCCCATGGAGTTCATACCCATCTGTGCTCCACCAGCACCACTGACCGGGCCTGGCCCGCCCATGGAGCCATTCATCATCATGGGCCCCCCAAACTGGCCTGTCTTCCCCTGCTGGGTGAACTGATGCTGGGGGTATGAGCTGAAACAGAAAGAACAGAGTAGAGAAGATCGAGAGAACAGGAAGTAATGTGTTCTCCCCCATTATAATCAGCGCATCAGACATACTTGTTCCGTGGAATTCCACCCTGTGGCCAGCCTTTCATGTCTGCTGACTGGTACATGGGGCCGCTGTGGGGGTGGTGTTGCATCATGGGATTCTGAGGCCCTCCCACACGACCTGGCATGTTGCTGGGCGGGCTGCTGCCTGCACCTACAAACGAATGGTCCCCCTGCTGGCTCATTCCTGTAAGCACAGCCAGGTCTTTGAATGAACAATGCATACTTGTAATGATGCGTTAGAAATAGCAGTTAGACAGGACAGTTAACATTACAAACCCTATGACTGGACAAACTCCACGTCAGAAGGGTATGAATTTGAAAGGGAGTAGGTACAGGAGTATAGAGCCTTCTATTTTAGAGAATAGCAAATGGAGGAGATGCTTCAAGGCTAATAAATAAATGGAAATGTATCCTGGTCAGACCATAGTTCCCGCCGTAGTTGAACTGCTGCTGTCCTGGCTGGTTCATGGGGGGTCCTGCCATTGGGTTGTCCATGCCTGCAGGGGCCGTGATGTTAGGTGAGGCGCTGAAGCCTCCTGCTGCAGCCTGTTGCTGCTGCATTAGCATCATCATCCTCTGTCTCCTCATCTGTAGTGTCATCATCTCTCTGCTGCGCTGAGCCATCATCTGAGCATTCAGGAATCCAGGCTGCCCAAACAGACAGGGGAACACACTGATATGACTACAAGCACTTCGCTACACTCGCAATAACATCTGCATGTGACCAATAAAATGAGATTTCCTACATGGCAACAGGATGGGTTTAATCTGTGTGTGAGAGAGAGGGGTGGTATGCCCTACCAGATGTTGATTTTATGGAACATGACATGGGAGGGGTGTGACTACCTACCTGACTCCCCATACTGGGCTGCATCCCAGGCCGCAACGCAGGGTTTCCTGTAGGGGTATTCTCCATCTTGATGCCCATACCCTGACGGGTCTGGTTCATGAACTACAGAGGGAGAGAATAAAGTTAGTCACATTTGCCATCCATATAGGTGATCCACCTGCCTGCGTCCACATGCCTCTACATCTAGACATCACAATCAAATATAGCCTTTTCTGCAACTTTGAAGTGATGTGTGTCATATGCTCATACCTGCTGGCCCTGTAACCTCTGCACCAGCTGCTGTCTAAGGGGCTTGATGGCACTCATCATGCGGGGTCTCATGTTGGCGCGGGGGTGGACCATCTCCCCCATGCCAGGGAAGCCCCCTGAGCCTTGCTGGCCCCCCATCTGGTTCATCATGGGGTTGAAACCAGCAGGGGACTGGCCCTGCATGGGGTTACCCCCATAGGCTGACTGCATGCCCATAGAGGGGGGTCCTGGGTACCCCTGGCCATACATGGGCTTCTGCTCCACCCCCATGGAGGTGTCTGGTCCTGGGCCAGCGAAGGGCTCTGATGGGGGCCTCCGCCCCAGACCTGGCTGTGGCTGCTGCTCTGGACCATGAGTCTGGGAAGGAGAGAGGTTAGACATGGTCAATATAACAGTATGATTCTTGTCACATGGTTTATAGGCACTGTAAATAAAGGATTCAGCTCCATGTTATCTGGAAGTCCTCATAAGGTACCTGTCCTACGAGATCGGGGATGCCCAGGGCCCGGTCGATTTCCTCAAGGGCGATAACATCAGTGTT
The DNA here is from genome assembly GCF_965601325.2 of Salmo salar. NCBI lineage: Eukaryota > Metazoa > Chordata > Actinopteri > Salmoniformes > Salmonidae > Salmo > Salmo salar. The sequence goes on along the minus strand of NC_138302.1, from coordinate 83,233,414 downwards.
GTTGAGCAGAGAGTCCAGCTGGTCCAGCAGTGCCAGCTCGTCACTCTGCCCCTGGCTGGTGGAGGGTGGAACCAGGAGCTCATCCAGGGGGTTCCCAAACTTACGCCTGGTACACAACAAGGAAGGGGGGTTAGTACAGTACAGGCACCAGTTGTACTGTATACAGAGGAGCCAACACACTCCAGACCAAGTGCTAATTATGTTTGGGTTAACAGAAGACAGAGGCAGACAGTGAGTGTGTATAAATGTGTGTTTATGATTAAGATGGTTTTTCACCTATGTGTGTTAGTGGGTGGTCTGTCCATTCCCATGGCACTGTCAGGCCAGGAGGGGGAGTGAGGTGGAGGTCCCTGCCCACTGAAGGGACTCATCCCCATATTCACCTCATTGGAAGCTACAGAGTAGAATTCAGCATGAACCAAATCATACACAAACATGAACACGCATACAGTTGGTCATAAATACTCAACCAAACTACTTGTAATATTCACTCACCCCGCCCACCAACACACTACATACCCATTTCCATGAGTTGCTGCTTCAGCATAGACCTGGTGTTGCCAGGTAAACTATTGGATCGGTTGACCAAGGGGCCTCCCATTATGCCCTTGGAGTTGAAGTCCATCCCTGGCCGGCCCATCGAGGGGTATCCTGGTGCCCCCACAGGACTGCCACTGGACTTTGGCATCCCCCAGTCACCTTGCCCTGCCATGGAGGGCCGCTGTGGCATCCCCATAGCCCTGTTCATACCTCCTAGAGAACAGTCTTGTTAACGTCAATTACCTAAATATATCTAACTGTAGAACTGAACAGCAGTGCTGTCATTGGAGTGTAATAAGGAGAAGCCAGAAAGGTCACTAGATTGAGAGGGAAAGGGGCAAGAACCAATCAACCCAACGCAAGAACCAATCAACCCAACGCAAGAACCAATCAACCCAACGCAAGAACCAATCAACCCAACGCAAGAACCAATCAACCCAACGCAAGAACCAATCAACCCAACGCAAGAACCAATCAACCCAACGCAAGAACCAATCAACCCAACGCAAGAACCAATCAACCCAACGCAAGAACCAATCAACCCAACGCAAGAACCAATCAACCCAACGCAAGAACCAATCAACCCAACGCAAGAACCAATCAACCCAACGCAAGAACCAATCAACCCAACGTAAGAACCAATCAACCCAACGTAAGAACCAATCAACCCAACGTAAGAACCAATCAACCCAACGTAAGAACCAATCAACCCAACGTAAGAACCAATCAACCCAACGTAAGAACCAATCAACCCAACGTAAGAACCAATCAACCCAACGTAAGAACCAATCAACCCAACGTAAGAACCAATCAACCCAACGTAAGAACCAATCAACCCAACGTAAGAACCAATCAACCCAACGTAAGAACCAATCAACCCAACGTAAGAACCAATCAACCCAACGTAAGAACCAATCAACCCAACGTAAGAACCAATCAACCCAACGTAAGAACCAATCAACCCAACGTAAGAACCAATCAACCCAACGTAAGAACCAATCAACCCAACGTAAGAACCAATCAACCCAACGTAAGAACCAATCAACCCAACGTAAGAACCAATCAACCCAACGTAAGAACCAATCAACCCAACGTAAGAACCAATCAACCCAACGTAAGAACCAATCAACCCAACGTAAGAACCAATCAACCCAACGTAAGAACCAATCAACCCAACGTAAGAACCAATCAACCCAACGTAAGAACCAATCAACCCAACGTAAGAACCAATCAACCCAACGTAAGAACCAATCAACCCAACGTAAGAACCAATCAACCCAACGTAAGTGAGTAAGAAAGTTATTTGTTGGCAGCACCACCCTGTGGTGGACACATACCCATGCCTCCAGGTCCTGGAAAACCGTTGGTCATGCCTGGCCGGATAGGGGCCTCCATGTTCTCCAGTTTGATGAGGGTGGGGCAGGGGACATTCCTCCTCCCTGCCAGGCCTCCACCACCACCCAGGGGCCTAGCGTCCAATGACAGAGCCCTTTGGAGGGGACCACGCTGGGCAGACATCATGGCTCCTCTCCCCCCATCTGGAACACACAGAGGAAGGGTCAGTACAGGCCAAGGACAAACGCTCTACATATGGTAAGGATGTGTGGTTTGCTGCATAAGTCAATTAAAAATGGGCAACATAAGCACTTCTGGAATTATCTATTCAGAATTAGCAGCCACTCATGCTAGTTTACCATGCAAACTGTCTGGGCCACTTCCCCGCTGGTTTCCCCCTTCTTTTCCAGCTCTGGAGTCGGGCTCGGGATAAAACCCAGAGCTGGAGTTCCTGCAGCCTCCAAGAATTGTCTCCAGGGTTTCCAACTGGGAAGGATAACATTTGTTTGTTTCTGTTAACAAGCTGCTCTTTGCTGAATAAATATAAATTAATTAACCATAGGCACAACGTCTCTCCCTACCTCATCAGGTGGTTCAGTCTTGACCTTCCCCACCATGGAATTGGGTTCAGAGGTTGTGACCCCTGAGACTCCCCTCCCCTCTAGCTCGTCCAGCTTTGGCTTGACATCACCCCTTGTCCCTTCGGAGTCGTCCTTGTTGAGGAGGTAGTGGAGGAGGGCGTGGGTCTTCTCCTTCTTGGGGCTGTGTTGCTCTTGCTTCATCTCAGCCCCCCTTGCCCCTGGCCCCAATCCTGGACCTCCTGGCCCAGCCTCTGGACCACCATCAGTGACCTTTCCCGTGGCCTCAGCTGTGATGCGGGCCACCTCATCTGGGGTGTTGCCATTTTGCAGCAGCTTGTGGAGTATCTTGTGCTTCTCCTGCAGGGACTGGTTGACAAAGTGTGCTGCTGCAGCACCTGCTCCTAGGCCTTGCTGTCCCACTGCAGCAGTGGAGGACGACACACCCGTGGAGGGGCTGGGCATACCCCCCAAGCTCTCCTTGGCCTCGGAGCCCATGGGGGTGGTGCCAGGGCCGGCCTGGGGGTTAGGGGGCACCAACTCCTCTGTAGGGGAGTTGAGGAGCTGCAGGAGCTTCTTATGGCCCCTCTTGTTGTCAGGGCCCCGTCGGTTGGCTTCTCCCCAGGCTGGGCCCTCCCTGTTGGCCTGGCTGTCTGGCTTGTCTGAGGTCCCCTCTGTGGTGGGGGTATGTTGCTGCTCCCCTCCACTGGCCAGTGAGCTACCCGGGCTCTTGGAGTCTGAACTGCCTGGTTTACAGACCGCGCCCTGCCCCTGGCTTGGTCCCTGCTGGGTGGAGTTGACGCTTGGGGAGCTGTCAGGCTTGTGTGCGGGGGGAGAGGTGAGTGCAGGTAGAGAGGTGCCCACCCCCTCACTGATGGCCTGGAGGGCATTTAGGGAGCTGCTGGAGAAGCCAGTGCTCACTCCTGACCCCCCTGGGTGACCCGAGCTCATGGGAGAGTGCATACCTCCTGGGGAAAAGGGGCTAGCGCACATTTTGGGGCTCCCCCTTACTCTAGGGGAGCCCATGATGTTCTGCTGGGGGGCATTCATACCTGGACTGCCCTGGGGGGGGCTAGTCACGGCCCCCATGCCGTACCCCACTCCATGGAACGGGGCCTGCTGCTGCTGAGGATGCTGTAGATGCTGCTGATGCATTCCAGGGAGGCTCATCTGACTCATCCGATTTATCTGGTTCATCTGACTCATAGAATTCATCTGGTTCATGGAATTCATCTGAGAGTTCATTGGATGCATGGAGTTTGTTTGATTAATGGAATTCATCGGACTCCTATTGTTCATTGAATTCATTTGAGAGTTAATTTGATGCATCGAAGGGTTCATTGAGTTAGTCTGATTAATGGAGTTCATCCTGTTGCCAGCTGCATACGGGGGCCCGCCTCTCTGACCCATGTGCCCCTGCTCTGCCCCCATGCCGAAGCCCCTGTTCATGCCACCCATGCCCCCTCCAGGAGCCATGTTCATCTGGGTGTTGGGGAGGCCCATGCCCTGGTGCCTCATCACACCCCCGTGGTTGGTTTGGAAGCCATTCTGCTCCCTGGCAGGGAGAAGGAGAATGAGAGGTCAGGAGTGGAAAACTACCTACAATAAAGTAAAAACCTCAATCTGACCTACTACAACTGGACAAAGAAAACAGTTAAATCCTACACTGAGTGGGTGATGGTGATGCCATGGTTCTGAGCACACCAAGCTGACATACTAACCTCTGTAGCAGGTGGGTAGAAAGGAAGGTGGGTGGCTCATTGGAGGTGTGGTTACGACACAGTTCGCTCCTGGTTTGAGCCGTGACCGGGGTGCCGTCGGAGAGAGGGAACCGGTAAGATGGCGTCTCGGCACAGCCATGCAGGAAGGCTGGAGAGAACCATGAAGACAGTAAATGAGACTGACCAACCAACATGCTTATCACCTAATAGTAGTCTGTTATAAATGAGGAGCAGAGATGCTTTGTACTTGTGCATTTATTGCTCAGTATCAAGGGGAGACATTGTGAGAAGACATGGTTATATTGCAGGGAGCCAGAAAAGAAGAGTATAGCAGAGAGAGACGTACCCTCCTGGTAGTGACGTTTGTAGGACCAGGGCTGGCCCTCGCTGCGATGAAGGAACATTTGCATGCAGCGCCTCACCAGGTCCTCCCAGCCTGGATGCATGGTGGTGTGGAGAGAACTCTGCTGTTCGATCTCTATCAGTTTACCTATCAGACAACACAACCACAGGGCAGGGGTCACATACATTGCAACTGTATTCTTATTTCATTTTGATCAACAAATGTCTGTGTCCCAGACTCAAATTCATGTCCTAAAACGGTACAGATCAATAGACAATCACAACAGTTTGAGAGCGTGTTCGGTTACTCAGATTGAACGAATGGAGCGAGCATTTGAATAGAGAATGAACATGTGACTGTAGCGTGTTTACAGTCGTCTCACCTGAGAGCTCATGGCGGGTGCTGAACCTCTCGGTCCTCTCCACTGCATTGACGCGACGGGCCACGCAGATCATACACGACTGCAGGTCTGGACATACACAGCCACAGCCCAGTCAGTACACAATCATTCTCTAATTAACCTAGATCAGGCTCTACAACATTTGTCCCAGTTCCCATAATACATTTACAGAAAGTCAAATGTGAGAAGTACAACAGGTCTGTGTCATAAATAGAAAATACACATTTAACTGTTACACATGATTGAGGAGGACGTCCTGCGCCTAGCTCACTACCTTCTCCTTCCTCCATCATGGCACGGGGCTGGGTCAGGGCGAAGCACTGCATGGTCTCGTAGCGCTGCCTGTTGGGACCCTCAGACTGCCCATGGTTCTGATGGTTCTGTCCGTGACCGTATTTCACCAGCATACGGCAGTTAAAGGTGTGGCTCTTCTGCCGCAGTGCCTCTCCTCCCCATGACCCACCATTGGGCGCTGGATGAGATAAAGGGACACAATAATTACTTTCATGCCATTCTGCAGTGCCACTAAATAAAAGTGAAATGGCATATGTTCAAGTTTTATTGGGACTGTGTGTCTGGCACCGTTGGTCTTGGGCAGGTTCTTGTGCAGCTGCTCCCGGTCATCCTCATGGAGGATGTTGTAGACAGAGGTGTTGATGAGCTCCTCCTGTTTGTACTGCAGGTACTGGGTCACGTTGTCAGACACAAACACGATGCTGCCCTCCCGGTTCACCACAAACAGGAAGCCATCCAGGGCCTGAGGGAGGGGGGAGAGGGGAGAGAGAGGGAGGAACAGAGGGAGAATTCAATTTTCAACTATCAATACTAATGTTTGTGACCAGCTGCACTTAACCTCTCTAGGGTAGGGGGCAGTATTTGCACGGCCGGATAAAAAACGTACCCGATTTAATCTGGTTATTACTACTGCCCAGAAACTAGAATATGCATATAATTGTTTGATTTGGATAGAAAACACCCTAAAAAGTTTATAAAACTGTTTGAATGGTGTCTGAGTATAACAGAACTCATATGGCAGGCAAAAACCTGAGAAGATTCCAAACAGGAAGTGCCCTCTGACCATTTCTTGGCCTTCTACACTCTCTTTATTGAAAACTGAGGATCTCTGCTGTAACGTGACACTTCCTACGGCTCCCATAGGCTCTCAGAAGGCAGCAGAACGGGGAATGATGACTTTGCAGGCCCAGGCTGAAAAACAGTAGCGCATTTGGATAGTGGTCGATCAGAGAACAATGAGACTGGGGGCGCGTGCACGAGCCGACACCATGTTTTTATTTTTTTGTCTTTGAACGAAAACAGGGTTTCCCGGTCGGAATATTATCGCTTTTTTACGAGAAAAATCACATAAAAATTGATTTTAAACAGCGGTTGACATGCTTCGAAGTACAGTAATGGAATATTTAGAAAGTTTTTGTCACGAAACGCGTCGGGCGCGTAACCCTTCGTCACCCTTCGGATAGTGTCTTGAACGCACGAACAAAACAGAGGATATTTGAACATAACTATGGATTATTTTGAACCAAACCAACATTTGTTATTGAAGTAGAAGTCCTGGGAGTGCATTCTGACAAAGAACAGCAAAGGTAATCCAATTTTTCTTATAGTAAATCGGAGTTTGGTGAGGGCCAAACTTGGTGGGTGTCAAAATAGCTAGCCCGTGATGGCGAGCCATCTACTCAGAATTTTGCAAAATGTGCTTTTGCCGAAAAGCTATTTTAAAAATCGGACATAGCGATTGCATAAAGGAGTTCTGTATCTATAATTCTTAAAATAATTGTTATGTTCTTTGTGAACGTTTATCGTGAGTAATTTAGTAAATTCACCGGAAGTTTGCGGGGGGTATGCTAGTTCTGAACGTCACATGCTAATGTGAAAAGCTGTTTTTTGATATAAATATGAACTTGATTGAACAAAACATGCATGTCTTGTATAACATAATGTCCTAGGGTTGTCATCTGATGAAGATCATCAAAGGTTAGTGCTGCATTTAGCTGTGGTTTGGGTTTATGTGACATTATATGCTAGCTTGAAAAATGGGTGTCTGATTATTTCTGGCTGGGTACTCTGCTGACATAATCTAATGTTTTGCTATCGTTGTAAAGCCTTTTTGAAATCGGACAGTGTGGTTAGATTAACGAGAGTCTTGTCTTTAAAATGGTGTAAAATAGTCATATGTTTGAGAAATTGAAGTAATAGCATTTCCACGGTATTTGAATATCGCGCCACGGGATTCCACTGGCTGTTGAGTAGGTGGGACGATTGTGTCCCACATACCCTAGAGAGGATAAAAGAGCTAGTCACAGAATTGTATGTCACCGATTCAACATAAGGAGGTGAACCTAATTTCACTGCCCTTTGACCCCCACCCTGTCCAGAGGCTAACCTGTAGCAGCAGCGGTCCCAGATGGTCCTTGTCAATGACCCCTTGACCAGTGGAAGACACATCTGCCTTCTGGACGTCGTCATCGCTGCATGAACTCTTCCCTGCAGAGGGACAAGGATCCACAGTTACTTACATTTACATTTTAGTCAGTTAGCAGACACTCTTATCCAGAGCGACTAACAGTAGTGAATGCATACATTTAAAAAAAAAATAGTTGTACTGGCTCCCTGTGGGAATCGAACCCACAACCCTGGCGTTGCACACACCATGCTCTACCAACTGAGCCACAGGGAAGACAATTCACATTAGATGAGGTAAATCCAGTTATTACAGTGCAACACATAGTGCAGGACATAACTCTAAACAAGCAGCTTGATATCCATTGTGGAATTGTGAGGATAAATTAGAAACAGAACTGCAAAACAGTTTTGCAGGAGACCAAAATTAGCCTACAGACACCAGTTATCCAGCCAACCATGTCACTGTAAAAATGACCAACTGCCCACCACCAGGAGGCAGCATTAACAAAGTTTATACACTTCTAAAAATACCATTAGATTCAATCATGATATAGTTCAGTGTTCAACATATTCTGATTCGAAGAGAGATTGACTTGGAAGGGGGAGATTGAACAAAAATAGCTTTTGGTTCTTTATGTAGAGTTACACAAGGCTAACACTAATTTGAGGGAAGAGATGAAAGAGTAGAACTAAATTAGACAGGAGTAAAGGTATTGGAGAAAAAAAGGGCAAGAGATAGGTGGTTAAAAGGTAACAGAACAAGACGGCCTTCATCATTCACTTCCTGTAACTATGGCAACTTGGCTCTACAAAGCTCCAAGCAGCAGCAGCCAGCTGTGGCCCTGGGGTGGATACCAATCCAATAAGTTTCCTTCCTTCTCACCTTCCTCACTGGTCTAAACCGAGTGGATTGCATAGGTATAAACGGCACATAATTTACCTGAAGGCTAGGTGGAGCTAATACCATACTGCTTACACAATCCAACCACTTAAGAGCCACAAAGGGCAAGGGGGGGGGGAATTTATGGTGCTTGAATCCCTCGCTTGTCTTGAGCCCTCCCCTTCCACCCTGATCTCCAGTCCCATCCGTCTCCTAGGCTGGGCCTGCCACTCCAGTGCAAGCAGACACATGAGCCTAGAGCACCATGGCCTTGAGCCATCGCCACCACGACTCAATTACAGGTGTTCATTACCCACCAACACCGAGGCCAGGCAGCCACCACCTAACAGCTTCATCACTGACAGTCTCTACAGCCCAGTTAGACACAGCATCCTCCTAATCATAAAACCATGCACTGAGCAAATACTACATCAATGATTTATGACTAACCATGTTCTCCTACCTCCTTTTGTTAAGCTAAAATCCAAAACATGCTGATATTATGCACCCCATTATTTCTATTTTGCACTTTCTTCCACTACAAATCTACCATTCCAGTGTTTTACTTGCTATATTGCATTTACTTTGCCACCATGGCCTTTACCGCCCTTATCTCACTTCATTTGCTCACATTGTAAATAGACTTATTTTTCTACTGTATGTTTGTTTTACTCCATGTGTAACTCTGTTGTATGTGTCGAACTGCTTTGCTTTATCTTGGTCAGGTCGCAATTGTAAATGAGAACTTGTTCTCAACTTGCATACCTGGTTAAAAAAAGGTGAAATAAAAAACAATTATTAAGAGCACACTAGTGGAATCAGTAGAGAGCATTGGGGAGCTGGTACCTTGCTCTTTGATTTGCCTGATCTGCCGGACGGTTTCCTTGAGGATGGCACATTTGTCTGGCTTCACGTTGAAGCTGACCATGTTGCTGAGGTTGGCAGAGATCAGCTCGGCCAGCTCCTCAATGTATTTACTCTCCTGCTCCCTTCTGCGCTTGTCACACCTGCAGGGTGGGGGAGGGTACGGTCAAATATGTCACCATGACAACCACACCTATCCTCCATAATGACCAGAAATCTATGGGAATGAAAAATAGATATTGAAGCCAAGGAAAGGGGCATTTCACAAAGGCTAGGGAGGAAAGAAAACTCTTTGCTTATAAAACACACTAAGACAGGCACACACAGAGAGACAGAAAGGAAGGAGATGCAGACGGAGGCACAGCTCCCAACAGTGACTCGCCCAAGGCCTGGTGTATCACAGGTGGAGATCTTGCGTTTCCGTTCGGAGCACATGGGCGCCATGGAGTTGTCTGCCACGCCACTCATCCTCAGCACATATCAGCACCTGGGGAGACAAGACAGATCTGAGACGCAGACACTGACTGACATGTGACCAGTGCTACTGACTGGCTTATTGTACTTTATTCCGCTCCGATTTATGCGTTAGAGCAAGGGTTCCCAGACATTTTTTTACTCAGGCCCCCCTTCCAGCATTGGGGAACATCCCATGCACTGTTAACGACACAAGTTGTTCACACCCCTCATTTGCAGAAAAAAAATGTGTGCAGGTTTTAAAGGTCATTTTCTTGCAATTCTATACATTTTGCCATGGCTAATGTGCATTCCTGTGATATGAGTGACTCAAACATCACAACAAAATCTATGGGCTAAAAAACATTAGCTTACATGGGTTAGTTGATCTGGACATTTCTGAAAGTTATAAATAGCCAAGGTATGCAATGACTGATATGACAAGAGGAACTGATGATGTAACACCCAATTTCCAAATTGCACCTTGTGCATTCTACCATTACAACTTTTAAGATTAAGTTGAAACTGCGTTAGGCCTCTTCTTAGTGCACCTTGTCCAAGAGGTTTGTCCATTACTACTATTATTCCATACACTAACTACCAAAATCCCTCTCCTATTTTTCTTTTGAATTGACATATTAACAAAGGCGATTCAGACAGTAAGCGGAGTTAGCTAATAGCTACACGAGTCTTCCTACATAGCATTTGATAGGAGGAAAATCTCATCTGTTCCAGTTTGAGGGACTGATGTGATTTAAAGCCTCTGGAGAAATGGGTCATCCTGCGTTCAGCCTGCTGCTGCCTGCGCTACTCCTCCTCTAGCAGTACAATAAACACCAGCACAGGGACAAGCTGAATTATATTCATGGAAAACAATAGAAAATGTTGGTCCTGAGATTAGACTATACTGCATTCACGTTTCCAACAGCCCCTGCCGCCACTACACACCTCTTCCCTTCATGGCCACTTCTCTTACCCAGAATCCTCCCTCTACATCTGCTCTTCCCTTCTTCGTAGACTCTGCCCTTGTTTTCCTCCCCTGGACGGGCCTTGACCCCCTCAGGGTTCACACCAGAGGAAGACGGCCACTACTTTCCCTTTCCCGCACCACAAAGAACAAAAACATTCAAGTTCATTGTTCCAGCGCTTGAGAGGTAGGCTACGACACACACAAACTGAAATGGGCAGGCAAGCACACTGGCACGCACAGACATACCGTCTTTCTCACAATCACACACACGCTATGAGCTCATCATTCCTGAGTGGAAAACTGCAGAATGGATGAGCGCTGTTATGCAACCTCAGTCCAAAACTGCAGGCTTGGACGTGTAGAGCAGCACCTCTGACACTCCTAGGGGGTTTCTCAGTGTACATACTACCGTGCTCCACATGCTCATGCGCCAAGTACATTCTCCGAGGACGTTTTTGTGAAGATGGGATAGTGTGGAGAACAGATAAAGCATTACATTTGAGAAGCACCCACACCCCCCCCCCCTACTGTATTACCTCATGCTACGCCCCCAGTCACTGAACCTTCTTCCAGCCAGGACAATGGCAACAATAGTTACAGTAGCTAGCTGATAGTTATGAAGTATGTGAGAATCATAATCTAACCAACCCTAACCAGATCGCAAAAATGACTAATGTTAAGGCAGATGTCAATTCTTCGTGGGTAGCTAGCTAAATTATGTGTGGCTATATCTGGCTTGCTAGCTAATAGAAGTTGCTATCGCTATTGACTTCAAAGGTTAAAAAATAAATACAAATATCAGGCAAGTCAGTTAACCTGTTGGGGATAGGGGGCAGTATTTGCACGGCCGGATAAAAAACGTACCCGATTTAAATCTGGTTACTACTCCTGCCCAGTAACTAGAATATGCATATAATTAGTGGATTTGGATAGAAAACACCCTAAAGTTTCTAAAACTGATTGAATGGTGTCTGAGTATAACAGAACTCATATGGCAGTCAAAACCCTGAGACAAATCCTAACAGGAAGTGAAAATCTGATGTGTGGAATCACTTTCAAGCCTTTTCCATTGAAACACACAGGGACTTATTAATCATTTAGCACTTCCTAAGGCTTCCACTAGATGTCAACAGTCTTTACAAAGTGGTTTGAGTCTATGGTAGAAACTGACCCAAAGAGAGGCTTGGGAAGTTGGTCACATGGGGAGGGCCATTACTACTATGACGCGGGCGCCCATGGGAACCCTTTTGTTCCGAAACATTTGGTAAGACAATGCAATCGTCCGCCATGAATATTATTGAAGCTCTGGTTGAAAAAGGCCCTAAAGATTTGTTATACAACGTTTGAACGAACGTAAATAGTTATTTTGCACATTCGTGACGACAAGTCCAGCGCGCCTCGTACATTATGAGTAGCCTTCGGAACGCGCTAACAAGAAGGAACTATTGGGACATAAATTAACTTCTTGGAACAAAACTACATTTGTTGTGGACCCAGGATTCCTGGAAGTGCCTTCTGATGAAGATAATCAAAATGCTGTTTTTATATATAAATATGAAATTTATCAAACAAAAAAATGCATGTATTGTGTAACATGATGTCCTAGGAGCATCATCTGATGAAGATTGTCAAAGGTTAGTGCTGCATTTAGCTGTGTTTTGGGTATTTGTGATGCATGCTAGTTGCTTTGAAAATGGCAGTGTACTCTAACATAATCTAATGTTTTGCTTTTGCTCTAAAGCCTTTTTGAAAATCGGACAACGTGGTTCGATTCAGGAGAGGTGCATCTATAAAATGGTGTAAAATAGTCATACGTTTGAGAAATTGAAGTTATAGCATTTGTGAGGCATTTGTATTTCGCGCGACACGATTCCACTGGCTGTTGACTAGGCAAGCGTCCCACTTCTCAGACATGTTAAGAACAAATTCTTATTTACAATGACAGCCTGCCAAACCCGGGCCAATTGCACACCGCCCTATGGGACACCCAATCATGTCATACAGCCTGGAATCGAACCAGGGACTGTAGTGACACCTCAGATGCAGTGCCTTAGACCACTGCGCCAATCGGGAACCCGGACTGACTATAGGCTTGCGACCTACGCACATTACAGTGGGTATTGGGGCAGCAGGTGGCTAGCCTAGTGGTTAGAGCATTGGACTAGTAACCGAATGGTTGCAAGATTGAATCCCCGAGCTGACAAGGTAAAAATCTGTCATTCTGCCCCTGAACAAGGCAGTTAACCCACTGTTCCTAGGCCATCATTGAAAATAAGAATTTGCTCTTAACCGACTTGCCTAGTTAAATAAAGGAAAAAAAATGCCCAAATTACAACATGCATTTATTAACTTGTCAAGATAAAATATTGTAGCCTGGAAACATACAGCATGCGATGTGATTGGGCAACATTTCAATCCGAAGTCAGTGTATTTTCTCTCGCTTCAGCTCAAACAATGGCCGCCATTGATTTCAAGAAAATGTGCATAATTTTTTACGTGGTTGCATATATATATATATATTTCTGTGCATACTTTCTGTTGAAGCTTCCAAATATGTACAAACGGAGTATGCGTTTGATTAGTGCTGCTTTTTCGCATACTTTGATTTGAACTCGTACTCCGACCCTCCCGTGCTAGGAGCACAGTAGTATGCATTGAGAAACACTCCTAGTCTCTTGTAGAGCACCACCACTGACACACCCCTAGTCTCTAAGCCATACGTCTCCACTGCATGCTCCCTGTTGAATCTCCTTTTCACCATCCCTCTAAATCTCTTTCCTTTATTTTCTCCCCCCTTCCCTCACACCTTAGAGCAGAGTCCCACTTGTCAGTACTGAAAGAAAAAGGTGAAGCTATATAGCTTGACTGTATACAAGATATAGGGGGAAAAGAACAAGAAAGAGGTTGTATAGGAGACTGCAGTGAAAAGTTTTATTTCCTTGTACAACTCTTTCCATTGCACAATATCAATGTGGTGCTGGTAAAGCATATGAACATTGATTACCTCAAATATTTTGACAACCATGCTGCCCAGTGGCATCAAACGGAATATATTTGCATACATGCACAAAACATTAGGAACACCTTCCTAATATTGAGTTACACCCCTTTTTGCCCTCAGAACAGACTCAATTTGTTGGGGAATTGACTCAACGTGTCAAAAGCGTTCCACAGGGATGCTGGCCCATGTTGACTCCAATGCTTCCCACAGTTGTGTCAATTTGGCTGGATGTCTTTTGGGTGGTGGGCCATTCTTGAAACACAGGAAACTGTTGTGAAAAACCCAGCAACGCTGCAGTTCTTGACACTCATTCAAAAGGCACTTAAGTCTTTTGTCTTGCACATTCACCCTGAATGGCCCACATACACAATCCATGTCCCAATTGTCTTACGGCTGAAACAACCTTTAACCCGTCTCCTCCCCTTCAGCTACACTGATTGAAGCGGATTTAACAGGTGACGTTAATAAGAAATCAAACTGAAATGGTGAATCCAGGTGAAAGCTAGGTCATTCCATTTGTTGTTCGCTTTTACTTCAACAGACCTATACTCTGAAGAGGAAGGAAACAAATGTACGCCAGCTAGATATTTCAGAGAGTCGTCGTCTGAACAGAAGCCCACCATGAACAAGTCACAACAAGCCTGGCATTATGCAAATTATCCTGAATCAGCCACCTGACAATGTGAAACTTGCCCAGAGATTGGGAGATGTTCGTTCCAGGTACGGGGCAGGTTTTAAAGTGATAGGAATTGAAAGCAGTTAATGTTTTTATAAGACAGCATAGGCCTACAAAGTTTGAACTAGATTGAGATGAATGAGGATCTGGAGAATGGGGTGCAGTGTAAATGACATGGACTCCACTGCACTTGTTCACCTGATTGTGTCCAATCCCAATTCAGAGTCTATGACCTCAATGTCTCAGCACAGCCTGTTATGAGTGAAGAGACCAGTTCACACACTGTACACTGGCAGGTCTAAAGCAAGTACTCTGACCAAGAAAAAAAAGAAAAGAAAAAGGCTACTGAGCAGTAAATGGTCAATGGATGCTACCAGTCAGTCTGACAGACAGGACTGTAAGATAAAATGGTGAGAGTTGAACAAAATTAACCAAGCCCAATGTGGCTCCTGAAAACTAAC